>NW_026136717.1:6861481-7461481 GCF_905237075.1 Dicentrarchus labrax
GGTTTGCCTTGTGCTTTAATTTGATTTCCCAACATGCTCTTGCTCCACTTTTCAGTTTCTTGGGAAATGACAGGGATCTGACAAGATTACCAGACATCACCAAAGCAAAACTTTTGATTCCTCAAGTGGCTCTTGGCCCCTTTAGTAACTACCTCCAACCGAGAGTTTGACTCTTGAACCAAATAGTTCTACGGGGAAAACCTGGGGTCCAGTTGTTCTCCATTGAACAGTAGTTAATAATGGAATTTGGGCAAGTTGTACAGTGTGTTTGCCAGTGACTATGGAGGCGGGGCAGTTAATGTCCAAGACTCTTCCACCGAAAATAAACCTGCATGAGGGAAGAGAGAGAAGGAGAGAAAGGCGAGAGGAGGGAGGGAGGGAGGAGGAAGGGAAAGAGCCTTTCAACGGGGACAGAAGGGAAAGAGTCTCCGTTTCAATGGAATAAAAACTGCGCAATATCTTTAAAGACTGCGTGCTCTGATCGCGGCGGACCGTTCCTCTAGGAAATGGATATCAGTTGTGTTTTTGGATGATTAGGGAATCCGTGCCCATTGCAAACCCCCGCTGCCTCGGAGGCTACAGAAGCTGGCGATTTTTTTACCAGATGGTCTTCAGAGGAGGAAACGAGCTGTGCAATCATTTAGAAAGGCGATATGACTGTGCAGAGATGCAAGATCAGTGATGAGTCTTATCCGTCATGCCTTGCCCATGGGCGATCCACATTTTCTCAGCCCGGGCTTGTGATCCATCTGCGTGTACAGTAGCTCCCCGTGTCGACGTTTGCACCTAAACGCGTTATGGATGTTGAATGGGGTTTCATTTTTTTTTTTTTTTGGGAGAGGGCTTTTTAGGGGGCTGCGTCATCCGTGGCTGGGGGAAAAGGAGATGGACCGCTTTTGCAGATTTTCCACTATTACACTGTTTTTACAGCGAGAGTCAGCGCGGCACCTCCCCAGCAGCACATTTTGGATTGCACATAAAAGGTAAGCAGAACGCACAGTGTGACTCTATCAGGGATACATGCTGACATGTGAGTCTGTACAGCCCGTGTTACCTAATTGTAACACGGGAACCAATCAGACTCCATTGAAAACAACCTGAACTACAGTATCCTCATCCTGTAATAAATCTTAAAGGACACGATGCAAGCCACTACAAGAGCATTTGTATCATTGTAAGTCTTGTAAACTCACGTTTGCATCTATATGAGAACAGCAGGATATATTATTGTGGGGTTTTTTTTTTTTTTTTTAAAGGGATGGTTTGATCGTATTATGTAATTGCTTTTATAGTGCAACGAGCTACACAACTTTACGTGAATAAGTTTACATACTGCCGCAGTTTCTGTGTTGCTGACAGCTGTTTTCCCCCAAAATTCATATTGAAACTGATGCTGGTGATGTCATGTTTTTACGGTAAGGAAGGGATAGTTTACGGGAAGGTAGGTCTGGAGTTGGTGATGTCGCAATCTTTGACTTGTGTTGATCTCGGTTGCACGTTTATAAATGCACGAAAAGGCGATGGGTCGTGTCCGTGGGTGTGATATACAACGTGTGGCTGTGATATTTGGCCGGTTCGGGGCTGAATAAGCGGCTTGTTGAATGAAATGCGGGCTCGCTGGGGTTGGAGGAAGGAGTGTCGCATTTTCTTTCTGAAATGTCATGTGGTGAAGTTGTGGCGGGTTCTCTACTATTTCCAGGAAGAGCGTTTGAATTCTCTCCCCTTGGATTTTTTTCTCTTGTCTCCACCCCTCTCCTGGCCGTTGCTGTTGCTGTTGCACTTCGGGTATTTTGCCACTGGGTGGCGACTCAGGACAGTGAAATGGTTAGACTGAACTCCCAGCGTCAGGATAATGGTGAGCGCTAGGTTGCGGTAGGTTTTCTCATACAAACTCCACATTGTCAGATTATTTAAATAACTAATAAAGAGAGTTTTGACTATGTAGAGTGTCGATATGAAAAATAAATCCTGTCATATTTTGACTGCTGTTGATGAGCTTTGTCCCACAATGCAGTGCAACTCGAGGAGCAACACAGCTGCAAAAAATCAAACTAATTATGGGCAGCGGCGGGAAGACGAAACAAAACAGAAAGTAATAGTGTTTTTCGATAAATATTTATTTTTATTCTTATTCTTAATTTCCCCAAGTTTACATCCTTACAGCAGCTTTACAAAGTCGCAGATTTATTGTGTTTGTTTGTGTTAGGACAAAACGGTAACGTGGTTATATCTGTTTGTTGCAGTAAGGTTAGCTAATGGCAGCTGAAGACAGTGGGACAGCAAACACTTTATCTGTCCTGATAAATGTGTAGCTCATTCTGCTCTAAATATACAGCAACAGAGGGGTTGAATTAAGATTCAAGAGGTTTATTGTCATATGTACAGTAAGAAACACAGTGGCTTGTAAATACATTGAACATCTTACTTTGTTCAACTCCCTTTAGACAACACACAAAATAGAAGAATAGATTAAAGTTAAAAAATTCAAATATAAAAATTCAAATATAACATATATATTAACTTGTAGAAATATTTGAAAGGCCTAATTCTTAAAAATGGTACACATTGCAAAATGTACAGCAAAGATGAAGATAAGTGCGTGGTCTGTGTTGCAGGTTAAACGTTGTACTTCAGTAATTATTAAGGTTATTGGCTGAATTTGAATGCAACAAGTAATGCTTTTGCACCAAACTGGCTCTGAAACAATACTACAAAGTTGCTGTAAAAAAACAACAACTGTAAGTTCCCCATAATTAACCGTCACACCACTATGAAACACAGCCAACACTTTCCAGTACAGTGTGAACATGTTATGTGACACTGGATCAGAAAAAAACCCACTGCACTGTTTGTCCCCATGAAAACAGAGCCCATTGTGTTGACTATGGACACCTAAACAACAAAACACACGTTTGTATGGCAGTACAAACACATTGATCACTATCTTACTGAACTAAACTTTATGTACGATTAGTATATTTTCAAATACTTGCCCAGGCAGTTACTGCCCTTTTTCCCCCCAATCCAATGTTGTTCTGTGCCACTGCTCTTTATCTATATCTCTTGTTGTTTGATGGGAAATCCTATGTAACTAGTGTTCTGTCTCCCTCAAAAAAATAAATATCAAAATCAAGGGATCCTCCTCCTGGTTAATTAAATTAAACAAATCAATAAGGTATTAATGCTTTTACCTAGGTTAACATAATCTATGTCCTTTATGAAAAGAGTAATTACATGCCAACATTGGAGCAGTGTATATAGTATAAAGCCATGTAACTCTACCTTGCTGAAGTGTAAAAGGGTGCCTTCTCCCCTAGATGGCGACACATACGCAGTCCAACCCTGGTCTGTGTATGTCCTTTGTGAACAGCTGCTAATTTCTCACAGTGCAGTGGTGGAAAGGCCGACCAAGTTTTAACACCTAAAGGGCTGCGTAGATGTACATGACAGACATTCTCACTGAATACTTTTCCATATCGATGAGTGTAATCACATTACATATTAATCCTCTACTTGATTACTGATGCTTTTTTAAAATCCCTCATCAAAAACGTTAATTACCCATCTTTCCCATTCACAGAGAAGAAGTGAGGAACATGGAGAAGCATCGCTGTGCTGTGCTTGAAGAACCAGCAGCGCCTGACTGAAGCCATGAGTGAAATGTCCTACTGGGTGTCTGACCTACTGTAAGCATGAATGGGCAAATGCTAAATCACCAGTGCCGCTTGTGAAGATGGACTGCACAGTCTTGGAAGGGAAAACGCTGATGGCCTTCCTTAGTGATGGTAAAATGAACATGACCAACTAATATTTTAATGCTTGATAGTTTTATGTAAGAGCTGGGCTCATACACACCTGTCACAGCTATTCCTTGACTTGTCTTTGTCCATTTTTAGGTTTGTTCAGGGTGGAAACAGAATGGGTTTCTGTACCACTAATGTTTCATCTTTGTGTTTCAATTGCCTACTACTAAAACCCACTACTGTAACATTTATTTTTCCTTTTGTAAGTTGTAATGTATGTTACCTTTAAAGGTATTTTCTCACAGACTAATTGGACTGATCGTTTAATTACTGTTTTTCCTGCAGGGGAGCCATCTGCATTTTACTGCAAGCCCTCACCTGCCCAGGTAAGACATTTGACCTTTTACCCAGACTTTGACCTGCTTGCACTGACACATGGGATGCGCATTACTTCACTGTTTAGTCATGTCGGGATGTCTGTCGTTCCTGTTATGTCTGTCCTGTTTGCCTGAGCTACTTTCAGAACAATGACATGTTTGACTGACTCAGATGTACTAAAATGTCCAGCAGATGCGTACAATATGTTCCCATGCAGACTCTGATACTGTGTTGTTCGGTATACAGTTTAAAGGCTTTTCAATGAGAGACACATGAATCCCTGCTGATGTGCGATCATATCACTGTAAAAGCTGTCCTTACTGTTTCAGCAGAAAAAAAAACAAACTGATGGGATTCTTATTTTCTCCTGAAAGGACACAAATCCACTTCAGTTGCAAATATTAGAAAGGATATTCCAATGATTTTGCATTGTATTTGATTAATTTTTAATATACTGTGAAAAAAACATTTCATATTGACGCATATTGGATAATGTATACACTGCAATAGGCAAATACTGTGCTCTAATTCTAGCTGTAATCGGGGTTGGTAGTTCTGTTAGGAGTGTAGACCTCTGTGACACGGTATGTATCTTACATGGAGTGAACCAGACTCATTCAGAATAACTCTTTTGAGGGTTTTGAGGTCTGAAAGAAACCGTTTGCTACCTTTACTGACTCACACATTTAAAATGGACAACCTCATTAAAGGTTTGTGCTGGCCTGCTGTTTGCTTGCCCGGACATTATGTCATGAACCAGTTTGATTTGTTATATTTTTACTGTTCATGATGTGATGAGTGTGCATTCATGCAACCTGTTGTTTCAGTATCATTTCCCTCTTAAAAAGCCTCTGTGGTGTTGGATTAAATTCATAACTTACTGATGATTGAACCTTTAAATGTTTAGAATGTGCCTTTTGTAGCTATGAGTCTTTTTCTCTTTCTGCCATTTCTCCACAGCTACTAAATTTATTGGGAATGGGGCCAGAGTACAAGCTCACACATACATGTACTTCAATTCAACACCCTTACTTAGCTGTATACACACCTAACCCAACACCAGCTCTGTTTCATTTTCACACACACAGTCCTCAAACACTCTCTGACACACATCTCAAACACCCCTACACACTTCTCACTCACCGTTTTGATCTCCCTCTTGGGGACAAAGACACACACACACACACACACACACACACACACACTCTCTCTCTCTCTCTCTCTCTCTCTCTTCTCTCTCTCTCTCTCTCAAGCTGGCGTCTCCCAGGACCTCGCTGACTCTCACACACCTGGGGTTTTCCATCACTTACCCCGCTCAGCTTTATTACATACATTTACAGCTGGCCATGAATCAGATCCATTATACACATAAATGCACATGCACATACACACACAATCCTGCTTAAGACCAAGTAGACACCCACCATTACACACACACACACACACACACACACACACACACACACACACGCATTCATATAGAGTACATTCTGGCTGTAAGGATTTCTGTAAGAAAGGATGTTACTCATGCATTAAGTCTTATTTCTCACTCACTTGTTTTTATTTATATTATTATTATTATTATTATTATTATATATTTATACTTACATTGTTACATTACAGTCTTCACTTCTGTTACAGATCTTTACAACATTTTCTCCAATACTATTTATAGTTTTAAAATGCAGGTACAATATAAGCGTAAAGAAATCAAGTATCTATACTTTGATTATGACAGCTGGTGCACATTTGTTTGTTTTATGGAGATATTGGTGTTTTACCCACCGTTGGTCCCTGTGTCTTACACAAACAGCTGTGGTCATTTGTTTAGTGGAAGTCATACCTTATCTGTTACACTGACTGTCATGTTGGATGACTGAATGTGTTCATATGTTGGTGACAGACAGAGAGTGTTACTGTACATTTTCTGGTAGAACTGTAACTGAGCGCTGGCATCAATCAGCACGACAGCCCCATCAATCAGCTTGAATCTGCACTCTCACCCTTTAGACACAGTGCCATGTGTCACCTTCCCTTTGGGTTTGAGTGTCACAGTGTATCTCATCTACTATCATTACAGCTTGTAGCTTTTTTATACACTGCTACAGAGATAAATGTGCCACAAGGCTAGTGGTGTGTACTGGTGGCCAAGTAAGAGATGTTGCTTATTATGTACCTTAAATGTTGTAGGTTTGAGCTCTCAGCCTTTTTGTGTGGCATTCCAATTAAGCAGTCAATTTTATTACCAATAATAAATCTAAAGCTATGATGATGTCACCCTACTTGACTTGCAGAGCTTGGCAGCACCCTTTACACCAGAGTTTTGATGTTGGCTGGTTGTAAGTGCAATAATTGCATATGCTGCACCTGGGACCAGTTTTGTCAGACGGTTTATTTGGACAGGGATCTTTTTTAAGACATGGTAGATGAGTGGCATATGTTCAGCTGCACAATTGTGCTTTGCAGAGCAGTTGGAGTCCATAGACTCGAGTAAGTATACTTTCCTGCAGATGTTGATGGAGGGAGTAACCAATTTAATTTAAAAGTATAGTAATGTCAAAAAAAGCCTTCATATGAGAAAAACTAATTGATGATTTTCAAAAAAGAACATCATCCTGAGTTTAATCTGATTTGCTGTATCATGACATTTCTAACATTCCAGTTAATTAGCTTTGAAATATAAGTTGCAGTTATATCAGAAGTAACATTTGATGTCCAGTTTGCATTATGCCCTTTTTCATACAAAAAGTTGACAATTTGAGAGGGTTTAGTGCAGGATGTAGGACAGGACATTAGGACTTGGCATCTGTTTTCTCCATCTGCTTTGTATATATCCTCCTTCTCCTTGTTCTTTTCTTTCTTCAAAATGCTCCAATTTATGTGCCATCCACATGTGCAGAAAAACCCTGAAGGCAGCACAGAAAAAGGCTCTAAGAGCTTTCAGTGATGTTTTAACAGTATCAGAACATTAATTCCTTTCTTTTCTTAATTCTCTCAGTCTCCCTCTACCTGCTGCTGTGCTCTGATGTTGAATAAAACCACATTTCTACAGAAGTGTGACCCTCAGACCACCTCAGACCCTGAGAATGAAGGGCATGGGATAAAAAATAAAGAAAGCTGCTTTTGGCTCAATTGAGAACATATTTGAAGGGAAGCTATAGAGAGAGATTGAGGAACAGAGGAGGTGAGAGCTGACTCAGGATGCCCGGGGGGGCGGACGGCAGGAAGCAGTGGGTGAGGAGGAGGACAGGAAAGAGAGGGAGGGAGAGACACTCCTCTTCACCATCCTCCTCCTCTGTCATCATCAGCGGTGTCATCAAGGGAGGAGTGGCGTAGGGAGGGAAGAAGGAGAGGTGGAGCTGACATCATCCACCTCCTGGAGGTCTGTGAGGGCATATTACCACATTCTCCCTGTTAAAGCTTTTAACAATCACATTTATGCCATCAAAAGGATTTTAATGCATTCAAACAACAGCTGACAGTAGGAAAAAATCTCATTCAAGAAATGCTGAGTCCATGTAAAGAAACACTAAATAAGAAACAGACCATGAACAGAAAGGCTGGTATGGAAGAACAGATAGAGCACAGGAGAAGAGGAATGAAAGAAAGAGGTGTACAGAAGGAGAGCTGCTCTGCCTTTCTGGTTATATAACTTTCCTGCAAAAGAGGGCATTGGGTTTGTGTGTGTGTGTGTGTGTGTGTGTGTGTGTGTGTGTGTGTGTGTGTGTGTGTGTGTGTGTTTGTGTCTGTGTGTGCTAGTTCTCGTGTGGGCTCTCTTTGTAGGCTCTGTGTGTGAGTATGCGTGTGTGTGTGTGTGTGTGTGTGTGTGTGTGTGTGTGTGTGTGTCTGTGTGTCTGTGTGTGTGTAGGGGTGACAGAGTTTGCAAAGAAGAAGATGCCCAACATGCCTCATGTCCTCTGCTGTGCTTGTTGTTTGAACTGCGTTACCCAGCTGTCACAAGCCTCTGTTGGTATGCTGTGTATTTATGTGTTTGTAAGTCGTGTATGTGTTGGCACATCCACCAGTGTATGCGTATGTGTTTTAATAGTGCCGCTATGTATATACTCTGACATCTTTTACTATGATTCGTTTCAGTGTTGATGTGTGCACCTGTGTCTTAAGGCCCCACAGTGGTTTTGGAGACAGTTAGGGGAGGTTAGATGGTGAAAGATTAGTGCGAGGTTGTGGTAATTTAAGCAAGTGGAGGGAACAAGGTGTGTGGGGGGGATGTGGAAGACATATATCTGTATTGAAAAACTACGTAGGGTAGGCAATGATCTTGCTTTTTAGCGTGATAGAACAACCATCACCTCACCAGTAATACACCTAGTAATACTGTTGCAAACATATCACGTGCCAGACTTGTCTTTGTTCTGTAGTTGCAGAAATATTTCTTTTGACACATTCATTAATTGCATCTAGTCTTTGCACTGGGGAAGTAGTGTTTCGGAAAATCACATATGGGCCCTGAGGTACAAAGCCAAAGGTCGGCATCTGACACCCTTGGGCAGTGTGTGACTGAACATCATCTGACGTTTTTTGTTCTGTGTGTGTGTGTGTGTGTGTGTGTGTGTGTGTGTGTGTGTGTGTGTGTGTGTGTGTGTGTGTGTGTGTGTGTGTGTGTGGAAAAAAGGCCAAGAACAGACTTCATTCATGGTAGCACAAAAATGGTTGGCTACTTTGTATTCTAAAGGACATTATCGAGAGAAAAGACAAATACAAACTACTGACCCCTTATTTCTTCCCACAGAGCGTAGATGCATGCCAGTGGCCAGATGGAAGCTAGTTGTAGTCTTTTCAGTGTGTTCAAATGCGTCTAATAACAGAAGACATGACGTGAGGTGACTTGAGGCAACGCAGCCCTCTGCTTTGTTGGCAGTAGTTCTTTGAAGTTGGCTTGGCATGTGAGAGACTTAAAAATCGAACTGTCTTATACCTTTTTAAAACAGGATTTGTTATGGACACCAAAATTATGAGGACTTATGATGACAGGCAGTCAAAATAGTTACTGAGTCGTCCAAAAACAGTCTGTGTGGATTTTTACCAGGATTACAGTTGTTCCTCTGAACAACAGTGTGGTCCATTTGCTTCTCTTATCTTTGACTTTGACAATAAATGAAGCCTCTGTTCATTCTGAATCTACCTGCAATCAGCCGCTGCTTGCAGATGCTGAATGTGTGTGTGTGTGTGTGTGTCTGTGTGTGTCTGTGTGTGTCTGTGTGTTTGTAGAAAAAACATAGATGTAATGTTGATGATGTCGTCTACATTTTATAAGGGTACTGATATGGCTCTTGGAACTTGATGAGAAGATTTCAGTAGGAGTTACAATAAAGAGGAAAACCCAGCTCTCTGGCTATGACTTCCACAATGTGTAGTGCGCTGGCTAATCTAGTGGAGTAATTAAAAAAATAGTACCCACAGAGTGATCATCTTTAATTGGTCTCAGATATCACTTGATCAGCCGTGTTGTCTTGTAGACAAACCAGTTTTTCCACTTGGCTTTTCAGAGATTTGTCTAAGTAGTTACTATAAAGGTATCACCACTTTCAGCCTGCATGTTTGTGTTATGGGAAGAAAATGTAGGTACTGTTCTGAGTAAGAAACTGAGCTGTGGGCACAAGGTTTTAATACTATCCTAAAAAAAAGAGAGGCGGCTGTAACGCTTACACAGGGTTTGGTAGATAGTGGATGTGCATTTCCCAAACCAAATCCCTTTCTTGAACAAATCCACTGCCAACCCCCCTTCAGTGAAGTGAAAACAAAAAAAAACCATTGCAGCTATAAGCTGTCTTCTGTTGTGCTTCCTCACCCTCGGACCCTCCCTTCCCACCATCGCTCCCCGTCTTTCTATCCCAGCTCCTGTTCTGGCTTTCTGACTCTCAGGTTACTCCCCACTCCCCAGCCCCCTACACCCCCGTGGCCACCCTTTGACCCCCTGTTACCCCCCATCCACCCCCTCGCCCTCCCTCTCCCTAGGGCAAGCCCACAGCTCCCAACCCTTTGTGCCTTCCTCCCCTCTCCCTCCTCCTCCACCTCTGCCTCCCCCTGCCTTTGTGTGTGAGAGGCCAGCAAAGGGAGAGAGGAGAGGGAGGCTGCAGAGGAGGAGAGAGGAACCAGAAGAGAGGGATCCTATAGATCAGATGTGAAACTAGAGCTTGAAGCCTTTTTATTTTGACATGCTCTTACTTGACTTGTGGAATTGCACATTGAGTGAAGGTTGTTTATTCACCTTGCTGAAATATTGTCTTTTTGTCCCTTTCTCATGTCCACATGAACAGTAATATACTATAAACAGTAATGCACTATAGAGATGACTTATGCCACAATTTTTACTTTTTCTTGCTGCCTCCCTAATAAGAATCAATATTTTTATTTGACCTTACAATGTTGTATACTGCACTATGAACCAGCCAAAGTATTTTAAAAAGACAGTAACAGGAAATAAAGTGGTGTGTGAACTTGCTGGTTGCTAATGCAAAGGATTAGAAAACCATGTAATGTTAGGATAATTGCAGGATTTCATGTTAAAGCTTTGTCCAACTTACACAGGCTAGTCCACTTCTAAGCCATTGGTTCCAATAACTTCTACTTGTACATGCTACACACACATTAATGTTCCAAAACAACCAGAAGAAGACATATTTTGACCAAAAGTTGCCATGTTGGGATCAGCATGACTGACCACTAATTCGACCTGAAAACCTCATATTTATCCAAATTTATGTGACGTACGAAAGAAGTGATGTTCATATGTTGAAAGCTCTCAAATTTGTACGCGGGCAAACAAACAGTTATAATGCAGAAGGACGGACAGACCAAATAGGAAATATTAATTCACACAGTCTAAAATTGTATGTGATTTTTAGTTTCATCTGAATAGATTTTACAGTCTCTATGACAAGTAACAGCAACATTTAAACATTTCACACCACAGAAAGGAATATTAATATATATTTTTATTAATGTGCTTCATGAATGTTGATCATAGATAAATTGTGAGGTAGACCAAAGTTCAACTTTAGCTACAAAATAAAAAAAAAATGTTTTACTTCTGTGTGGATCTTATAGTGCTTTATAACTAATATTAAACACGTAAAGTAGACAGACATACAAAATTATAAAAACTAGGATGACCACAGAATACAACATACTTTAGATGCGTTAAGATTATTTTGAAGCAGACACACAAATGTGTGTATGATACACACATTTTCCACATTTGCAGATGGTGTGTACACAGCACTGACATTTCATGTTTAACTTTAAACGTGCATTCACTTGGTATTTTAACATAACATACAGCACAGGCATAGACATGCACAGTCCTGTGCCCTGTGTAAAGCAGTCACACACTGTACACACAGAGCTGACTGGCCTTAATGAACCTATGGATGAGCTGAAGTTATAGGAATATATATGAGTATGTTTATGTGTGTATTTGTCCAAGGAGAATTCAATAGGGGGCGATATAGAGCAGTACAGACACAGCAGAGACACAGACTGTATAGTGGTACAGTATATACAGGTACAGTGATACCTTTTACTGTCACACTGTACTGTCTGTGTCCTCAGTGGAAAATACATGTTGAATTGTAGTTGGTAGTCATTATTTATGAAGATGTTAATGACATAATTCGAAATATAGTTGCCAGCAGTTTAGTCAGTTGATCGCATGCTTATATAGGTTTTTGTCTTGTGTTTCCACCACAACACTCAGTTTAGGAAATGTGTCACACAACAGATATGAGAAATGAATGAAGATAAGGGTGACATGAAATATTTAGAATAAAAGAATACAAATTGTTGATTCTGCTGCTGTTGATGTGATCTTCAATCTTTCTGTAGACTTGCTTCGATTTTTTCTATTTTTTTGTGGGGCTGTAAAAATTAGATCCAGAACCTCAAGTAGCCTATGTATCACTTGTTACAACAGAAAGGTTCTGAGAGCTGTATCTAAAATCACATGTCACCCATACAAACGTATTCACAACCGATGAACACAAGTTCACACACTGGCACAGGTCATTGAGTTCAGACAGTGGACATGGGTCATTATGCAGCTAAGAGGGCTTAAAGGTTTGTTTATAAAAAGGTGGCCAGACTGTGAAGGCGTCATTCACCTACTGACCTACCTAAATGTCTCACAGAGCTGCCAGCAGATAAACAACACACACACAAATATACAGAAAGAGTGACATGAAATGTGTGTGTGTGGGGGGGGGGGTTGGAGTGTAACAGAGCGAGAGAGAGCTAGAAGCTGGTGTGTGAATGTACAGATGAACGCGTTAATAAGCTTGTCTCACCATGAGTACATGCATTTTGCATGTACTGTCCAAAGACCAACAGCACCGCACATGCATTTTTAAAACCCAGGAAACAGAAAGCTAGGTCACGCTGGGTGCATTTGCGTGTGTATGTGCATTCTTATCTGTGAGCGTGCGTGTGAATCTGTGTGTATGTATGCGTGAAATCCACTTGCAGGGAGTGCAGAGAGTATATTCCTGGAAAGCCAGCTGCCACTCCTGTTATCACAGCTAACTCGATTAGAGGAGCTTCTGCTGCCGAGCCCTCTGCTCTGAGAGCTGCAACACGCGCGCACACCCTGTGGAGGACCCCTACTTTAGATTTAATTGAATCAGCCAAAATAAAGTACACTGAATCTCCAACTAATGCAACGTCGTAACCATTGCACTTAAAGCCTGTGCCAATAAAGCTCTATAAGTTACATGTATTGTATATATTATACCGATAATAGAAAAGCTGCCTGAGACATGCAGTGTAAAACCAGGAAAGCTCAATTCAGCAATATTCAAGTGAATAAAGGTTTTTTTTTTAAAACTTGCTTGGCTAGCTAATCTGGCCATGAAAATGTATAGATTCATTATTCACATTTCAGAAACATTGAACCATAATGAAATATGACTTCAGTCTTCAGGAATGTTTGGACTGTTGGTCTTTAAAATCATTGCACCCAATGTAGCCTCCAAGATGCCCCCCTAATATGTACGTTTACAATCCGTTAATAGAAAACAGCACTTTGCTACTGTTGTACCAATTAACCGCAGCAAAGCAGTAATGTCAGTTAGGCAGCCAGCCTTTGATGTGAGGTGCTGACCTTTCTTAGTGATCATGCTAATCATTGATCACTTAGATAAACACAGGCTACCATAAGAGCCCATTATTGTGCCTCCCAAAGCCTTCCTATGGACAGCAGTTATAATTAGGCCCCCAGGGTAATTGGCTGACTAATTGCTGTTGGTGGGATACATACATTGCCTATCATCAAACCCAAGGGGAAGCTCTGCTATTACTTTTAATTACCTGCTGTTAAGTTTGACAACTGACCCCGAGTGCTGTTTTTGGAGCGGATGGTTGTTTTCGTCTTGTTGGATGGGGAAGGGGATACTGGATATCCACCTCCAGTGCGGACACTGCCACAAAGGCCCAGATGGATCGCTTCTGTAGTTACACGCACATACTCCCAAACACACACACACATACACACTGTGGGGTGAACAGACACACGCTGGCTTTTTGGGCAGCAGACCCATTCATCATGTGTCTGTCTGTAGAGGAGCTGCTATTCATTGTCTCTCCTCCTGCCTATTCTCCAGGAGCTGGCCTGTCTCATACGTCTCTCTACCTCTCTTACTACTTCTCTCTTTGTCTTTCTGCACCCCCCCCTCTCTCTCTCTCCTCCTGTCTTCATATCTTTGATACTCTCCCTCCCTCTCTCACACCCTTTATATATCTCGCCTCACTGAGAGAACAAAGAGGACATAGCTAGTTACCCTGTCTGTGTCTGTCTGCCTGCATGTGTTTGAAATGTATGAAGTGCGATGATAAGGACTCATCCGACCAAGCTAGTTTCTCCAGTGACAGAAATCACTTGAACAGTTATTAGTGTTTTATGGATTATAGAGGGCTAAGGAGACAGAACAGACACCTGCTATGTAGCCTGCTGTAGCCCTTCAGTTAATATCAGGTCCTATAATGGCAGCATTAGAACTGGGACATGCAGTAAAAGTACAAGGAAGATTATATACTTATACACTGAATGTTTGTTGAGCTGAAGTTGAAGCTGTTCATTTCCATCCATCCATCCTTCATAGTCACTTTTCCTTTTCAGGGATTTATATATTTTAGATGCATTAACTGAAGGCACTCCTCATACCAGTACTTACTGTATGTGTCTCTTTGTAGCCATGCTGTCTGCAACAAAGTACAATTTTATGTGTGTTTTTTGGTGTTGGTTACATGTAAATAATATCCCTGGCAACTTCATACTTTATTAGATATGGCACAGAATTTCAGGTTACACAGTCAAACTCACTCAGGGCTCTCAGATAGCTCACCTGGTAGAGCTGGCGACCCATGTACCAAGGCTGAGTCCTTGCTGCAGCGGCCCAGGGTTCGAATCCAACCTGCAGCCCCCTGCTGTGTGTCATCCCACCTCTCTCTCCCCCATTTCCTGTCAGTCTTCAGCTGTCACTATCAACTTAAGGCAATAATCCAGAGACTATAGTGTAAAGACAATGGAGTGGACAATTTCCAGCTCTCATAATTCCTCTTGTGTTCATGCTGTACTCATTTTGTTTTTGTTGTTGACTTTTATTGTGTAAGCATTTGCCATAACAGTTTGCATTATTTGAGTTGCAGTATCCAGCAATGTATAGAACAGAGAGTAAATAACCTTGTTGTGAAGTAACTTGTGTGTTATGTGTATGAGAACAGTTACTGAAATACCACCAGATCCTTAGAAGGCAAACTGCCAGAGCAACTTTTAGAGAAGAACAACGTGAGGCCCTATTCAAACATGACACCAACATATAACATTTCCAGGGCATTTACAGAGTAATGTGAGAAAGGAATTTCAGATTGATGTTTCCCCTTCCAACCTTGAGAGTGAATGTGAGGGGGCGGGCTGTGAGGATGGGTTACTTTCATTTGAGGATGCAGACTGACAGATGGAGAAACACAGAGTGTGACAGTGTGTTTCTTCTCTTTGTTATGAGTCAGTAGGTACTGATCCAAGCATTTCCTGGGTTGACTGTGTTGGTTGAACTCTTATTCCAGCTCTCCTACCTTCTACACTGTGTGTAACACTTTCACAGGTGAGGAGATGCTGCACAGTTAGCTCTTTGAGTTAGCCTGTCTGTCATGTGAGTTTTGTTTATGTCTCTGGTGCTTTCAGACTAATTGCTTTGGTCTGAGCTGATCAAGGGTTGGTCAAGATGCCCAAGGTAACAAGAAATAATAACTGTATGTACAGTGTGGTATGTGCATAATGTGTGTCTATGTGTATGCATGAGTGTATACACTACACAGGCCACATCCAGGGCCAAGAGCAGGGTTGTGTTGCCATGGTGAAAATGAAATCCAAAATGCAGAGTTGCAAGGAAACCCCTGATTGGCTGAGGAGCCATGCATGGGATTGTGATGCATGCTGTCAGCTGGCCAATGGGACGCAGGCTGAGCCAGGGCTGTTGCTAAGGGGAGTAGCTTGGAAAAGAGTCAGCTGGATTTTCTCCCTCTCTCTCTTCTCTCTCTCTACGTCTCCCAGTCAGCTTCTGGCTCACTCGTCCATTCTCTCCTGCTGCTCACTCTGCCTTTGCCCTCATTGACTCCATCTCCCCCCTCCTTCCTGTCTCCCCATCGCCCCCCCTTTTTTTTTTTTTTTGCACTTCTACACGTGCGAAAGGGGAAAGAGCACATGTTGAAAAATTCACTGAATATTTTATGCAGCTTGTTGTGTGGGGCTGGGGCCATATCCAAAGAAGCCCTGCACACAGTGTGTATGTTTGCCTGCATGGGTGGAAGTTTGCATGTTTGTCTCTGTTTGTTTATTTTATTGTGTGTGTTTTCTTTGTATGTGCATCGGTTTGGGCTTTTGTTTATGTGCGATCGTCCTTGACTGTCTATGTTTTTGTTCATGTTTATTTTGTATTATTTCTTGTTACCTTGGGCTCTTACGTGCACTTACACTGTCTTTTATCTCTCAGTGTTGGTATCTTCCTGGTCTTTTAGGTGTGTGAAGGGGTAGTATGTTGTTGTGTGTGTTTAATGTCTGTGGGTTCATGTTAGGGAGCTCTCTAGGGACTTGGGGCTCTCCAGCTGAAGTGGGGGTGTGTTTGAATGTGAGCCAAGCAGTGTTGGGGACGCGCCTGGCGTCACGTAGTGCCGAACCCCCTCCACCACTACCACCTCCCTTCCACCCTCTCAGTACCCCATACCCAACTGCTGGGTTGTTACCACTATATCTGCACCCTGCTGAGCAGAATTGCTGATCCCTCTACTTCAACTTTAGTTATGTTGAGTGTATAGGCATTTTATTACTGTAAGATAAACTAATCACATAAAATAAGTAGTATACAGTAATAGTAGCATTCAATATAATCAATCATGCAAAACAGAAAAATCCATGTAAATTCTTAGCTTCCATATATGCACATCCTGTGTCTTCCAGGATGTGCAAGTGTCTTGGATATATACTACAGGATGGCTAGTCTGTTTCAGCTCGTTGCTGATGGCTCCCATAATGCATGGCTCTACAGAATGTGCATTAGTGGTTGCCATGCCGACTCTTTTAGAACTAAGGTGTAAGTTAATGGTCTGTGTTGATTTCTAAGGTTTTTATTGTAGCTTTTACTTTTACTTTTCATTAAACCTGGACAACAGCTTTACATACTTACACAGTATACATAAGCAGTAAGCAAGTAAAAAGTGTATTAAAGCCATCATTTTAATGTGGTTTTTCTTTTGGTTGTGCTAAGGCTTTAAGGATAAGAGAGTGTCGTATATTGTTCAGGAAAGTGTTTTGAGTTTTGCAGTACTTGGATTTATAAATGATAGATGAACGTCCTGCTGTTAGTAAAGGTATTTATAATTATGCAACACAAGGTTGTATAACATATTAAGTTTGTAGTTCCTCCATGTTATACACACAGAAAAAGATAATCAAATTCCTATAATTACATAAACAGAAATAAATAAATCTGTATATACAGGTATTTAAAATATATATGTATACACCCAGAAAATAATTCTGCAGGGCATCTTTTGAATGCAACAAGATAGTGATGATAATATGGTTTCACCTTCACATAAAAAGAAAGAGTGTCCATCCACTTTGACTGTGTTTACACACTCAGCATCATCAATGTAAACACAGAGTCTACCTCCTCTTGTCCGGCGCTCCGTCGGCTCAGAACAAGGTCTGCCCGACGAGCACTTGATCCAATATTCTATTGAACATAAAATCAAACTACAGTAGCCTGGGTCTCTCCACTTTATTAATGTCACTTTGTTTGCCTCACGTGCCATTGTGTGTGTTGATGACACATATTGTGCATAGGAGTAGGCTGAGGTATTGCGTGTGCATCCACTCATAAGAATGTGGGTTAGCATCAGTCACATAGACTCATCAATTACTTATTTATGACACAGATGCTGGATGAGTTGTTTGACTTTATTTGCGGAGCGTTTGATTTGTGCATGTTGTTTTCCAGGCAGTGCAAAGTGGAGTTTAATATGTTTATCAAGCTCTATGAATAAGGAGAACTGAGGTAAAGTACTGAGTCATGTACTCAGTGGTAGTCAATGATCAAACTTTGCCAAGAGGCAGCAGCAGCACAAAGAATGACCTTTTTGTTCGTTTTTGGAAAGGCAGGAATATTGTACGTCACCTCACAAGTGGGCAGAAACAGAAACAAAGCATCCGCTCTGTCCACACATTTTTCTGTCTCTCCCCCTTCTCTTTCCTTCCTCCTCTCATTTCCTCCTTCCACACTTCCTGTTTCCTGGCCCTCATCCTCTCTTTGTTCAGCTTTCTCTCACGGGTAAATTTTTTCTCCTTCCGCTGTCATTTATTTTTTTCTACTGTGTGTGTGTGTGTGTGTGTGTGTGTGTGTGTGTAAGTGTGTGTGTGTAATCTATTGTGCTGATGGCTGCCACAGGAATCACTGAAGTGAGGCTTCCTATTTATGAATCAAACTCCGCTAATAGAGCATGGCTGAATTTGAGATGACATAATACACACACACACACACACACACCGTGGCCGTCCCATAGCCCCCAATGATTGCCCCCTCATTCATTCATAATAATCCTCACAATCAGTTATTCAGAATGAGAGATGGAGAGAGAAGAGGTATGAGTGAAAAATTGGGAGGGAGACGATGGCACTCACTCGCTTCATGTGAAAACAAAGCAATTACAGGCATTATTCGTTGTGTTAGCTGTGTGTGTGTGTGTGTGTGTGTGTGTGTGTGTGTGTGTGTGTGTGTGTGTGTGTGTGTGTGTGTGTGTGTGTGTGTGTGTGTGTGTGAAATGATGTGTGAGAAAGCCTGGACATTGATGAGAGATTAGGAGCGGTGCAGATGTGTGTGTGAGTGACTGATTGAGAGCATGCACAAAGATAAGATCAAAAGCAGGAGCCCCAGCTGGCACTGGAGCGGAGCTCTTAGCTCTCCCACTGGTTTCATTCATTTGGGTTATCACCATAGTCCTCTTATTGATACTGTGTATGTTTATATATGTATATATGTGTGTGTTTCTTCTATGCAAGTATTCACATGGCATTATCAAAATAGGCTTGAAAGGAAACAGAAGTAACAAAAATGACCAGGAATGAGAGCATTGAGGCATGCTTTAGTAAATGTAGGTGTGTTTTCAAGAACAAACTCACACACGTGCACATGTTTTCCACCTCTGTAACAATGGAAAACATTATACACGTGCATGAGCACACACACTCAGAAAGTTTCCTAGTGTGCACTTGTGCAGTCAGTGGGACTCATTGGAAGAGAATCAAGCAGTCAGCCTCTGTGCAGTGGTTTAAAAATAGAAATAACACAAAACACACACACATTTACACACACACACGCTCAGCTTGCAGCTCAGAAATAGAAGAAGCTAAAAGCATCTGAGTAGCCGAGTCCAGCCTCTTTCCCCCTTTTTTTCTTTTTTTCTCTGTTTTTTTCTTTTTGCTCCTCTGTGTCATCTGTCCTTTCCTGCTATTTCCTTCTCTACTTCTGCTTGCTGTACATTCAACGTCTCAGACAGACAACAAAGACAGAGACAGCAGAGAAGAGAGTGCAAAGAAGAAGTAAGAGAGCAAGAAAGAGAAATGTGTTCACATGAAAGCGAGCATCCGTGGGAATCAGACATGCCAAGTTTGCATCAGTGCAGCGCCACGTGCATGTGGTTGGGTCATAGACACATGCAAGTATGTTTATGTGTGTTTGATGTTTTTCACTGTGTTGCTGTGTGCGTTTAAGCAGCAAAGTCTGCATGTATTGAAATGTCTGTGGTAGAAAGCTACAGTCAGACACTGGATGATGGAATTTCAGTAATCTCTCCCTCTGCTTCACAGTGTAGGATTCAGATGGAGGCAGAAAAAAATCTGAAGGAGAGTAAAATATTGAGTATTAGGGTAGAGCAGGTGTCATGGTGAATAACAGAACACACTGTTACTGCCAATATTTATCTGTTTACACAGAAAAGTTCCCTTCACCACTCTGCACGTCTTTCCATCTACTCTGTTTGTGTGTACGTGTGTGTGTGTGTTTCCAGTGACTGTTTCTTATCCCTCTGATCACTGCTGACTGCCCCTCCACAGAGAGAGTGAGGGGCGGAGAAGTGATGAAGAAGTAGAAATTTGATGTCACAGAGGGAGGAGAGAAGGAGAAGAAAGATGAAAGTGAAGGAGAGAGAAAGTAGATTATGCAGTCAGTTGTAGATAATTTTGAAGAGAGGGAGAAAGGAAGAGGAAGGCAACAGTTAAATTTTCTTTCTTTATTCCTTCACTTGAACTCTTTCTGTGCCTACTTCCATTTTGCTCTTTTACTGAAGGTCTCTCTGTTATGGAGTTATTTTTATCTCTGACTTTCTCTCTGACTGCTTGTGAAAATGCCAAGCTATATTTTATAATAAAAGTGTAGATGACATTTCTTCTCCTTTTCCCAAATGAGTCTCTAAAGGGAAAAACTCTAAATTCATATGCAGGAAGATAAAACAGGATAAAATACTCCGACTCAGGCTCACTGCCTTTGATATGCTGCTGAAAACACTATTATTACAAATTGAACTGCACATGAATGAGACAACAAAAGAAGTAAATACGACTGTGGAGGTGGAATGTTTCTATGACATCTAAGTTGTTGAGATGTGATTTTTAGGGGGCATAGGGCATCAAGGGCAACGACAGCTCATTCATACTGTTGCCTATATTTGATTAAACACTGTACTGATGGAGAGAAAACACAAATATTATTCTTCAGTCTCAGATGAACATATTGGAGAAGCTGTCATAACTCGTTGATCAGTAGTTTGGGGTAATTAAACATTTTTTGAAGAAATTTGTGAGTTCAGATTCGAGTACATGTTGTGAGAGAAATACTGAGGTTAAAAGTTCATTCTTGACTTAGACAGTTGAGAAAACAGTCTCACCACTAGAGCTGCAACGATTAGTCGATTTATCTATTAGTTGTGAAATTTTTCACCATTTTCTTTTTTATGGCCGAAACAACTAATCAATTAATCAAGAAGATGATCGACAGATTAACCGATAATGAAAATAATCATTACTCTCAGCCCTACTCATCACAAGGTCCATTTAGTAGCTGTTGAACATCTACAATTCCATTGCACCTGGGCAATGCCATCTGCTGAGGAAGATCATTTGATATGATTGACAGCTCCAGAACAGCTTCTAAATGGGCTTTGTGGTGAGACTGTTTTCTGAACTAAGAGAAATAAGTTTTCAAACCACAAAAACATCACGTGAAGTATTCATTCATTGCCAAAGGCAGCAAGTAGTCTGACAGCACTTTCATATAGGAGAAGTGCACGTGACGAACACGTGTTATACACATTCATTTGAGACAGCTGCTGTCGGAGGTTAACCTCAGCTTGTCACCATTAGCATGAAGTCCAGTCTGCAGATGAAGTTAAGTTTCAGTTTCTCTCTCTCTTTCCAAGAGGTTGAATAAATGTCTTTTAAAAATCTGCATCATGAAAGTTTCCATCCTTAATAGACGTCTCGTCACTAAAGCCTGCTAGGGTCCGAACCCTGGTCAGTCCTGGTTAGGATGAGGGCTCATGATCTGTGTTGGCCAATGCAGATAAACTGCTAATGTAGGCTTTATTGGTGTCACTGTGTCAAATTATTCCTTTATTTATAAAATAAATAAATAAAGAGACAGTTTCCTTCAAAAGCAACGATAACCAGCATTAAATGCTCGTCTTACAGTGCCTATCCCCCTTTCTTTATATTGTTTCTGCAGCACCAGGCATCACTGCACTGATTGGTGTTTTAAATTAAAACAGCTACCTAAAAATGACTTTGGTCTGGGTCTGTTTTCTTATTATTTCCAACCAAATCCTTAGATTACCTTTCAGAGAGAGGTTTGCCTGAGCACTTGAAGACAGCAGTGATCTCTGTCACACCACTCTGTCTCATTACTCATTACTGTATGAGTGTATGCCGTACAGTATGTATTATGTCAGTCAGTCAGTGGTTGTTTGTGACAATTTGACTGTTTCTTGTAACAATGTGAGCAACAGGAAGACAATTTAAGCTTCTCATCAAATCAAAGTTTCCTTTGCTATTTCTTGTAATCACACCCTTGTCATACTGAAATACTGTGACATCTTGAAGGAGACAATGGGCATGTAGGCTGGACCAGAAGGTTTTTTCTAACTTCCGCACGCACAAAAACAACACTAAATTCTAGTTAAAGGAAGTGGGCGTTGTAGTTTTGAAGTAGTTATAGTGGGGTTGATGTGTGTGAGAAATACGATAGGAAGCAGCAGGTGTTTGTCAGCTTCTGCTCAATACTACTCTCTTTCCATTCGTCTCAAGGTTGTGGGATTTTTTACAAGTAGAAAGTCAGTATATACACTTCGAGCTGATGATTATGTGAAACCAAGTTTTATTTCTTATTCAATAACAAATGCTTTGTGTAAAATGCGCTTGATAGTTAACAGAATTATCTTCTGCTGCTTCTCTGCCCTTTGGTCTCTGGTCTTTGGTCCCAATACTACACTTTTTCTGTCTCTCCATCTCTCTCTGTGTCGCTGGGATATGACCTCTCGGCCAGTGACCTCATCAATAAGGGGCTCATTTGGGGGAAGGGCAGGGTCAGGGGGGTGTGTGTCTATATTTGCGTGAGCATGACCCTGATGGGGCCCCTAGCATGGTTCGATTCAGAGAGGAGGAGACAAGCAGGGAGGGGTGTTATGGGCCCCCCATTTTCTGCCATCTTAGGTTTCCGTCTATTGACTGCTGTGGCTACCCCAGATCTCATGTCTCTGTGTGTGTGTGTGTGCGTGTGCAGTGTCTGTATCTGTATCTCCTGTCCATTCTCCTCATGGCAATCTTGCAGGTGGACAAGACAATCACTCATTCTCATCTCTGTTTCTCCCTCTATATAAATCTCTGCCTGTCTGTGTGTGTGTATACTATCCTTCCACTCCTCCCTCACATTCAACTTCTTCATCCTCCTCCTTCCCCCTTCCTGTCTCTGTTCTCTCATCCTTTTATTCCGTCCCACTCTCCCTGCCTTCTTCCCTTCCTCCGGTCAGGTGAGAGGGAGGTGAGGAAGGAGGAGGAGGAGGAGGAGGAGGAGGAGGAGGAGGAGTATTAGCCTCACTGTCTGGAGCCAGAGGTAACCTTATATCTCAACAGAGAGAGACAGAGAGAGGAAGGGTTGGTAGTAACCTGAGCTTTAGTGATTGTACATTCAACACAGAGGTCATTTTTGTAGACACTGGATATGAGTGAACACACACATACACACACTCAGTCTCCACCCTGTGCCAAAGTATATGTAAAGATCTAACAGACACACACTGGAAAAGCAATTTTTACCTCCCATATCAGTGATGTAATCCCAATGCAATGTTGCAATGGCGATTGTCCTCTCCCAAGCTCCGGAAACAGAGTCTCTGAGGTTTGTGCCTGGTTGGCTTGTCCAGGCAGCTGGAAAATGGAGTTTAGTCATCTCTGTGCGCTCTGGCTGCTCCATGCTCCAACACACACAAACACACACACACACACACACACACACACAATCACACACAATCTCACACACACGCACACACACACACACACACACACACACAAATGTACATACAGTACATGTTGTCAACACAGAAACATGAGCTGGATGATGAGAGAAGGACTAAAGGGAAATGGAGAGATTTATAATCAGGGGTAGAAACAAAGCAAAAAGGAGGAGTACATGCATGTTTTCAGAAATATATGATCTCAGTTTTGTTACATGTAATTATGGCTGTTGAGGATTATGCACTGTTACATATTTTCAAACCAATTTATACATCTTTTCAGTGTGGTTTCAATGGATGAAACCATTGTTTGTCAGTTTTTGGAAGGTTTGTTACACAGCTTTGGTAGTGTGTTTTATAAGCAGTCATACCAGTCAAGTGCCTTAATTAATTAGAAACAGGAATGGGAGAGAGATACAGAGGCATTGTGTAGGTCTGAGAAATCTGAGTGAGATTGAGACAACCTGACGTAAGGGAGTTTTTATTGGGTTTTAATCAGTCATAGCAAGTGATGGTGAAACAGTGTTCATTAGTGAGCGGGGCTGGGCTGAATATTTTCTGGCTTTGATTCAAAGACTTTTGCCTTTCGCTTTTTCATTGATGTATAATGTGAAGTTTAGAAAACTTGGTTCAGTTTCTCAGAGCTGGCCCTGGTTGTCCTGATGTCTTGAGTTGGTTTGAATTGACCCATTGAAAGACATAATTCTTAGACACAGGAGGCATTTAGAATTGAGTTGATCAGATCTCATTGGTTGTCTCAAGTGTTGATTTTTAAGATCCTAATTTTTCTTTAGGTAAAGACAAAGTCTTGTTTATGTAGTGTAGTTTCCACAAATAACCTGTTAATCCAGCAGTGTGGGTGGTACCGTAACAGCTTTTACTTTGAGATAATAATTTCAGATGATAACACATGTCTGCATGTGGTGGATGTTTATTTGTGCGGTTATAACTGCTCATGCAATTATTATGTAATTCATCTGTGTATTCTAGACCAACTGCTGTTGCAACTATTGAAAGTATTAGCCCTATTTAACACTACGCTGTAGAGCAGAAGTCAGTCAGTCAACAGAAAATATTATCAATTGATAATTTTTAAAACAAGAATGCCAAACATTTGCTGGTCCTAGCTTCTCAGCTATGAAAATGTTAGGTTTTTCTCTTGTTTATATGATTGTAAATTAAATATCATTTGGTTTTGGACTGTTGGTCAGATAAAACACGTCATTTGAATACATCAACTGGAGCGCTAAGAAACTGTGAAAGATATTTTTACTGCTTCCTGACATTTTACAGACTAAACCATGAATGGAATTGAATGTAAACATAACTGTTTGTTGTTGTGAAAACTCTAGAGGGTACTTTTTAAATTTTTGAATTGGACTTTTTTTTTTACTTAGTATGCAATAATTACCAATAATTCAAAGCTTTCAATTATAATATTGTGCTGTAGAGCGAAAAGTTTATTTTACTGCCAATATTTATTCCTGTGTCTGTATAATGAGCTCCAGCTCAGGTTAGACCGCAGACAGGTTTGTAGCCCCACAGCCACTGCACAGTGCCAAGGTGAACGAGTCCTCACCAGGCTGAGGGGACCAGATGTGTCAAGTGGTTGAGCTGGGGGCACAATGGGCCCCCCGGGGCCTGTTGAAGTGCCTTGAGGGGGGCCTGGACTTTGGGTATCCCCCGCCTCAACCCCCTGTCCCTCTCAGGCCGGGGCTTTTCCTGGGCAGCGTGGCACAGTGTGTGGCCTGGCGCTGGGCCAGAGCAGCCAGCCTGCCTGCCTCTGCCAGCCTCCCTCCCCTGAGACCAAAGACAAAGCTGGGACACGGCCAGACACTCCACGCTCTCTGTTTATCTCTCCATCATTCCCCCCTCTCTCAGACTCTTTCTTTCTCTTCTCAATCATTAGGAGTGATTGTGTCCCTTTTTTCTTTCTAAATGTTTTCTTTAGCACACTATCCCATCTCTTTTCCCTGTATTCTTTCTTTCTTTTTCTTTCTTTTCTTTTTGTTCTCCTCTACAAATTCATGTTATGTTTGCCTTTCATCTCTTGGTGCTGTTTATCTTACCATCTCACTCCATCTGCACCGCTCCTAATCTCTCATCAATGTCCAGGCTTTCTCACACATCATTTCACACACAGCACACACACACACACACACACACACACACACACACACACACACACACACACACAAATACACACACAATCATTGGCCCTTACATCTGCACACATATACAGTCTCGTACTTGAACCCCTCTACACAAACACACAGGTTTACAGGTATCAGCAATCCAGCTACGCACAGACCCACAAGCACACACACTTTCCCACACAACTTCCAACCCACTTCAAATTTATACACACATTCAGTCTCTCTTCAAGCCTCCACACACTGATGTACTATTGCACTTTTCCCATATAAACACACATATAGCCCAGCTCAACACATCCCCTTCCCACACCCACACATATACCCCCGCCCTCTCCCCGTGGTGTGTGTGTGTTACATTTCTGTCATCCTGTCGCTGTGTGTGGGCTTCACATCAAACCAGCTGCCTAACCAATAAAGGCTAGTGCTAGCCACCAGGCTCAAACCAGCTAGAATGCATCACTCACTGAGGGTATGTGTGTGTGTGTGTGTGTGTGTGTGTGTGTGTGTGTCTGTGTGTGTGCTTGTGTGCTCCATCCTCCACAACCACCCACAGTGCTGCTGCTAACAACTCTGGTTGACTCCGATACTTTATGGGGAGATGAGTGGTTCTTTCTCACACTGCCTCTGTTTCTCTTTGTCACTCTCCCTCCACATCAGACTCATTTTCAACGTTCTCTTATTTGCACTCTTTGACTTTCTCTCCCTCCCTCTTTCTTCAACACTGAACTTTTTTAATTTTCCAATTGTTTACTTTTTAATTTTCATTATTCTGTCTTTCTCTGTTTTCCTCTCTCCCATAACTTTCTAATTACCACTCTGTCTGTCACTCTGGCAGTCTCATAATGACTCCGAACCTCAGACTTCACACCTCACATGAAAGAACAATACACATATACCCCCCACAGTCGACTCATACAGCATACTACCTTAATTCCTTTTTTACTTTCAAGAATCTGAAGAATTTGACTGTTATGTATTTCAATGTTTCATCAGTCTCCGAGCATTCTCTGCTATGCTCACGCTACATCAGAAGTGTGTTTCCTCACTTTAACCATTTAACGCCCATCTGGCAACCCTATATTTTTTAAGATTTCAGTACAGGAGCAGAAAAAAATGTCCTGGAAGTATAAACATAATACATGTTCATATTCACATTAATCATAGTTGTAAATGTTGTACATAGTGCTAGTGTCCTGTGGACAAATTAGTGGGTATACAATAATAAAAGCTCTCTACTTTTGTGAAGCGAAAACCCCACCCCAGTTTCTGAAACTGACAGTTGAGAAGAAAGTACTACTTCCATCACTTTTTGAATGTAGAACTAAGTGCAACACTATGAATGCATTTGAGGAGAAACTGCCCAAATGTTTGCTGTTATCTCCATTTGAACTATGATATATCTGACCTCTCTCAATGACGGCAGGGCTTGCATCCCATCTTTGAGTGTGGCTGTTCTGTGGCTGAACAGTGATTATTACTTTTCCCTTCGGAAGTGGTTGGATGAGGTTGTATTATATTACTTCATTACGATCATACTCCAATGTTAAGTGGTTCTGCTGTAGCTCTGATTTGTATGAAGACTCACTCACTGAAACACTACCGTCCACATGTTCTTGGGCAAGGAATTCAACCCCCAATTCCTCTAGTATACCTGCTAGTTGGAAACTGTGGTCTTAATGGGCAGAAAACAAGTGCTAAGTCAGCTTTTCCGATGTGAAAATTCTTCTTAAGATTCAGGAAAACTTGTGGGGCGCCCTGGTAGCTCGCCTGGTAGCACTGGCACCCCATATACCAGGGCTGAGTCCTTGCTGCAGAGGTCATAGGTTTAACTCTGACCTGTGGCCGCTTGCTGGGTGACATCCCCTCCCTCCCTGCCCCCTTTTCTGTCACTCTTCAGCTGTCACTATCGATTAAAGGCAAAAAAGCCCCCAAAAAAGAAAACAAATTAGAAAAGATTCAGGAAAACTTGTAACCATTAAAAATGAAGTGTCCTACATAGTAACTTTAAGTGAATCAGCCTAGCGGTGCTCATGTTCACATTGAAACACATGGTCTCACACACAGTCACAAAACACAAATGCGAGCATCTCAACTGTTGCTAAGCCTGCATTCCTCATTATGAACTGAATTTACCCCCTCTCTCTTCACTCTCACCTCTCAACCTCACTCACCCCTTCTAACCCTCACAGCACAGTTCCCAATTAACCCTGAACAAGGCTTTTTTAATAGCCTTTCTTTTCAAGAAACCTTTCAGTACTAGTATACTAGTACATAGAGGCAAGTGTAATGTTAGTTTATTAACTAATAAAACTTACCATACTAGTGCATCAACCTTTTGAGCTCAGATTATTTTGCTACCTATTCCAAGATTTGTTTCTCTAGATGTCTCATAATATAGCATGTTTAACACCAGCCATACATAACTCAGTCAAACTTCAACACTGGACCTTTTCTCTGTTGCTTCTGTGCAAGATACATGTCACAGTATGCCTGCTGATCAGTACTTAGCACATTAACACACAGACCTACAGCTTCATATATACATGTAAAATTACCTTCTGGTTAAAATGAATTATATGGTTCTGTATTAAAGGCTTCAGCTGGATTCTGTTGAGTCTAATCATATTACATGATTCTGACATTGTCTCTTACTGACTTACATGGGATCACTTTCTCTCTTTTTTCTTTCTCTCACAGTCTCTCTTTACAAAGCTGACTGAGGCACTGACCTGGGATCAGTTTTTAGATTACTTTACAGACAAAAGAGGAATTGACTATAGGGCATATAACAGGTCTCTTTCTATTTCTCTCTTTTTTCTTTTTCTGTCCCTCACTGATGGGCATGCTGACCTGTTAAGGACTGATAGTTGCTGTGTGTGTGTGTGTGTGTGTGTGTGTGTGTGTGTGTGTGTGTGTGTGTGTGTGTGTGTGTGTGTGTGTGTGTGTGTGTGTGTGTGTCTCCATGCGCACATGCTCTACTGGAGAGAGAAGTGTGTGTGTACAAGGGAGGTAATCTTTTTAATTCTATGCAGTGTTTGAAGTTTTCCTTTGGTCGGCTCCAAACTTTAACATCAAACACTCAGGTCACCCACCCTCCCTTCATCTCTGCGTCTTCCTCCTCCCATCACCCCCTCCTCTCTCTCTCTCTGTCTGTGTGATCTGGTGAGACTAGCACAGGAGTGTCCTGCAGATAAAGTGGGGGCAAGTAAGATTAGACATACTGACGCCCCTACACGCGCACGCGCACACACACACACACACACACATCGCAGAGACGAGAGGGCACAGTGGAGCAACAGTGATTGTGCACGATGAGTTGAGACAATGACTTTATGGAGCTGTATGCATTCAAAACAATGTGTGTGTGAGCAGCTAGTACGGCCAGTTGTTTCATCATCACTCTGTAACCATGTTTGACACACAGGGCTATTTTTACCCCGCAGTCAGACCTGCAACCCTCTAGGTGACTCACAAGTCACTGCAAGCCAAACACACGCACAACCTGAGGATTTCCACTGAGATGCACGTGGTGGTAAAAAAGTCCCACACTTGTCCACTGCCCAAGTAACCACACATATATATATATTTGCTTCTGTTGCTACGGTATCTTTTATGTTTGTGTGTGTGTGTCACGTTCCTCTCAAGGAGACACTGAACAGCTGCATGTGGTTTGTGTTGTGTATCTGACAGTGGCCAGCCCCCCTCTCTCTCTCTCTCTCCTGTCTGAACTCATGGTGAGCTCTCCTCCTCATTCGCCAGCTATCAAAGCACTGACCAAATGACGAACACACACGCACACACAATGCCACATTCACTACACATACTACTTCTTTTGTGTCTTGGTCTAAGAGGAGCCAGATGCGAAATAGCACATGCACGTGTTCCCCAAACTGGTGTGTGTGTGTGTGTGTGTGTGTGTGTGTGTGTGTGTGTGTGTGTGTGTGTGTGTGTGTGTGTGTGTGTGTGTGTGTCTTTTTGCACTTTATGTGTGTGCATGTTCCTTTTTGTTTGTAGGTTTTCTTTGTTTCTGGGTGTTTCTGGAACTGTACGCACCTTTCTGTACTTGAGAACGTGCAGTATGTCAGCATACGTGATCATGAGTAAAGTTTTGTGTGTGCGTGCTGTGTGTCTCTTGGTTACGGGGCTCGTTGTTTTGTCTAAACCTCTGGTCTTTTCTCTTTTGGCGTGCTGACTCAGCTGATCTGGAGCATTTAATAGGGTGTGTGTTGCAGATCCGGCAGTGTTTAATAGGGTCTGTGTGCTCTCTGGGCTCAGATTCATGGCCCAGTCAGCCAACAAGTCTCTGAACACAGTGAGTATGTGTGGCTTGTGTATGTACTGTGATACCATTTAACACGAGTCATTACAGTATATGTGTTGGCAGAGGTATCCTAGAAAAGTATTTACAGTATATGTGGTCGTTCTATAGGTGCACTTGTGTGTGTGTGTGTGTGTGTGTGTGTGTGTGTGTGTGTGTGTGTGTGCAATAATGTATTGACCTTGTCTCTCATTGCCAGTTCCCAGAAGGTTGATGAATAAATAAAGGAGTGACGCCTCCCCAGCGAGCCTGTGTCTGCTGCTAGCAAGACAGAATGACACCACACATGCAAACACACTCACACACACACACACACACACACACACACACACACACACACACACACACACAAAGCTATCTCCCACTCTGTTTGCTGGGCTATATTTGCACAGTGGAATAATGTTGGTTCCCTGTGATACTGTGACCCAGAATTCTACCTTTTCTGTGCTTCTGCATTCATATACATTTCTAGATACACTGTATGTGTGTGTGGCAAACTAGGCAACTGCTCAGGCCCCGGCCGCATCCTGGTGGCCCCTATTTTTGGAGCTTTGGGTGCAGTTTTCACACAAGCAACTGGTGCAGATTTTAGCTGGGTGAAAAAAAACACTCTCCAAAAAAAAAAGGGAGAAAAAAAAAATCCCCCTCTCTCTTAAAAAAAAAAAAAAAAAAAGGGGGGGGGAGAAAAAAAAAAAAAAAAGCACTGCTGAGGTCATGAGGGTTAGAGCACTGTGGGGTCAAAGGTCAGATCAGACAGTCAGGCCTCTGCACATGTCCAAAGCAGGTGTCCTAGCAACCAAGCCACGCAGAGGGAGGTAAAGTTTACCAGAGTCAGAGTCAAACACATATTCTCTCACACACACAAATTTAGAGCCATTATGCAACACATGCTCCAGCATATTGAACACAGTTGTGGGATTTTCCTTCTCAGTGTGATTTAGTGCTTTTGCGTCATTTGGTTGTCTCCGTTCGCTGAATTTCATTGCATTCCATCCTCTAATTAGTACAACAAAAAGCATCATTCTGAGTACAAGATCACCCACTGTATATTCATATAGTCACATGACATGCTATGAATGCACAAGTGACAAAACTGACTTAACAGCACATTTGGGTGCAACTTTCCCTGAAATCTTCAAACAAACACAACTTTATTTAACTTCATTTTTGCTTCTTTTTAGAACCATTTTTTAAAAATTATTATTACATTGCTTTGTACACTGTGTAAAGTTACACATTCAGTCTGCAGAGCTTTTCCTTTCCAGATAGACTCAGTGCCTGAACTGAAATATTTCAGTTTCTTGTTTCCATCATTAGTATACCTGTAATAATGTGATGGAATGTCTGGTCATTGACTGGTCATGTTTTATTTATTTATTTATTTTTGCCTTTGTCTGCATTATTTCACTGTCAAGACCTAGGCCATGGGTAAAGACACGGCCACAGCTCCCATTAACACCAACTATAACTCATAATAATGGCTGTCGTGAACCCAAGTGAGCTGCAGCCTTATTAACAAGCATAAATCACAAGGTGGCAGGTTACTCTTGTCTCTTGTGTATTTATAGGCCTAACTCCTATTCATATCCCATAATTAAATCACATACATACACATACAACAAAGACATTTACTTTTTTAGTTCTGCTTCATCCATTTGACATTTATCTACAGCTTTACTGTGACATGGATTATAGAAAGGTTTTACAGTGTCTTTCCTCCTTATGTGTCTTGTAATTATTCTTGACAGTTGTTAAAGTTGTTTATATTTTTCATGCGTACCTGGGTTTTTATACTTCTCTGCTTCAGTTTGCATTTTCTTTGACACTTTATTTTTCTGTCGGGAACTTACACATGGTATTCATAAGGGAATGTTTTTTTTTCCTAATCTAAAGAGAAAGTTACCACATGTAGTACATAGTAAGTAAACAACTTTGATGTGGGCTTACAGGTTTAAGGTCACTATGATTTAAGTAAGCAATAAATTCCTTCATGGCCTGTCTGTGTCCGTCTCAGACACACACACACACACACACACACACACACACACACACACACACACACACACACACACACACACACACACACACATACAACACACACACACTCACACACACAGACACATAATGACTTGTCCCTTTTGAGGTCAGGGTTGCAGACATCAAAGCCAAGCAGACTGCCAAGTCAGTAGCCAATTTCAGACAAGCACTATACTCCATAGATGTGCTGGCAATTTTACGCGTCCACATCATGTTCAAGTCATTTTTATGCAAAAGGCACCCTTACTGATTAGATTAGATAGAGTTTCTGTAACACTGCTACATTTTCCAAGTTAGAATTGAATGCAATTATGAAAAGACTACAACACAAATAAGGTTATAAACACACATTAGAGAGAGATATGGCATGCACATCTTGTTCCATTCAGACAACACTTTGATGACTTAATTATCATCTCTTATGCATGGGGAAATGAAATTAGTTAAATAAACAATAAAATATCACAAATGAGCCAGTTTCAAATTGTAGATGAGATGTCGTTCTCTTGCAGTGCAGAAGGGAGAGGCTTTGGTTTAAGTGATGTTTATGATATTTTGTAGCCTTGCACAGGCAGCATCAAGTTTTGGTATGTCTTTCTGTTCAGGCCAATTTTTAAAATGTTACAATTTCGAAAGGAGTATTTCGAGTATTTGTCTGTCATGTCTAGGGCTCCCTCTCCGTCTCATACAAACACACAGATTCAGTTAGTCAGGAGTATATTGTCTTTCCCATCTTTTCTTTATTGATTAGTTAATTATTTAGCCTCCATACCACACCCAGACAAACAGACCTCCACACAAAGGCAACAGATATGGAACATGTGAAGGTTACACGTTCACATTTTATGCAATGCCTTATTTGTCTAATACAGTCATTCTAAATGAGAAGTTGAGTAAAATAAAAGGCACACTGTTAAGTTAGTGAGGAAAACAAATCCAAGTTAGTAAGACATTATGACGACCGGGGACTAAAGAGACGGAGCAGATTGGAGAAGAGACAAAGAGAGAAAAGGTGACAGAAAGATGAGAGCATATGGATGGGGGAGGGAGAGAAGAGGAAGAGAGAGAACTAATTAAAGAAAGTAGAGTTTTAGTTGGGTGTTGATTCCACGAGGAGTAATGGTCCCAGGTGTGTGAGATGAGGGGAAACAGAGGAGATGAGGGAAGGGGAAGGAAACTAGGTCCCCATACACCATATGTTCTCTATCTTCCCCTCTTTCTTCTCGCTCTCTTTCATTCCCTTTCATTTCAGGCTTTGCATTGGCTCAGTGAGAAAAGCTGATCTCGGATTCTTTTTCCTCTCCACATCTTCCCCACCATTCTGTCAGCTATTGCAGTGTACTGCAGGTTAAGTAAGGTGACAGTTGGATTGAGTGGGCGGTGGTGTGGAGAGTGAGTGATTGTGTGGTTGTTTGCATATGCTTTTGCGTGCATTTCAGAAAGACTCAATAGCTTCTATGATTTGTCCTCACTATCTAAGGTATGTTTATTAGGGATTTCTATTTGCTGTTCCCTCTGTAGATATGGATTTCAGTATTTGTCTTCTTATTCTGCATTTTTATTGATTAACTTGCTTTGTTTAGATTACTTATTGTTTGAAGGTGAATTTCTCTGTATACATTGGTTAAAACTGCACCTTTGCCAAAGTACAGCAGGTTTGGTCACTAAAGGTTTTATCAAAGTGCCACTTTGCAGGTAGTACTTTGTCCTACAGATCTGAGTACACTACAAGTCCACGTATACTACTGTTTCATTCCTTGACCACAGTACAGAAACAGACCACGAGTTTAAAATGACATGTCATCTAAAAATAGCAGCTAAACTCACTCACCCTTCCCTCAATGCAGCCCCACTCTGGCCGGATAACCACCCCCCTCATCACGGATCTCTCCACCCCGTCATGAAATGCAAGTTGCTCCCACTGTACATTCCACCCAGAGGAATGAGCCAACTCCCCTGTAAATTAGAGAGCGGGGGGCTAGTCATTGTTTTCTGCCAAACAAAGGCAGTTAGCAAGCAGGAGTGGAGCAGCTTCCAACCGGTGGTTAGTTGGGCTTACCGGCCGGGGGCCTTAAGGGAAACTGCTGCCGCTGTGTCACCAGGTAGGAGTGCCTCAAGGCTCAGTCCCGGGGCCCCTCTTTGGTCTCTTTTTTTCCCCCTCTTTGTTGTGACTGTGTGTATGTGTGCCCATGTGTGGGCCCTCAGGCTGTTGTCAGGCAGATCATGGTAGCTGTTGTGAGTTAGCCCGGCTGTCTGTGTCTACCTACATGCCTCTGTTCCCTAAATAAGGAGAAAGAAACAAGGAGAAGGAGAGGAGGTAGACAGGGGATGGGAGGGGGGGGGTTACAACAGAGGGATGGAGCAAGCGCATTCCTCGACGTGCACAAAACATGTCCGCAGGGGGAACTGCAAGCCCAGCAAGATTCACAGACTTCCAACTTCTTAAAACAAGACTCCCCTCTTCTCCCCCTCACCATCCTTGTCCTCCACCTTCCCCTCCTCCCCTTCTCCTTGGCCCTGGAGTGGTTTAAGCAAAGGGATAATCTGTGGAGGAATTCCAAAAGGCAGGAATCCAGGGATTATCCAAAGAGGAAAATAGTAGATGATGGAATATTTAAGGGTTTACCTGAAATGATTGCTTGGGTTTTTTAATACCAATTTCAGTTACAAATAAGGTGATAAAAATTAACCAACAATACAGGATGTGCTGGCTCCTCTCTCAGACATTTCCAGTATATAGTGCTGGTAGCAGTGAATTTCTACAAGATACATTTTCTCAATTTAGGTAGAAGAGGTTTACTTAATGACAGTGGACCTGGGGGGGTTGAGCAAAAAAACATCAGCCATTGAATCAGCCAAGGTTCCTAATTGGCATCCTGATCAACAATGGCATGTTCTTCAAGCTATTTGAAGACGTAACGTCAATAGTTAAAGAAAATAATCAACAAATTAATCAATAATAAAAATTATACTTAGTTACAGCCCTAAACAATCCAAACGACTAATAGTATCCACCCCAAAACACCAGATTGGAATATATATACCACTTAAACTTTCCATAGCAATTTATTATTGATCTTTGATGTTAAAGTAGAGTACTACAGCAATATTTCCATAATCCCACTGGACTTTACGATCCTCTATATATATACTGTACAAAAAAACCTGGTGGTGTTCTATATGTGGCTACAATAAATATAGGCTGGCAGCAGAATGGTGTTACTGTGTATGGCTGTGTTATTGTAAACGAGCTACATCTTTGGGGCTTAGCTCCTCCTGTCCTACTTAACTCGTCGATAAACAGGCTTTAGCTGTAATTATGGTGATGTCTGATATTGCGCCTTCTTACATCATGCTGGTATCTTATTTATGTGTTTTGTCTGGCCGTGTGTTATTTGTGCAAGTCTGTCATGATATCTCCAAGTGTGTGTGTGTGTGCGTGTGTGTGTTTTGGATGTCTAAGGATAAAATGACGGTGGGTGTATGCCTTGTCTGGTAGCTGTAATCACTACCACTCTGTGTGGTTGGTCAGTACATTAGGTTCTGTTCGACTTAGTATATGTGTGTCTATTTTCATATGAACAAGGAGAATTACATCAGATACTGTGTATTTTTGAAATGCCTCTGCCTATTTTCTACTACACTGTCAGTGATATCAGTTATGGTCTTTAATATTATTAGGCAATACTGTAGCACTTTTATGATACACTATGTAGCCAAACGTTTGTGAACATCCCTATTTCCAAGTTTCCATGGCTGTGTATACAAAGCATTAAGAAACAGTTTTCTAAGTTTGGTGCAGAAATGCAGAAAATGGACTGGCTGACACAGAGCTCCGACCATGACCCCATCCAACACCTTTGAGATGAACTTGAACACCAACTGCAAGCCAGGCCTTGTCGTCTTACATCGTGTTGTACCTCACTAATGCTCTTAGGGTTGAATGGGAGCAAATCCCTGCAGCCAGCTTCCAAAATCGTGTGAAAAGCCTTCCTAGAAGTGGAGGCTGTTACTGCAGCAGATTCATGCCTATGGTTTTGTAATGAGATGTTCAGCGATCTCATATTGGCAGCAGTCAAAAGTAACTACATTAAATACATCTACTCAAGTATTGCACTTAAGTTTCAGATTAAGATTTTACATGAAGAATGTTCAATATGTTTGTACATGTGAGAAGTAAAGATATTTAAAAAATAAATGTACATGAAGAATATCATCAAAATTATTTTCTGAGAAAAATATGATAAGCTTATAAAATACACATTGTAAAAAAATAAAGGCAGTGGATTTTGTGGACCTTTTTGACTTGTGACCTCTTACAAGGAGTGTGCAGTTGGGGCGTATTTTGCCCGATCCCAGTTTGGGAACCACTAGACTAAACTACTGAACTGTATATAAAGTAGTTAAAACGGGCTACATGCTTTTGACCAAGCAGTGGACGTGCAAGTCTGCAAAAGGCAATGTAATACAATAGATGTGTGGATATGTGGCTGGCTGTTTGAAGTGGCTATTTACTCAAGCATAGCACAACTCCCTACAATATATATTTGCCAATGCTACTGATAAATGTTGTGTGTATGTGCATATGATTTCTTATAGCTGTGGTGTGCTTGCTTTTCAGGTACAGGCAATATCTGGCCCACCCAGTTACAGTCAGTACACACCCGGAGAGTGCAAAGCAGTGACAGGTAAGAGGAACAAGCGTGTGTGTGTGTGTGTGTGTGTGTGTGTGTGTGTATTTCTACCCTAATAGATTATCGATGCACTGCTGGGTTGGTTGGCTACAGCAGACTGTGGAAATGGGCCTGGACTCCCCTGAGGAAACAAGATATCTCCGATACACACACACAAACACACACAGCTAACACACACATACAGTAGCTACAAACACAGGCACAATGTGACTGTGTGCAGGACTTTAAAGCACATTTTGCACACTCACACACACACGCTTACGTACAATTAGACACACCTCACACCTGCTGGGTCTTTAGAGGAAGCTGAGCTCCATTCTGCCTGTATCTGAAGATGAAAGGAGGAGAAGAGGACAGACAGGCAGGAGGGAGAGGAGGAGGGATTAGAGGAGAGGAGGAAGAGGAGGTGGAGTAGGAGAGAGAGGGAGATGGGCAGAGAGGTACAGGACAAAGAAAGAGAGCAGATAAGAGGAAGAGGAGGAGCAGGGATGAAAAGTGATAGCCAACTCTGCACGCTCCCACCTCTCCTCTCTTCTTTTCTCCTGTTCTCCTCTCTGTGAACAGATGGGTGGAGGTATCAAATTGTGATGAAAGCCAAAATGGCAGAAAGGGACAGACAGACAGACATACATACAGCACATACACACTGGCAGTTATACACGGTGGCACACACACTTCCACTCCAACACACAGATCCAGTACTTTGCGTACCTTGTTGCTCTCTGTCTCCTACTATCATATTTACATATGATCACACTCTGTTTGTGTATGTTTTGTATATTGTGATCATGGACTGGTCAGGTCAGACAGGTTCTACAATCTGATTCCTGCAGTGAAGACACTGTACACACACAGTGCAACAAATCTGAATTGAGACCCAGAGATGTTGATGTTTTTTTTCCTGGACAGAGAGACAGACACAGAGAGGAAGTGAGGGAGGGAGGGAGGGAGAGGCTCCAGGCAGATGATGAATCAGATGAACAGTGTGAAGAAAGAGATAAGACGGGATGAAGAAAAAGGAGGATGAGAGGGAGAGAAGAAAGAAGGCATGCTTGGGAGCCCCGTGGGTCTTTGCTTGCGCAGGGTGGAGGGCAAATGGAGGTATGGTGCAGAATTCGAATGTCTCGGTGTCAGTGGGTTCACCAGCAATCTGTACTGAATTCATTGCACATCACAACATACAGTCCTGCTAGTGCCTGGAACTGATGAAATCCGTGTCATGTGGTGTTACATTTTTAAAGCTGCACTGGGGAATTGTCTGTGTTGGCATCTTCAAATGACACCAGAAAGGTGTCAGTTTGCCATTTAAGAACTTCACCACCTTGACATATTGTAACAAGGCTTCAGTTAACTGCACACAGTGCACTAATTTATGCCAGACTACACAACCTGATTTCTCTATGCCATTAGATAACAGCAGCATCAGATGTTGGACAAAGAAATCGTTTGCTAAAATGTATGAATATAAATTACAGAACGTGAAGTTGTGGATATTTCCTTCAGGATACAAATGCAGCTAACGGATCAGGGTTGAAGATATTGGTTGGCTACAAGCAGTCATGACATTTTATAAGCTATGAGATGAGTACACAAATTCAGCTTGGAAAAGCTCAACTATGTTTTTAATCCAATTGAATTGATCATTACTTTTGCATGGTGATTTCTTATGACGTATTTTTGTAGGACAAAAGCCAAATGGATTTGGGATTTTTGCTCTGTGCAAGATAAGCTTTACAAATGAACACCACTTTTATGAAGCATAAATGCAATCGGCAGGAATACAAAACGAATATTAGGCTATGAACCAACTACACCAAGGTTTCTTGACTTTAGCCTCACCACCTCTAAACTTCCAAATTGTTATTTAAGGCCATTGTGTAGGATTTAGGAGCATCTAGCTGTGAAGTTACAGGTTGCAACTAACTTAACACCACTTGCGTCTCTATCTGACGACCTGGGAATAAGAACAGGCTGTGAAGTGTGTAGGAGACAAAACCTGCGAAGAAGGCAAAAGATCCTATCTAGAGCCAGTGTTTGGTACGTCTGGGCTCCCGTACAAACAGGGTGGTTCAACATGACAGACTCCATGGAAGGCAACCCGCAGTGCCTGTAGATAAAAACTGCTTGTTCTAAGGTAATAAAAAACCAATGATTCCTATATTCAGGTGATTATCCACTAATGAAAACATACCTTTGAATACATATACCCTATATTGCATTTTTGCCAATCAATCCTCCTAAATGTTCCACACTGGACCTTCATTTTAAATTGTGTAATTAAAATGTACAAGTTGGAAAGTTAGAATAGCTTGCAAGAGCACGAGTATAAACTCAAGGCAGACTAATGAGTAGATAAGTCTCTATGTTCATAGGTTTAATGTCACTTCTACAACCTCTGTAGTCTCATTTAGCCATGTGTTAAGCAACCGCCTCTTTAAGGACCTGCAAAAAATTCAAAATTCACAGGTGAGGTATTTATATGTTTGTGTTGACCAGACCTTATTTCAGGCATATAACCAAAATCCCATTGACTTGGAGCCTTATGTGCAAAATGCTAACTCATTTCTGGGTTTTAAGACTCATTCCTGCAGAACTCTTTAGGATGAAACTGCATCATAAGTTGTCAGTTTAGGCTGACAGTATTTTGTACAAAACCATTTCAATAGCACGTGCAACGTGGCAGGTTATTTTTTATTTTTACCATTTTATATTTTACCACTTATATTAAAGTAATATAGCTTTTATAAGATTGTTGCAGTTTGTGTAAATTAAGCTTATTTTGTTGAAATAAGTGGTTATTTTTTCCGCAGTGTAGCAAGAAGTTGGATGGCTGGTGAAATGTGTACAGTCTGAGCTACCGTGGGTTACAGGTGTGTGTCTTTGTGTGTTTCTCACTGCGTCTATACATTGCCAGCTTTCTGCCGGTCATGGTGGTCAAATGTACTGCCAGCATGGACTCTGTGCTCCCAGTCAGGCAAGTTTAGTTTGATTTAAGTTTGTTCTGGCCAGACCACCCTCTCTCTCAAATCTAGCTATGTTTACATCCAGCTGTCAAGTGAATTTTATGCAAACTTTTAAAATTCTGCAAAATTAGTCAAATGCAAATTAGGTGTTTTCCATCAGTCCGTTTGAAGGGTATAAAAATAGGTTTCTTGAATGTCAAAATTAAACATCCACTAGAAAGCTGAACAGTGTTGGGTGTTTTTGGACATGATATCCTACGGTCTTTCAGCATCTCCAAACCATCCCTTCATTTTTCTGCAAAAACAATCTCTATTAAAGCAATAGTTTGTCATTTTGGGAAATACATATGTACGCCTTCTTGCCTAGAGTTACATTTGAAGATTAATACAGATTTCAAGAAGTTGCTGCTCCCAGCAAGGAAATTGTGTGGCACATAGCCGCCTGTAAAAGCACAGTTTGGCATTTTTACATTTCTTCTCATCTAACTTGAATCAGATGAGAAGTGTATTTTCCACTATTCATTAAGGTATTTATGTGTATAGTCACAGAGAGGGTTGTTATGAGTAACAATATAGTTATACCTTCCAAATATTATCAATATGTTGTGCGGCCTTGCACGTCAAACAAGCTGACTGGTTGAACCAACTTCCTGTCAGGAGTAGGGCTGTGTAAGGATCTGTAAGCAAGTCAATATATTGGGATTTTTTTAAAATCTAATTTTAGGAACACTGTCACAGTATAAAGAGCAAACCACCATATGTATAAAATGTATTTAAAATGTAGGTAAAAAAAAGTTAACTTTTTTCATGCAACCAGAACAGATCTATCACAGACACAGACCCTGAAACACCCAACATCGTAGCCCTCAGTTTATGTTTAAAACACTGATATCTAGTAGTTGGGGGTATAAACACAAAAATCAGTAGTGTTTTTGAGAATCAGTACAATATCACAAAACAAAACATCGCAATACTTTGTTTTTTGAGATCGATGTTTTCTTACACCCAAGGTCATGGAGCAGGTATGATGTTAGAAAGGAAAAGCAAATCACCATTACACTCAAAATATATAAGTATAAAAAAACAGCCCCACGGACACTTACGAGCATGTTCCAGCCTCGTTCTGACACATTTGCATCCAGGCATACATTTAAAGACCAAAAAAAACTTTAAAAAATCAGTATGTAAGTTTTTGCAGTGACTGATGGAATATTGCTGTCTCTAGTCAGCTACTTCATTTCAATAAATAAACCTCTGTTTCTCACCATCTCTCTCGAGTAAGACTCAACAGCAGAAGGGGAACGAGAGGGTAAGATATTTGATTGAGGGAGAGAATGGGGGGCGGGGGGTGTTGGGAGAGACGGTGCCTAAACCAGTGTTAATTGAACACAGCTGTACCTCGTTAAACATTAATTGGCAATTAATCAGCTCACACCCCCCCCCCCCAGTTGAATGTAACTTGAATATATCTTTTAAAAGAGAGAGATTGGGGAATAAAGTAAATTATTCACAGTAGCACAAGGAAAGCCTGTTCAAGCTCAGCCTCTCTCCCTCACTCTACTTTTTCTCTCCTCCATCTTCTCACTCTTTCTCTCCCTCTCTGTGTTCCATTCAGCCCATTAATCTAGTTTTCTGCCTTTATCTCCGCTTCCTTCCCCTCATCCGTCTGTAGTTCATCCAGAGATGGAGAGAGAGGGAGTGAAAGAGAGATGTCACAACAAGGAGTAAGTGCCAGGGGGAAAAGGAGGAGAGGAGGAAGAGGAAGGAGAGGCCCTGATACTCCTGCATGAAGAGAATTATGAGGAACAGGAATATCAGTGAACAGTGTGTGTGACTATATCCACACTTAATTTGGCTTATTGTGAAAATGTTAACATGTGAAAAAGACATGCATCCACACTGGGTTTTCAGGGTTTTGTTTGTAAAGATCTTCATCCTGCACAATCGGAAAATACTTAAATACTACTCTTTGTCCTACTTTGGTCTTCAAACTGCAAGAGTGTACATCCCAGCCAACAAGTAGTGAACAGACGCTGCCCAGTTCCTCTGCTGTGTTTCAGCTGGTTTAAACCTCAGTCTCCTTCTCCTCTCCATGACTGACCATACTCTGTTTTAATATGCCCAAACCCACAATTTAGATAGGTAGGTAGGTAGGTAGGTAGGTAGGTAGGTAGGTAGGTAGGGAGGTAGGTACTTTATTTATCCCGAGGGAAATTCAAGTATCCATGGCATACAAAATACAAAACATACATTAGACTAAAATTAAAATCCCTAACCTTAAGAATAGAATTAAAAATAAAATAGAAGATAAAATATAAAGTATACATTAAACATACATTAGACTAAAATTAAAATCCCTAACCTTAAGAATAGAATAAAAAATGAAACAGAAGATAAAATATACGTATTATATATCTATAGATATAGATATATGATATATAAAATTAACAGTAGCTACAATAAACGGTGCAAACAGTAAACAGTGCAAATGGAAGTAAAACAGTGCAATTGGATGTGCAAAATACAGATAGAAATTGTCCATTGTCTATTATCTATTGTCCTCCCTGCCTTTACTGAGAGCTCTTGTACAGTCTGATGGCCAGGGGGATGAAATAGTTTTTGAGTCTGTTGGTGGAGCTGGACTGGGACAGCAGTCTGCCACTGAACACACTCCTCTGGCTGGTGAAGGTGTTGTGCAGAGGGTGGTGGGTGTTGTCCAGTATGGACAGCAGTTTGTCCAGGGTCCTTCTCTCTGCCACTGTCACCAGAGAGTCCAGCTCTGTGCCTACCACTGACCCAGCTCTCCTCACCAGTCTGTCCAGTCGACCGGTGTCTCTCCTCTTGCTGCTTCCTCCCCAGCAAACCACAGCATAAAAGAGCACGCTGGCCACCACAGACTGGTAAAACATCTGCAATAGTTTTTTGCAGATGTTGAAGGACCCCAGCCTTCTCAGGAAGTACAGACGGCTCTGCCCTTTCCTGTGTAAAGCGTCCATATTTGCTGTCCAGTCCAGCTTGTCGTCCAGCTGCAGCCCCAGATATTTATAGGTCCTGACCACCTCCACATCGACCCCCTCGATGGACACGGGTTGGAGATGTGGTTTCTTCCTTCTGAAGTCCACCACCATCTCCTTGGTGTTGGAGGTGTTCAGCTGCAGATGGTTGGACCTGCACCACCTCACAAAGTCCTCGACCAGGCTCCTGTACTCCCCCTCCCTTCCATCCTTGATACAGCCAACTATCGCAGTGTCGTCCAAGTATTTCTGCATGTGGCAGAGCCCCGAGTTATACTGGAAGTCAGATGTGTATAAGGTGAAGGGAGGATGGGAGAGAGGACGGGAGAGAGCACTGTCCCCTGTTGTGCACCGGTGCTGCTGACCACAGTGCCTGACGTGCAGCCCTTCAGTCTGACGTACTGTGGTCTCTCCGTGAGGTAGTCCGTAATCCATGTCACCATGAGTGGGTCCACCCTCATCTCTGTCAGCTTGTCTCTCAGCAGGAGCAGCTGGATGGTGTTGAAAGCGCTGTTGAAATCAAAAAATGCGATTCTCACAGCGCCACTCACCTTGTCCAGATGAGAGTAGGCCCTATGGAGCAGATAGACGATGGCATCCTCCACGCCCAACTTCTCCTGGTATCCAAACTGCAGTGGATGAGTAGTTGTTCTCATTTACATATTTTTCTGTTTCTGGTGTCACAAAATAGGGATTTAATCGTAGGACATAAATGCTACCTGCTAACCAGGCCAATAGTAACTCCTTCTGCTGTACATCACTTAAGTCATCATTTTATTGTTAACGTGACAAAAACATAAAGACAAAGTTTAATGTCAGTAACATCTGGATTGTTTGTTTGAATAAGTGATCACAGAGAAGGTTTGATTCCACAGCCCCAACTATGTCGTTTCCCATCCTCACCAAAGGTGTCCAATAGCTGCATAAAATGTGCATGCTTGTTAGATTGTTGCTTTCAAAAAGTTAAAAAAAGATGCAGCCCCTCCCCCCACCGATTCCAATGTCAAAAAGGTGTGCGGATAGGGAGCCAAAACTGAGAGAGAAAGTGTCTTTTGAGATTTAGTCAGCTAGTGTGGATGTACTTTCAGAGCACCCTGCTGAAGTTTATATCCAGCATATGTGGCCACAGGCACTTTCTGTTCCTGGTGTTTGAAGACATAGTGTGCATGTACTGTGTGAGCAGTAAACCCAGTCTGTCCTGCACTTCCAGTGTGTTGGGCTGTTCTACCCAGTGCTGCTGGCTCTTATATAACAGCACTGATTACAACAACAAGGTTAACTTGCAGTGCACTCACTGACACACATTCTTTCCCTTCTACCTTCCCCTGAGCCGTCACTTTTGCTGCATCCCCGCTCGCACTAAATCTCACCTAGTTCCATCTCACCCAATTAAACGCTCTCTTTAAATGCTCTGTTTCCTTCTGTCTCTTTTCAGTATCTGTTGCTACTTCCTTTCTCTTTGTTCCCTTTATCAGTGTCACTTTGGCAGCATCCCAAAATTCCCAGCCTCTCTCCGCTTCTACCTCTTTTTGTCTCTTTTTCACTCCCCTCTATCCTATCATTCGCCATCTATCTGCCCTCACCATCTAAGTCTCTCTTTCTCTCCCCCTCTCTCTCCATCTGGGCTCCAGCTCAAATATTACAAATGCTATTGCATACTGGCCAGGGGCCAAATCAGCAAGGCGATAAATCAATACAGCGAGAGAATTATGTAACGTGCCACCATATTGACTGGCCTATCCTCCTCCTCCCCCCTCCCCCCGCCCCCCACCCTGGGTGGTTTCCTCCTCCACTCCTTGCTCTCTGTCATCGACTCACCTTGTTTTACTTCCCTTTGTTTGCTTTTTGCCCTCATTTAACAGGATAAATGATCAAAGTCCTATTGACAGCCTTGGCCTCTGGGTTAGTTTTGAGGTGAAAGCATGTTCTAGACAACGACCTGACATGCAGGTTCATACAGAGTACAACTGCTGTCATCAAACCATTATTGCCTGTTGGAGGTGATAGGGAAATAAATGCCAGATAATGAGAAAACAGCTTAGTATAAATGTGATCAAATGTAGTAAGATGTTCTACCTGATAGTGGTTTGAATCATTAAAAAGGACAAATTAAAAACCAAAGCTTTACTAAACTTTTAGAAACAGCTTAGTTCAGAAGGAAACAGTCTTGTGATCTTTGTAAATTTTTCAACACTCTCTGTGTACGCCAGTTCATTTGTTCTTGTGTAGTTCTTAATTACAGTACATCCAGAGCCCTGGGCAGTACACTAGAAACCAAACATGGAAAAATATAATCTATTGACTTTTGTGTATGCTCTGATGGTGCAGCTGGTCTGTGTGAAGTATTTATGAATCTGCAAGATTAGGTTGCGAATTTAAGCCTCACCTGAAGCACAGAAGTTGTTGCCCAGTGGCAAAAGGTTTTTCTTGGTTTGAATCTTGGCTTTGACCTTTCTATGTGAGGTTTGCAGTTTCTCCTCGTCTTTGTTAGGGACATACTCCTTGAATGAAGCACTGGCTTCAGACAGGGCTGGAACCAGTGTGCAGGGGCCACTGCCAGCACACTGCTTCAGGGGGTGGTAGAGAAGAGTTAGGTTGGAATAAATGTTAAGGACAAATAACAATAATAAATGCTGCAACTTTTAAATTATTTAATCAAATATATATTGTAAACTTCCTCTGTTGGTTCATTGTTTAACTTCCTTTTTGGGTGCTGGCCAAACTCTAGTAATATTGGATTTCCTTCCCTGCTCAACTGATGTGAGTGTTTGTTTGATTCACAAGACTGCAAATGCGCATACACAGTGTAATGTTTGAAAGTGAGCAGGTTTGCTCTTCTGTGAGCTACTGTATAGTAATGTTTACATGTATCCTGGCAGAAGCCTGAAGTCAGTATATAACTTTAACGTTTTACATCCAGTAATTCTCTTTATTCAAACAACTTCCTTCTGGCACAAAACTTGGATGTGAACAGGTGGAGTTTTAGCACACTTGCATAGTGGTTGACGGGTCATCAGCCAACTCATTCTCATGCCCAACTCTTCAATTACTGACACCTATCAATGGCTCTCCAGTTCAAGATATGACACTGTAGGTGTCATTTCTGGACGTGCAGGGCTCCGGGGTCAAGTTAGCTATAATAAATATGCAATGTCCATTTAGACCTTTAAACTAAAGCTTGTGTTTACATTGTAAAACCGTCGCAGTTTAGTTAAGTTTAGGCACAAAGACTGCTTGATGAGGAAAAGATTGTAAGATACGTTTAGTACCTGATGTAACTAAAGTATAAGAATAACACGTGCGTAACTTAAGAATGTTACATTAACTTACATATGTTATTAAGAAATTGGTATTACTCGGGGCATGGACAGCGGTCTCCAGGGCTGAAGCACTGTTTGTTTGAGCCATCCATCCACCCCAGTTAAATGTCTAGGAGTGTCTGTGCCAATGAATAATACAAAGTCTTTTAACAAGGTGTTTAACTTCTGTAGAGCATAAAAGGTTCAGTGATACATTTTATTGCTGGAGGCGTATCTATGTTTCAGAATGTTGATTGAACAGTATAAACTGATGAAAATGGACAAAAGAACAATGAACAACAGGTAGAGAAAATGCTCTATCATTGAGTAGGTACACACCAGATGGAAACTAATGACCCCTAGATACCAACAGGTTAAAAAAATTATCTATAATACATTTATGTTAATACAAACTTTGTGCAGAGTTCAAGGATGTTCTGTCTCAACTGTATAATATCAAACTAATTAGTAGTGTTTATAAGCTGTAGTAGATTTCCATTGCAACTGTTCTCTAATTGAATCATTTTTTTCAAATCAAACAGCATCTTCAGAACATGCATGCTTTACAGCAGGAGCTGAGATGAAATTAACCTCTTTTTGAGGGAAGACACATTCAACAGCTGGCACAAAGTCAGCTGTTGACTTTATGGAAACTCCTCAGTTTTGCCCTCAGGGCTTTTGTCTCAGTATTCTCCGTTACCTTTCCATTCTGGTCATGCAGTCTGGAGCTGTGGCTCCTGGTGCCCTGGCTTCTTTATGGAGGGAGGAGGGGGTGAGGGGTGCAGTCTATAGGAGTCGGTGAGTGCAGTAATAGTGCCTATATTTCCTCCACCCTATGCCCTGGTCAGAGAGTGCAGTGGCTCCATGCTGTATTTTCCATACCGTCACCCCCTACCCACCCTCTCCTCCTCTTTCTCTCTTTCTCCCCCCTACCCCTCTCTCTCCTGGCTTTCCGACTGTACTTTTTCTCTCCGCTCTGGAATTCAATCTTCCTGCACGTGGCCTGCACTCAAGAGGGCACGCTGTGTGTGTGTCTGTGTCTCTGTGTGTTTGTGTGTGTGTGTGTGAGAGAGAGAGAGAGAGAGAGCGAAAGTGAGTGTGTGTGTCTGAACGTGAGCTATAGGAAACATCTCCCGGTGAAGAGAAGGAAACATGAAGCATGCATTTTTGTGTGTTCGTGTGTAACATGCTAACAAGTGGGCACTACTTTTTCCACTTTCCCAGCCTGAAATCTCTGCAGAACTCACTTTTGTGCCCACTGTAAATGCAGTACATTTTGTACCAACACATTCAGTAAAGGGCAATCAAAAGATTATCTGTTAAGAAACCATATATTAGACTTTCTAAATGTCATGTTGGAGAGTTTTGGCTTGTTTGTTCATTCGTCAGTCTTCTCAAGTTTCACACAAAGTAATATTGATCTGGAAAGCTATTGTGTTGTTCCACAAATGTCAAGTGATTTCCTTGAGGAAACACATAAGAAATCACACTGATAAAACTGAGGAAGAAGGGAAAGGGAAACCTATAATGCAATGCAAAAATTGCGTTATTCATTGTCTTAGAGAGTGTTTTTTACAACAAATGTATTTTGATGAGTAAACAATGGCATGTTGTAGAGGTATTGTAACCATCCAAATAACAGACTAACTTCCTGTTTCGACTTTGACCGAAAGTAATTGGAGTAGTTGTATGCATGCACATTTTTGCTTTGCAATGAGGAAATATGACATTTTGAGTGCGAACACATTTGGTTTTACTTGGAAATAAAGTGATTTGATCTGGCCAAATTGTTGGTGTGGTTACAACCTGTCTGATTGTCTGAATGCTTTGGTTTCTTAGCAAGACTTTGTAGCAATGTTGCCATGGTACCATCTCAGCAATTACTCTGGTAAGTACAATGTAATCATAATTGTTGTACTAGATAACAGGACAGAACTATGAAATATAACCTTTTTAAGGTTCAATATTGTTCAAAAAAGTACACAAAACATGGTCTGCAAAGAGGAAACTGCAGTAAAGCAATCATCTAATCTGATTAATTTAATTAGAAACAGAAATTAGATGTAGTAAATCCAATCAAAATGGAGGAGTCAGTAAATTCAGGGGACCAAGTCTTCCACTGTTGATGATGTACCAGATCTGGATCCTGAACCTGGAAACCATTGTTCTCATTGTGCCACATGTTAACTGGTTTTTATCCTAAACCCTTATCGCTGGCTTCACACATCTGTTGGTGCAAAGATGTTGGTGCAGTGAATTCACATCTGTGCTGCAACACACGCTGCAGAGTTTTATAACCCCGATCGAAGGTTATCTGCATCTGTATCGATTTGTTTGTTTTTTTTAATCATCGAGTGTGTGTACACTAGGTCAAAGTATGTCTACATCAGGCTTACATCACACCAATGAAGAAGAGAAATCGAGGTACAGAGTGAACACAGAGGCTCCTTCTGCTCTCCAATCCCATCTGTTTGACACACAGAGGTAGGGAGGGGAAGGATGGAGAGAGAGTGAGAGAGGGAGGGGAGAGGGAGGGGTGGTAGACGAATGAGAACGAGGCCAGATCAGGCTGAGGCGGGGCGGGGGAGGGGGGGAAAGGGGGGAGGTGCTGTTTAGAGAAAGGCAGGGAGTGAAAAAAAAATCAGAGGGAGGCAGGCTGGGGGGTTGGGCTCCGAGCCTGTGCATGTGTATGTGAGAGAGGGAGAGAGAAAGCAGCAAGCGAATGTGTGTTGTGTATGTCTGTGTGTGTTTGTGCGCGTGTGTGCTCGCTCTGTTCCTTTCCTTTCTTTGTTTGACTACTGAGTGGGGAAAAAGCAAGACAGAATATAGAGAGATAGAGAGAGGGTGAGGAAGGGAAACACAGACAGAGGAGAAGAAGAGGATCTAAAACGAGAGTCACTTTTTTTTTAGAGAGAGAGAGAGAGGAGAGAGGAAGAAAGACAAAGGATTTCTATCTTGGTCTGTTTTTTAAATATTCCTCCCCCTTGCAGGTTGTAAAATAAGAAAAAATATATACCAACAACAACGACAACAGCACTGAATGCTTTTGACAACAGTGTCATATTCAGGAGCAGTGTGTGTTTTGTGTGCTGGCTCGGTACGTGTGTGTGTGTGTGTGTGTGTGTGTGTGTGTGTGTGTGTGTGTGTGTGTGTGTGTGCGCTGAGGAGGTGGGGGGAGGCAGCCTGTGCAATTTAAAGGGAAAATACAAGGCACACACAAAGCTGGGAGCGCAGGCAGGCAGGCAGGCAGGCAGGCAGGCAGGCAAGGCAGCCGGAAAGGCAAGGAGAGGAGAAGGTAGTGGAAATCTGCTGAGCTGGCTGACGCTTTAACTAACAAACCTTCTTTGGATTTTACTCCACCGAGCAGACCCTGTGTCTCCCAGTGAGCTCAACCTGAGCCCGGCCACGGTAAGACAAGCTTCCTATCCACGGGCTCTCAGCTGTTTTCCCTGCTACCGCTCTGCAGACAAAAGCAGGAGAAAGTTGCTGTGTGTGTGTATGTGTGTGCAGATGGAGAGAGGAGCTAAGCTAAAGGCTGAAGCTAAGGCTAAAAGGCGTGAGGAATGCAGCACAAAGGGAGCTTGTGTGCTCCAGCTGGGGCTGTGTGTGTATGTGTGTGTGTGTGTGTCTTTGTGGACAAGTTTAAATGTTTATGTCACGGGGCTTCCCAAACTTTTGCATGCGAAAGATGCCCCAAAATAGACAAACACCAGACTGCAGAGCCCCTTTTTGGTAAAAGATTTGTCCTGTCCTGGCTGGTTGTGTACTGATGGTGGAGAGAGTGAAAGCTCCTATCAGATGAGTCATTATATAGTGTCTGCTAGTGCTTTACATGAAAGCAAACATTTGGAAATTAAAGCAATTGTCATTTTACTGGGAAACAAAAGGAAACCCTGTCAAAGAGGAGCCTTGAAGGTCCCAACACGTTAGTTTAAAAAGCAGTGGTTCATGTCAGAGCAGAACGATTTAAATACCCCTGACGGCCCCGCAGCCAGCTGGCTCACCGGCGCGGAAAACAAAACACAAAAGTAGTTAATTTTTACTTCACCATCTCTTTTTCTCATCCCCTTTCAGTCCTTCATTCTATTCTCTCATGTTTTTCTCTCTTTCCTCCTCGTCCCTCGCTGCTTGCTGATTTAAATGCCAATTTGCACAAAAGGTTTCACTCATTCTTTCTCCTCCTGGTCTCCTTTTTTCTGTCCCTTTCTTTTTCCCACCGGTATCTCCTCTCTTTATCTCTCCATCGCAAAATAGACAGGTGACTGTATTGAACATGGGTCTTGTGACTTTGCTGCCTAAGCATTAATCAGTGGATGCCTATCTCGTCTACACACACACACAGATGCCGGCTCCCATTAGCTTCTTACACACAGCTGAGTATTACAGAGTGTGTTGTCCCGTCCAGTGTGTTGTGGTCTGGGGGCTTTAAGCTTTTTCCTGTCAGTCTGGTCTGCGGTCAGTACCCAGTGTGTAAATGTGTGTGTTTGTGTGTGTGTTAGTGATATCTAAAGAGCTAATAGGAGCCGGCATTCTATGTGTGTGTGTGTGTGTGTGTGTCTGTGTGTGTGTGTGAGCGCGTGTGTGCGCGCATGCTCCTCCCTGTGCGAGTGTGTGAGAAACACAACACTTGTGCCGGTGTCTGCCTGGAGCTAATATTGGTGTCAGTATGTGACTGCGTGCATGTGTGTGTTTGAGTGTGTGAGTCCCTGTCCTAATTAAATCCGTCCCCCCCCCCCCCGTTTGAACCAATACAAACATTCCTAGAATAAAAGCCTCACTAGAAAGACGTCTCACGCGTACTACTGTAAACTGATCCGTACAGTACTCCTCCACACACACACGTGAGCGCCCGGCCTGCACATGCGCACACACACACTTCCACACATAAGGCAAAATCTCTGTTACTATTCCATTTGCCGCCCCCACCCTTCCTGCCCCTACATCCCCACCCCCGGGGAATTTCCTCTGTTCTCTCTTTTCATTAGTTCATTACCAGCGGAAGTAGAGCATCCTCTATTCTCTGACATTTCTCTTTCCTTTTTTCCTGTCTTTCTTTTTTTATGCCTCTACCACTTCCTGTCCAGCTGCGATTATCCAATAGTGGCGTGCCAGGCACAGTTCAGCCAGGGTCGCCTGCTGTGGGCTGGAATACATCATAGCAGCTCACTCACTACCTGACATAGCCTTGCCCGATTAGGAAATACTGTATACAGGACGCAGCCAGCACTAATGCTGCGCTAATCTGTTTATACAGAGCTGCTGGTTCCCATACTGAATACAGAGAATGCTGTTTTACAGGAGAATATGATATGACATGGTACATTACATTATGTCAGAACTGATTATGCTAGGATGGATTACTTTTTGATATAATTCTGTTTGTTTGATCATATGGAGTAATTTATATTATAAAATGTGCTATGTAGTAAATATATATATATATATATATATCTAATATATATGGCAGGAAAGACTATTATAATGGAAGTGGATTTTTCATTGTTTTTGTTCTTATTTCTGTGTCATGCCAAACATTTGATGCTTGATTTATATTGGTGTCTCATAGTCCCATGTAGGGCATATGAATACACAAATATATTGTTATGTGCAAATTTTGAAAACAAAGGCAAATTTTGATAAAGGTTAAAAAAATATATACTGGTGGATGCAATAAGATAGAGCATAAAACAAAGGGGTTATGTTTTCAGTTAGTCACAAAGGAATACGGTATAATAGCGTCTATAATGTGGTGAGACAGATTCCATTACTTTCCATTATGGCTGTTGTTTTTTTTTTTCTGTAGGCTACAGTTTTGCATAGTCATTAGTTGGGGGAGGGGGTGACCCGGCCCAGCTGTGAGTGAACGTGCGTGTTTTGCCGATGCAGATAAAATATGGAGATGTAGCCCATGATGACAGTTGATTCTGGAGCTGTCTGTGTAGCAACAAGCCATTTCCTGCACTGAGAGCCATTAGGACGCCACCCAAACCTCCCACCCCCGTCTGTCACCCACCATGCTCCTATGTTCCTCTGCAGATGTGCACACACACAAACACACATTGAGAGGAGATGGGGGTGTGTATGTGTGTTTTTGGGATTGAATTTGTGCGTGCATGTGTGCTGCTCTCCTTTTTACCCCTCCTCGGCCCTGGGGCAGTCTCCCCACGGCTGAAGGGGGGGGATTGTGCATTCATTGGAATGGAGGCTGAGATGGTAGGGGGGAGAAGGAGGAGGGTGAGGGTGATTGAGTGTGCTGCCTAGAGAAGAAAAAGGGAGAGAGAAAGAAGAGAGAGAGAAGAGGAGAGGGGGAGGAGTGGGCTGCCTTGTGTTTAAAAACAGGGAGAAAAGGGGAGGAGAAGGAGAGGAGCAGACAGGCAGGAGAGGAGGTCCAGGGGTGGAGGTGAGGGGAGGCTGGCTGGCGCCGTGGCTGGGTTGTGTCTGTGGAGAGAGGGGCTGGAGCTGTGATAAAAACAGCTTATATTCGAATAATAATTTGAGACACTTTCCTGTAAATAAATGTCTGTCTGTTACTGTCTGTCTCGGATTTGATCGAATGTTATAACAACCGAGGAAAGCTTTCTCTGAACTTTATTATGACTGCTAGATTCTCCTTGGAAAAAAATCATCTGCTGCTACACAGGAGGTGATATGTGTGAGATTTCACTTAAAAAGTTAGTGTGGTTTTTGACTCTTCACTGAGTCTCCTGTCCTAACATGTTTAGAGTAACTAAAGTGAAAAAGTTACATCCTATTTGTGGCGACATAATTTTGCTTATATGTGGACATTCCTTTTCATGTCCATTTATGTCAGTGTTTTTTATGTTTCGAAGGTAAATGCTGATGTTCATTTCCATCAGTGTTCCACGCTCTCTTGTTCTGATCTAGCCATGGGGGCTACTGCTCTCAAAGCCTATCACACAGTTCTTGCTTTGTTTATCACTTCACATCATCTTTCTGCAGCAGGGGGGTAAGGCTTCATGCAAATGGCTGTTGATCAGAAAATGTAAAAGCTTTAGGAAGGCAGTTAATAGTTGAGTGGCTGTTGTACAGCAGCATGTGTTTTCAGAGAGTAGAAAAACAGACATGTGCCTATTGTAAGATTTGCAAGTTACTACTTTTAACCAGCATATTTTTGGATAGAATGTACGTCTGAGTATAGAGCGATGTATTTTGCATTTGTGTTGGACAGTGGGTTTATGCTAAAGTAATATTACACAGATATCCAGTATTTATTTAGTTTGGAAGGATACAAGCATTGGTGAACTGTGTATGTGTAGTGGGTGGTACCAGCTGGCCTTGTATTGTCTCCAAGGTGCAATGTTGTGTAATAAATACTGAATATACATTGGTGCAAGTGCTAACAGCATTCTCCTTGCACAACAGTCAGCTGTTCAGAGAATATTTGTCAGAATTTGTGCCAATTCCTTTAGGATCCAGGCTATTTTACTCAGCATGCATTATACATACAATCAGACACATACTGTACTTATATATAGACAGACAGTACAGTATTTGCATTTTATTCGGTGGCTAAATGTTGTAGTCTGAGGCTTTATCTATGCCTACACTAGTTTTATATTCAAATGCCTAGTTTGTTAATGCACAGAGGGATAAGGCTTAGGTGGTTAATTCTATTATGCAGGGTCAAAGGGCTAAGGAAGATTAGCTTTGGCCTTGAAGCTAATATCCACCATAGAAACTAGCCTGTGTAGGTAGCTGTATATGATTATCAGAGAGTAAGACAAAGAGAGCGACAGAAACATGATGAGAGACAGAGACAGAGAGGCTAGGCAGTCTGGTGGAAGGTCAAGTCCACAAGCTGCAGCCTGACTGCCTTATTTATTCAGGTTGGTCTAGATCTGAGCTGCAGTCATAGAGATGCACACGAGAGAGACAAGAATTAGAGAGGAAAGAAAAAGCACGGTGCTTGGAGAGATATCTGGGAGAGTAAAAAAAAACTAGCCATGCCCCCCCACACACACACACACACACACACACCACCATTGGCAGAGGTAGTATGCTGAATGTGCACATGGCTTCTTTGTGTGATGGAGACTGACTTGGGTTTGTTGATTTAAGGTAATGGCTTCCAGTTGTCTCAGTCAGGAGAGGGCTGTGTCACAACTACTGGGGATAGACAGTGGATTGGCAGGCTGGGTGAAGTCAAAATCCATAACACAAACACTTCACACAACACACCGGGATTGTGTGACTATTATATGGGTTACTTGTGTTGGCCCCTGTACTATGAAGCTTGTGACTGATTGAAACAGGTGTGTGTGTGTGTGTGTGTGTGTGTGTGTGTGTGTGTGTGTGTGTGTGTGTGTGTGTGTGTGTGTGTGTGTGTGTGTGTGTGTGTGTGTGTGTCTGCATGCACAAGTCCTAGCTGCATGGATGATTTTATCACTCCTTGGCAAAGGTCAACAGTGGAATTGTGTGTGTGTTTATGGCGTCTCTTGCATAATGTGTGTCAAGGGTTGCAGATTGTTAAAGTGTGCTAGCTCTGTAATGAAGGTTGCAGACTTCTTTATAGTTCATGATGAAAGGGGAGGGAGGGAATGAGAAAGAAAAGAAGAAAGGGACATGTTGAGAGGGGTTAAACACTAGAGTGAGTGTTGAGTTTTTGATTGGACACCTGTCAGGTATTTGATTGAGCGGGACTTTTACTAGACATTGTGTCATACCTACTATGTCTGCACCAAGCACGTCTTTATTTCCCTGTTAATGATGCATGAATATTCCAGAGATAATGGAATGTGTTTTTTCCCCTCCACTATCTTGCTTTTATTCATTATGAACTGCTTGTAATGTTAGTGATATCTGCATTGAAGCTTATCCTACTGTTGCACTCTGGGTAGGAGCAGCTGCTAAATGCCTAAAATATAAACCACATAAAATAGAATTTATAATATCAGTACACAAACACAGATTCACACAAACGCATTACAATTGGCTCATGCCCATGTGCTTTTACTGCAGTCTGTAATTGTGCCGGCTCTTTGAAGGTTTCTGCTCTTATGCTGTTCTCCTTTTCGTTTTCTCTGTATTTGTTTTTTTGTGGCGTTTCTCATCAAGTAATGTGGTCGTGCCCAGCTTCTCATTGTGTCTGCATGAGATGTTGTTTCTATACTCGTGTCTAAACTCAGAAAGTTTAGGGAATGTGTATGTGCTTGGGACCACTCTTAAAAGTAGATGCTGGTTAGGAGTGTGTGCCTGGGAATAAAAGTTGATTCTCTCTCACAGCTTCTGTCAGGGAGCTGGGTTTGCTCGCTGGTATGTGTTTGGCTTCTGCTGTTAATGATGCAAGACTGAAACGCAGTGTTCAGTCCTGCCTTATCTCACTGGTCTCCCTGGTTTTACTGGTTTAATGTGGTCTATTTACTCAAGGGCTTGCACACATGAGGACACGGCATTGTGTGTTCCAGTTTTTATTCTGTAATAAGCCAACAAGCAATACATTTTTATCAAAGCGACTGCTTGCTAACAGTAGGCATTCAGCAGAACCCTAGCAACATGGACTCACAAGCGTTGTTTGGTTTGGTCCAGTTATTGAAAACATATCTCTTTGGCTTGCTAGGTGTTCAACTTTCTTCAGTAGTACTTTTCCTTGGGGGGCGGATTCTCATTGAGACGGAAATATTGCAATAAGTCATCGTCATCACAATATAAATAAAAATCAGTCACATGAATACCCTTGTGTTCTACAGTATGTTAAGAGTTCTTGACTGATGGATTAGCTATACTTATTTATGCAAAACTACATTGTACAGACTGAACCACTGTGACACTTGCAAACAGCTGATGACTCGTGTATATGTGTGAGATAAAACAAGCAATACACACAAGTTAAACTCTACATCTTACTCCAGTAATCAGGTTAGTACATCCGTGGATGTTCATGAATGACACATCATGCAAAACAAACACACACACACACACACACACACACACACACACACACACACACACACCAGACCATCTGCCCTGACATGTGAGTGACCCCGCAATGACCTGATCGATCCAGCTGATGGACTTACAGTAATGCATTAACCCGATTATGTTTCTACAGGGAAGAGGAAGAAGATGAAGATTGTGTGTGTATGTCTGCAGAGTCTGACAGCTGTAATAAACTGATCAACTATGAGGGGGAAATTTTACTTCGTTGATTATTTAGTTAGAGGTCTCTTTTCCTCCTCTTACACCCACAGTCTTTCCTCTCTTCTCCATTCCATTTCTGCCCCCTCTTTCATATATTACTCTATTCCTCCCCAGCCTCCACCTCCTCCTTTTCCTCCCTGTTCTCCCCCTCCTCTTTTCTTTTTCATTCTTTTTCTACCCAACCTGCCTTTCTTTCTTCCTCTCTCTTTCCTGCTCTTGCTTTCTCTTCTGCATATTACATCGCCTGTCTCTTTAACCCAGTTCCACACTGAACCTTAACCCCTCTCACTTGTGTAACTTCTATGATAACCGTGCTTTTGTGTGTCCACACAATGTCTCCCGCTCCACTTCTTCTCAATACGTGAGTCACAAGTCACAGCTGAGCCACACAGGAGACCATTCATTTTGTAAGAATCTTTCAAATTTTACCAGCCTCATATTTGTGTCTAATGTAATTACTCTTTATTTTGGAGTGTGTTTTAGCAGATTCTTGTCTGTCGTGCTTTTGTAGAAATGGCAGGTGTGTGTATAAAACAGAGTGTGAGAAATCAAAGCTGTGTCTGTCTTGCAGTGTTTACGAGGATATCTGTGTCTCTGCTTGAGTGTGTCTGGAGGGCAGCGGGTGCACTGTGACCTTTATGGGTCTGTCTGTCTGTCTGTCTGTCTGTGTGTGTGTGTGTGTGTGTGTGTGTGTGTGTGTGTGTTTGTGTTTGCCCCCAGACCGGTAACATGATCTGTCTCAAGGAGTTGAACCCTCCATCCCTCCTCTGTCTGTCTGCACCCGACCTCTCTTTCCCTCTCTCCTATGTCTCCCCCTATCCGTTCACAGCCTTCTCCCCTTTCTGTCTGCCCCTTTTCCTGTCATTCATCCCTCTTTCCCTTGTCCTGTCCCCTTTTTGTCCTCCTAACCTTAACCTTGTAAATCTCTGTCAACCAAAACCTTAAATACATCTGTCCAAACCCTCAATCGTCTTTGCATCTTTTTCTCATTCTGTCACTCACTCTCTCTCTCACACACACACACACACACACACACACACACACACACACACACACTCACATTCTATGATCAGATGGCTTTGATTGCAGAGATCAGAGGTAGATGTGAGTGTGTGTGTGTGTGTGTGTGTCTGTCTGTCTGTGTCTGTCTGTCTGTGTGTGTGTGTGTGTGTGTGGTTGGTGGGTGGTCAGAGTTGGTGTTGTAATTGATTTTCTGTGTTTCCTTTGTTTGACTAGTGTTGGATGTCTGGGAGCACTCTCAAAGCTGCCTATACTGTATTGCACTGATACAATATGGTTAAGATTGTGTGTGTGTGTTGTGTGTGTGTGTGTGTGTGTGTGTGTGTGTGTGTGTGTGTGTGTGTGTGTGTGTGTGTGAGGGTTGGGTGGGGCAGGGTGATGGAGGAGGTCAAGAGACAGGCTGACTCTCTCCCACAGGATTTCTATCACTGATGTATAGAATTACAAGCTTCACAGTGTGTGTACTCGATCTCCTCTCTGTCAGATGGTCAACACTGCCTTTTCACTCCTCTTCCTCCTGCTGTTTTCATTCAACAGAAAGTTAGAAAATAAAGGAAAAGCTTTGACCCTAAATATATTCCTGAGGTATAAAAAAACCCAAGTCCATGCGTTCAAGTGGCTTTGGGAGTTGAAAAGCCTTTAATAAGAGACGGTTAAGACATTAAAAACTCCCACTCTCATCAGCTGATGGCCATAGGCCGACATGTGTCGGTGGTTTTAATATATTGGAGCAGTCTTGTCATTCTAACGAGTGTTGCAGCCCACTGGAGTCCTCCACCCTGCCGCCACCCACTGCTACAAAATATTTGTTCTCTCTCATACGTTTTAGACTCAGACCAACTCTTTTATTCAAAGTTTCCAATCAAGCTGGAGCTTTTAACACAGGGCTGAACGTGCACCGTGTGCTGTTTGGGCAGTGTGTTTGCAGTTTCCAGGAGCTCTGTGTGTGTGTGTGTGTGTGTGTGTGTGTGTGTGTGTGTGTGTGTGTGTGTGTGTGTGTCCTGTACTCTGTTGCCATATGGCGGCTGTATAAGCCCACAGTGTAAACACAGCTGGCTGCCTCCCGTGGCTGCACGGGTGAACAGCAGTCTGCCTGCAGATACAAAAAGCCCTAATAGGAGGATCACATTCACTGCTAGTACATTAATATGGCTATTAGGCACATTGGGATTCATGGTGAGTTATTTGTAAGGCACATTAGTGTCGATGTTGCAGCCTGATATCCAGACTATTAGTGATGTTAAGCTGGTGATTATTAAGTCTCTTAGCGGCTGCTCATGTTACATTGCTGCAGGGAGTTGTGATTTTAAAAAAAAAAACTGTGATGACAATTATTTGTGAATATTGCAATCTGAACATGACACTTAAAAAAAAAAGTATAATCTCTTGAAATAGTAAGTCATTGTCACTGTTTAGATTTAATCATGCTGTCATATAAATCAGGGAGTGTAAAAGCTGCATTCCTGTGTGTTTGTTTTTACACAGAATACGTGCAGACACCATAATTCGTTTCTATTCATATGGTTGGGTGATAAAAGTATTTATCAAAGAGTAATGCTCATGGTTTCCTGAGCCAGAGACACAAAGAGGGAGATAAAGCAAAGAGGAGAGGGCAGGTAGTGAACATTGCACATCATAAATAATGTCAGAAACACTGGTGCATGCTAGCCAGTGCTCAGGGTAGCGTGAAATCTGCTCTAACCCCCTCCTTTCTTATCTTCCCTCCCTATCACACTCCCTCTCTCGCTCTTTGTGCATGTGTGTCTGTGTGTGTGTGCAGGGTAATTGAGGTGTGTGACCTTGCTGTAGGCCTGGCAGGTGTGAAGGGAGGGATGGAGGCAAGCAGGGGACGAGATGAATGGGGGGAGAGGGTGAAGGGAAGGATGGATGGATGGAGGGTTCTGCTGTTATATGTTGGCAGGCTGATAACCTGTTTGCATGCATATATGTATGGTAATGTTTGGCATTCTGTAGTGAAAAGAAATACAAGTGATTGTGTGTGTGGGTGGAAGCACATTCTTCTGCTGTAAGGTCCTCTACATGCGACATGGAAATGAGATCATGTGCGTGTGTGGGTGTATGTGTTATTGAGCAGACGAGATGGCATATATAATTTGCTATATGCTATAGTCTGAATCTTTTTTTGCATTAAAATTGATGCATGTAGCATTTCTTAAACATCACTGTCAAATTGTAATGTGTCAGTATAATTACTATAAACCAATGAGAGTAATGGCCTGCATGATTGACAGCCTTTGTGTCGCACCTTTTCTAGTACTATCATTAAGACTACATTTCCTATACACCCTGTTTCTTCCTGCCACAAAGATGCTGATGAATGTTGTTTGCTCTGCCACCCTGTCCCTCCCTGGTGTTTACTGAAACATTACAGAGGAGGATAAACACATTTGAGCCTATTTTCCTTAAAGGTCTTTTCCCCTTCTATGAAATCTTATTAAAGCAAGCCAAGTAACATTTCTGTAACTTTGTCAACACTAGTTTGAACTGAATGAACATTATATTAACAGAGCACAAGGTTAAACATGCAGAAAAAGAGAAATGGGTGTCTTGTACTTGTCTTTTAAGATCACTCTAACAAATTTAAAAACTCAAACGACATTTGTTGTGTACCCAATAAGTTAAATAAACTAGGAAACACAAGCCAATTTGAAAGCTCCAGTGTGTAACATTTGACAGAGACGGAATTTAATATTCATGAGTATGTTTTCATTAGTGTATAATGACGTCAAAATAGGAATCGTTGTGTTTTTGTTACCTGAGAACGAAGCGTTTTTATCTTTATAGTGAACAGGTTCTATTCTACAGAGGCCACCATGTTTCTAAGATGCTCAGATCAGACAAACCAGGGGCGCCCCATAGCTCACCTGGCTCACCAAACACTTGCTGTAGATATGGCCTTTCCGCACATTTTCCGGCCACCATAGTTGCTTGTACACGCGTGGAACGGGGGGATGAGGCGAAGGTGTTGCAATCTGCAACTACACTGCTAGATGCCACTATGTACACACTGGTCTCCTCACATATGTTCTCATATCATAGCAGGTTAAGAAAAAACCCTGTACAACCACAGTAATAATCTGACCAACATGGCCCAGTTTTCATTAATGCCAACTGTAAATGTCCTGTTATGTCGGAATGAAGTCGTAATGAAGTCGTAAGGAACATAAACGTAGAAGTCATCTATGTCTGAATGACACAATGCCATCACTTTAGCAGGTAAATGAAGCCAGCAATGTTAAATGCTCCTTCCTTCCAATGCCTGCTATTACAAGATAAAGCTTTATCTCAACCGGCACAGTACAATGCAGGCAATTTCACAGTTTTTTTCAGCAGTAATAATGATAATAAAGTATTTCAGAGCTACAAATGTTAACTATAAAGTAAGATGGGCAGTTTACCCTACAGGGTAACACTTTATAATGAGTACACACTATTAAGCATTTGTTAAGCATGAATAAATAATGAAATCATCATTTATAACGCATGAATAAACATTAGTATGTAGTTTATAAACACAGTTAAAAATGTTTTATTCATCATTGATAAGCACATTAGTTATGGATTAGTAAATACTGAATTCATCATTTATAAAGCATGATTCTGCTGTAAATAGTCATTACTATGTGGTTTATAATATAACTTAACTTAAAAAGTTATAAATGTTTTACTCTTCATTGTACTGTACATTTCTGCATGCACTTGCACATCCACTATTCAGACATGTATTAATGATTAGTGACTGTGTTAGCAGATGTTCTATAAAAACTCACAACAAATTCATTTTCCAATGATGGCCTATAAACAGTTATTAACGTTACCGACCCGCCCGCGGTGGCTAAGCCGACCTAGTCTAGTCTCGTGTAGCCGGGCGAGGTGAGTGCCTAGCAGCGGCGGGTCGGTAACGTTAGTAACGTTAGTCGGGGAGCGAGGGCAAACACCTGCAGCTGCTGACAAGCTAACGTTTGCTTTCAACCATAATGTGTGCTACCAAACAAAGACACATACTCACCACTAGAGCCGCTGACGGCCGCCGACTCCAATGTGCTTCTCCATGCTCCCCCTGGCTGCACTGTCAGAAACTTCTGAGAGTTAACGTAAATATGACGTATAACATCACAACAATAGCATGTCTTCATAAACACCCTTGTTCGTCTTCATACAATATGTTGGGAAGTTGCAGTAAATATCAATACAATATGTTCTATATCCCTTTGTGTTGTGTCTCTCCTTCGTCTGTTAAGATAACTGAACATTTTGTGAGTCTCGAGGCATTGTCAGCCTTTATATCTCATTTGTAAATCCTTAATAAGCCATAGATAGTGCTCACTTTAGATGAGCTCGTGCAAAATACTTAATTAACGAGTAGTAAGTGCTTTGTAACTGTGAATTCCTGCATTAATCACTGTTTATAGGCCATCATTAGAAAATGAATTTGTTGTGAGTTTTTATAGAACATCTGCTAACACAGTCACTAATCATTAATACATGTCTGAATAGTGGATGTGCAAGTGCATGCAGAAATGTACAGTACAATGAAGATTAAAACATTTATAACTGTGATTATAAACCACATAGTAATGACTATTTACAGCAGAAACATGCTTTATAAATGATGAATTCAGTATTTACTAATCCATAACTAATGTGCTTATCAATGATGAATAAAACATTTTTAACTGTTTATAAACTACATACTAATGTGTATTCATGTGTTATAAATGATGAATTCAGTATTTATTCATGCTTAACTAATGCTTAATAGTGTGTACTCATTATAAAGTGTTACCAATTCGGTAAATGAAAAAGTCTAAAAGCAATTCAGTATTATACAGTGTAGCTCTTGAAGTGCTTTAATGCAATCCATAAAATCAACTCCAAAACTGAGCAGTGAGGAGAGGTCGGAACAGCGGTGACATGGTCTTGTCTCCCTGAATTAGTTAAAAGGCTAGCAGCTGTGTTTTGTACCAGGTGCTCAGTAATTATAATAATGTTCTATAATGATGAACTGATGTTACATGTAGTTCCTTTAACATGAAAAGACATGTTTTCCTCTCCACAGCAAGCCTACCATCATCTTCTCCACAGAATAGTGCGGAAACAGAGCAGAGAGGCAGTGAGCTCTCACACACCCATCCCCCCTTCTTCTCCTCTGTCGCTTTATACCCTCCTCCCCTCTGCTCTCTGCACAGTAGCACAGTGCATCTGTGTCATGTCACTGGGTTCTGGCGTCCCGGAGTAACCCCCTCCCATACCAGTGCAATATCTCTCTCTCGCTCTCTCTCTCTCTCGCTCTCTATCTCTATCTCTCTCTCTCTCCCTCTCTCTCGGTTTGTCCTTGTGTGGCACAGACTGTCATCTTCGATCTCTTCATCTTCTCTCCATCCACCTCATCCCTCGCTCCTGTCTGCTTTTTCCTAAAGAAGTCTCCCCCTCTCGCCTGTCTCTGTCATCCTCTCTTTCACTATACTTAATGTGTGTCACTCTTTTTATATTTCTCCCTCTCTCTCACCCTATCATGCAGCACAAACCCAAATACACATCATTGCTTTCCCCTTCTCTCTCACTCTGTCCTCCCCCCTCTCTCATGAAGCATACACAAACATAAAACTGTCTTGGTGCATACATTAATAGATCCAAGCTCCTTAGCTGGCTGCTGCATGCATAATCTATCCGCTCATACAGAATGTAACAAGTGCACTGAACAGTGTGTGTGTGTGTGTGTGTGTGTGTGTGTGTGTGTGTGTGTGTGTGTGTGTGTGTCTGTTGTGTGTGTGTGTGTGTGTGTGTGTGTGTGTGAGGCCCTAGGCTCCTCCCTCCAGAGGGAGAGAGACAGACAGGTGTGGACCAGATTGAGTTCCGCCTCATTTCCTCTGCCCTGTGCAGCTGGTCAAGGACACACTTTTACACACACACACACTGAAAAACACACAAACAGGCATGTCTTCGACACATGGCTATGCACTCATGCACACACACACACTTCAAATACAAGGACGGAGACATGCATACTGAACACACCTCAAATAAAGACACAATACAAGATGTAGAAGGATCAAATGCAGCATTAGCATAAACTAGAGTGTGTGTGTGTGTGTGTGTGTGGTGAATGTCCATAAGGCTGCCTGCACTTGAATTCCTATGGAAGAGGATTACAGCAATGATTACAACGCGATTGACAGAGTATTTCCATGGCAACACTGACAGATTGACGAATGGTAGAAATCCAGCCCAAGTATAAAGTCGCTTAAGTCCCTCTCACTGCATGTTATATTTAAATTGTATCTAACACACACCCACACCCACATACACATACACATAACATTACTCACCATTGTAATATTTATAGCTGTCTTTGGTTATTTATACTGTATTTGACATGACATAGTGGTTGTCCATTTTCATGCTGGTATCAAATGTATCAACACTGGAGGAACATTATGATCCTGACTCACACACACTCATGAACACACAAACAACAACGCTCCCCGCTGACATCAGCAGCTCTTGTGTTGATGTCAAGACACAATTTTATAAGTCTCAGGAGGAGCTGGTCATTGGCCGTCAAAACAATTCTACCACTCCAAGCATTTTTCCCTACTTTAATTTTCCATTTTTATTTCAGGCATTTAGCTGATTTATTTAAAGTGCACTAGTAGAGTGAGATTGAACTCCTTCATCACCAATATTACAGTCAGCCAACAGAAATGCGTGCGAAGGGTTTTAAAATGAATTGCTTTGTTTCCACTGAGATGTCCAATATAAGAGAATGTGGTAAAGTGGGTGCAAGATCTAATCATTAGGTCACATTTCTTTTCTGTGTAGATAAAACCAAAGCCTAGATTATCTTAAACCAGGTGACATATCTTCACCTCTCGTCAGTTCCTCGGGTTAGGTATGGTGAGACATTTCTCATCCACACCATGAAATAGATTTCTACACAGCTTCTCTCTGTTTTGTTCTGTTTGTTCTGAGTAGACACACACACACCCTCTGTTGTCTGTAGTATCTGTGTATTCAATACATGTGTTGAGGCCTGTTGTATGATTGTGGATGGATCTCTCTGTGTGTGTGTGTGTGTGTGTGTGTGTGTGTGTGTGTGTGTGTGTGTGTGTGTGTGTGTGTGTGTGTGTGTGTGTGTGTGTGTGTGTGTGTGTGTGTGTGTGTGTGTGTGTGTGTGTGTGTGTGCTGTGGCGCCTACCCAGTGCAGGAAGTGTGGGGTCACAGTGTCTGGAGGGCAGCCAGGCGGCCTCCCTCCCCTTTAAATACCCAGACACTGATACTTTGCATTTAAGAGCGCTGCCTATAGGAAGCGACTTACCATACAGACACAGAGGAGGAGGGAGGGGGGGGTGGTATGTATACATTATGGGGTTGTATGCTTACTTGCTGGTGAAAGTGATTGAGTGCTTGTCATATTGTGCAAGTACATATGTGAGTGTGTGTAAGTCTTTGTCTGTGTGTGTGTGTGTGTGGTCCTGTGAAGATGGTATGAGCCACCATGTGGGGATCACGTGTGCCACAGCAGATAAAGGAGTCTTTGTGAGCAGATGCAGAAGATGCAGCTCAGGCTACACACACACACCCACAAACAGACACACTATATACATACACATACAGTAATCTAATTGGACACTCTGCTGCTCTTTCACATGCTATTTCTGAGGTTACTTTTGCTTTCAAACACTCCCTCATTGTTAATGAGTGTGTGTGTTTGCAAGCGGTGTGGCTGGTTGCAAATTAGAAATTTCCATTTCTCAGCCATTTATATTTATTAGGTATGAAATCATTGTGGATTTTGGAGTTAACACACACAGCGGTGTAATTATAAATACCTGAGTCAGCCTTTTTGGTATGTGACGGTTAACTTTAATGGCATTGTTCAACTGGATAGTACAGTTTAGCGCCTCTGCACTGGTATGTGGGCTTGGTAGGGCTTGCCTGACCACTCTCCAACTTTGTCTCACACACACATACACTCAGCCCCAGAGACAGTAGGAGTGCATCCTGGGCTAATGCCTACAGCCTTAAACACCTTTAATTCCCTCTTCATATTGCACACACGTGTGTGAAGAAAGTGTTGTTGTTGTTGTTGTTGTTGTTATGATTCATTATCAGAGCCCCACCATTTATCACCCTTAACAAGAACACTTTCTTTTCTTTTTCCAATGTGTGTATTTAGTTTAGCTTGTACGAAGGGGATGCCTCAGGCCACATTTCTCAGACAGCGTGTGTGTGTGTGTGTGTGAAGCAAGTTTAGGCATGCCGACTGCCTGCTCCTCTTCATTTTAATGTTGTTATTGTTTTTGAGCTACCAGCAGTGTGTCAGCATTCACAGTGTTTTACTTTCAGAGACTTGAGTTGTGTTGCTGATGACAGTGTTTCACTACAGTGTAACATATATGTTCCGAGCTTGAGTGACCTACACCAGTGTCTCTCAACATTTTGTAGATTGTTGATGAGGCTTATTATAATCCAGCCAGATGTGCCATTTTTAGATTTCCTTTGCTAGTAGTCATACAAAGTTTCCCAAACCCCTTTGGAGCATAAACATGTTGAGCACATTTCATGGAAGTGTGCTTTAACAGTTTATTCTGTAAAAACACCTCTTTTGATAATTCCTCTGTACAAGTGGAAACTTTGGCCTGACTGTTGCACTACAGAAAGAAGTCAAGTATCCCACTGCTGTGTTATTCATGCTTAGCCAGGGAGGTTTGTGTTTTGCTCAGTGTTTGTGCGCTGTAGGTACGTTAGATGCTGTTTTAGGGATGGAGCTGAAAAGTCAGAGTTTCAGGGTTTGACGACAAAGCCGTGTTTAATTTTGGAGGATTGACGTCACAGGACTGTGCCGGCGTCGTCTGCGTTGGCTCTGAATGCTGCCTGCAGCTGTGAGGGACTCGCTCTGCTTGGCTGCTGTGGCACAGTTTTTGTGTGTGTCAGAGAGAGAGAGAGAGAGAGAGAGAGAGAGAGAAAGAATGGACAATGAAGGTAAAAACTACACATGACAAGTGTTAAAAGGGTTATATTCATCAAAGATTAATTTACAAATGCTTGCACAAACATCACACACACACACACACACACACAGACAAACTCTCTCACGCACACACATAATCATGCTGCTCACAGGTCTTGAATTTGGCAGCAGCCACAGCCGGGCTGCTTTCATTAGCGTCTGTCTAGACACGATTTATTACCAACTGTTCATTCTTGTCTTCTCTCTGTCTGTCTCACTGTCTTCCTATTTGTTAGTTGCTGTATTTTCAGACAGTCTCTATGTATGTATGTGTGTGTATGTGGCTTATCGGTGAGTCTGTCTGCCACCCTCCTCCTCTTTAAGTGGGTGTCATTTTCCTGCTTGTCCCCAAAGAGGAAGTCAGTCTGTCTGTCTTGTCTGTCACTTCATCTATCCATCCGTTTCTCGTGTGTGTGTGTGTGTGTGTGTGTGTGTGTGTGTGCGTGTGCGTGTGCGTGTGCGTGGGAGTCAGAGTGGGTGTGATGGTTTGAGAGCCAGGCTTGGTTTTGTCCATGACCTTTTACGGAAGCCATGTGGCAAAAGTTCACCGAGCCAAACAGCCCCGACCACAGTCAACCTGACACTCCTCCTCATTGTCTGTAGCTCTGCCAGCTCTGACCGTGCGAACACATGCATGTTTGCAGGCAAATGAGACAGAAAACAGACGTGCTGCCTCTCTCATGCATGCACACAAAAATAATACATTCACCACACAGTTTGAACTCAGTTTACTGGGCTTGAGTGCTGAGACATTTGATGTATTAGCCATGTAGCTTTTTGAATAGCAACAGATCTGACAGAAAATGCAAAAGCAGATGAGTTTAATATCTTCAGTTTTGGAAGAAGATAAAAACATGCAAACACAAAGAACATGCAGTCTGGACAGTTTTAACCAACCAACTGAATAAATTATCATCTACAATTCATGGAGTCAGTAAAATGGGCTGCTGTATGATTAACCACCACAGAGGGACGTAACCTTCTCGTCATTCTAACTACTTGAACAAATGTACCCTCTTACAAATGTCTACCCACATCCTGATCTTGCACACAAGTTCAGGATGTGGTGTGACAGCATTCCAAGGACATCTCTGAAGTTGTTCACAAAACAAAGTGTCCTCGCTTGTGATTAGCTCCTTGATGTGTACATGCTTATCAGTGCTCATATATTGTAGTATCCGCCCCGAGCCTGGTGACTTTGCTAAGACTTCATTTAAGGATTTAAGCTGTCCTGAGAGACACACAGGCAGACAGTGAATGTATACTGAAAGACACTGAAGAGGACACTGTTATTTATCAGCACTCCTGCAGCAACCTGATTTTGCATGTGCATGTGTGTGTGTGTGTGTGTGTGTGTGTGTGTGTGTGTGTGTGTGTGTGTGTGTGTGTGTGTGTGTGTGTGTGTGTGTGCAGGTATGAAGCTTGCTGCCCTAACTTGAAGAGACCTACTGAATAACCAGTGACTAAGGGCTGGAGCAGCCCAAGCATGGCTACTCTACTCACGCCATGCAGGCTCACACACGTTGAGGAGATGTGTTTGTGTGTTTACCATTAGGTGAATTTTACTCCACACTAGGTCAGCATGTACAGTACGCAAACAAAGACAGGGCTCCTTTAAAGATTACAGGTGTTGTATTGTACACACACAAGCCTTTGCATCAATTGTTCAAAAGTGTGTGTGCTTAATTGCATATGTACAGCATGTATGTGTGTTGCGGTGTGTGTGTGTGTGTGTGTGTGTGTGTGTGTGTGTGTTTAACACACGTTCATATGTTTGTGTTTGTTTGTGTACAGTACCTATGTGTGTGTGTTTTGGGGGTGGATAACCTGGGTGTTTAGCTAAAGTCACATAACACTTATGACAGTTAGATGTTTCTATAGATTTTCTGAAAGGCAATGGTGTGTTTGGCTAATGACCTGGACGACTGTGTGTGTTTTCTCAAGGTGGTCTTTTGTCAGTTCACTTAATATTTTTGCAGTCTTCGGATTGGATCATTTATCTATGTAAATATCATGGAACTGTTGTGATATTTCATTTATTAGGATACCCATTAGCTGTAGCCGAAGCAGTAGCTATACCTCTTGGGGTCCATGACCTCCATTTCCCTGGTTCAATTCTAGCCAGACACCTGTGATGCATGTTGTACTTCTCTTTAACAGCAGAAACGCCCAGAAGACCATCTTAAAAAGAATAAAAAGTTGTTTAGTTTGTATCAATAAATCAATCTGCAGTAAGAGAGACATGCACATTTTTATTCAAGTTGTGCTGATCTCCGATATAATTGTAACATTTTTTGTTTTTTTTGTTCAGACATTCAATTATTACACAATAGCACTGAAAAACAATAAGTCAGCCGTATGGCAGAGTTGTGACAAACAGTGTGAAAAAACAAAAAACCCTTCCTGTATTAGTTAAATCATGTCTGCAAAACTATTGCAAGGTCACCCAGCAACACATCATTGTGTTTTACAAGCGCCCATTTCTGATTACTTTGTAACGTGAATTGTATATTTCTGCTTTTAACCCTGTGACTGTCATGGCGGTGGATTGATTATTGAGTTGTGAAATCCCTCTGCTTTCTATTTTAAACCTGTAGTGTTTCAGCATCTGATAAGCCTTAAAACTATTTATCTTCATCTATTACTCAAAGTGGACTTCCTGAATCATATTTCATCTTCTCAGTGTACCTTTAGCGACATCCTTCCAACAAAGCCCCTTACTTTTAACTACAGTCCTGTCTTTGGTCTGAATGCCTGGTTAGATGACTCTGCACAATACAAACACTAAATTCTCTCTTTCCCTCATCTGTCTCTGTCAAACCAGCCCTGCTCTGTTTTCACTCTCACCTTATCTTTCTCAACCTATCTTGGTTTTTCCTCCTTTTTTCATCTTTTGTCTGGCTCAAGGCCTTTACTCCATCATCCTTCTCTTCCTCCTCCTCCTCCTCCTCCTCCCATCCCTCTCTGCCTCTTCATCTCCTCTGCTCTCATGAGCAGACTCTCTGTTGCTCCACCCCTCAGCATCTCCCTTTGACATTAACATGAGCACACATACAGAGAGGCACCCACCCCTTAACCTTTACATAAACACCACTTTCTATATCTTTCTATCTCTCGCTCACTCAGCCTTTCATTATTTCTCTCTGTTCTCTCTGACATGGTCTTTGTTGTTATCTGTCTCTGTATATTTAAATACAACTCTAACTTTTAAAGGGTATTTCATTACCAAAATGTAATAAAATACACTTTTAAGTCTGTAATTTTGTCTTCCTGTCTGCCTTACTACGCTCCCCCCTTCCCCCCTCACGGTCTCTCTTTCTCTTTCGCTGTCTCTTTATCTTTCTCGCAACCCTCCCCCCTCTTTCTCCCCCCCACAGTCCTGATATCGATCAAGGGCAAATGATTATGTCAGAGCTTGTGACATTTATTCGATGTGTCATGAAAGAATATATTCTACTCTAGCAACAATTCAGCCTTCAACACACACTTGCTCTCTTTGGCATGTCTTCTTTTAAGGTGGTCATGCTCACCCAAATTCTCTCTCACCCACCCACCTACACACACACACGCACACAGCCAGTCCACCTTTACAGTGTGGCCAGCTGTGGCCCTTTAGGGGGTGTGAACTTTGACCTTGAGTTCAAAGGTTTGGGGCCGTAACCACCAGGCTGCAAGATCAGTGAAGGCTGAGCCAGCTATACCTGCCTCGTATTGACACAACTGTCTCTCTCTCTCACACACACACACACACGCACACACGCTGCCTCAGGCTGTGTATATTGCGTTGGTTCTGTTCGCACAGGCTCAATAGGGAAACATATGGAAGCTGCCATGTGTGGGCGTGTTTTATGTTGCAGCCCTGTAGGTAGAATATCAGACCGAGACAAAGAAATACAGGAGAGGAAGAAGATAGAAGAATGAGAAGGGAAGATGAGAGGAATGACAGAGAGAGATGTTTTCAGTTTGGACAAATTGGTTTGTGGGAACAGGCACCAAATTCATCCATGTGTCTCTAGGAGATCATTCACTTTGCTGTCCCATAGCACGGACAGCAACCAATAGTTCACTCACCAAAAAAGTTAGTGTGTTCCTAATGAAAGCTGATCGGACACAATGTCTTTGTGTGTGTAGGTCAAAGATCACATAGATGTTACAGAAGAAGTGTGAGGAGGAGGAAGAGAGAGATGGTGACATTTAGGTTGCAACTAGTGTCAACCACAACCATTTGTTTAAAGGGCACATTCTATGTGTTTGAGTGTCTAAGAGAGAGAGAAAGTGAGTTTCTGTGGTGTGTGTGTGGTGCATTTGTGTGTAACCATGCTTGTTTTAGTGTTTATTGCATGTTAGCGCTGAGTATTGTTTAAAAACCCTTAAAGTGATACAAGTATCAATAGAGTACTTCATTTGATGCCTGGTGCTGAAGCCATTGGTCTTGTACACACGGTGCAGCTGTCCACCCTGACGTTTTCTCCATGCTTAATGAGGTGCTTTATGATGATACTAGTAGTCCCAGTTTTTCCTAAAATAATCCTTCTGCATTTGACGTTGGATTGCCAACCACGTCAAATGCACCACGCTCGACTTCACCACCACAGACTGTATGTAGCTGCAGTTGTAGGCCAATCACATGATGCATTAAATGGAAGAATGCTGGCAGTGATTGGCTGCAAGCAAAATACAAATGGTCTTTTCTCTAGATCTGGGTACAAAAGGATTGAATGCAGGTATCGTTTGACTGGAGATGTTTGGATACTACTTGGTACTGGGTTATTTTGGTCTGAGTACCGATATACCCAGCCCTGTCGCAGGTGCAGTGTGTTCTCAGGGTGCAAGTGGAGGTGTGTATCTGTGTGTTTGTTGGGGGTGGGGAGGTAGACCAGAGTGCCACCTGTTCTCGGTCATGTGGCCCAGCACTGACACTGTGAATCACTGAACAGGCGGCACATGAGGAACACACACATACACACAGATGGCCACAGTGTGCTCTAGGCCCTGCTGTGCATTTTGGCTGACACACACATCATTTTATAAGCCACACCAATGACATATCGACAACATCATGACCACAGAACAGTCAGTAAACGTCACGTATGCATGATGAAACAGACGGATGGAATAAAAATTAGCTCTGGTTGTCTTGTGCAGGCAGAACGAAGTGTTGATCTTTTAACTCTTGACTAAAGTGCTGCTGAATTGCTGACCACTGCTTCAACCCCCACTGGAATGTCACAGACGTGTTTGACCTGGTTTTGACAAAAGTGAAAATATAAACTCCTTCATCTCTCCCAAAACACGTCATTGCAGGCCAAATTTAAACCACAGCTTTGAGGGGAAAAGTCATTGACCAAAATGGCTGAATATTGCTAACAAACTGAATTTGATGGATATAAAAGGGTACTCTTGACTTCAGCCCATAGTGAATGTTGATGCAACATTGTCCTTCTGAAGTTGTGTCCAGCTCCTCCTTGCTGCTCTTGTTGACACTGTTCGACCTTTAGACTGACCTTTGTTCCTCCATGTTGTGGTTTCAGGAGGTGGGACGTGTCATGGTGGCCTGCTGAAAGAGACAGACTGCATTACCCATGATCACCGGGTAAGGCTCCCTTTACAGTAGCTGACAGTTTACAGTTTCTTGTCTGATTTTGTCTTTCTAACTCTGTTTCTACCTTACTGTCATTTCTTTCATCCACAAACACACAATAATAATAATAAAAATAATTGATTTGATTGATTGATTTAGTTCAGTAGTAGTTTAGTTTTATGTGGTTTTTCAGTTGTTTTGTCCACCTTCTGTATTTAGATATTAGTATTTAAAAACAGGTATTACCTAAATACATTAAACACATATTGTATAGAATTTACACACACTCACAGCAACAGGGCGAGATGTGTCAAAGGAGTGTGAGTAAGACGTAGGAGTTAAACAGAGGTAGTACATTACATACACACCCTCATTCATTAGTTAAGAAGGTAGTGGGTTGTAAAATCATGGATGTGAGTGGTGTGTTTTGAAAGTCAGCAAAGAGTTGTGTTATCAGATATGAAACTCTGAACTCATAGGCCACATAAGAGAAAAAAAAGAGCTGAATTCTTTGCTTGCTCTTTCCGTTAGCAACCAGTGTTCAAGCAAAACCCTAAGTGTTTAATAGATTTTCCCATTAACTCTCCCAAGTGATGGATGCCAGAATGATCCATGTGTCCCATTAGTTTGACTGACATGTTTGGAATACATAGCTGTTGCTGTTTTAGTGTAATCACAGCTGAAATGATTAGACAATTTTGATGATCACTTAATCAATTAGCAGTTTGAATACATCAGCTTGGGCTTTTTGTTATTCAATACAATTAAATTTTATTTCTATAGCGCCAATTCATAACAGAAGTTATCTCAGGACACTTTTCAAATAGAGCAGGTCTAGACCGAACTCTTTATAACATTATAATATAACATTATATGTTGTAATTGTGTAATTCACTGTTATACAACATGGATATTTTTGAATTTAAAGAGTAAAACCAAATTACCAAATTCAATAATCCAGATCTAGTTTTGCAAATGCATCTGTCCTAAAGATGATACACTATGTTTAAAACAGCCAGTGCAATAGAAGTGACACGTTTGAACCAAGCGTTGACCAAATTCATAAGACCTGTTTTTATTTAAGAATAGGATTGCTAATGAAGCTTTGCTAAGTTGGTGATAAATAGATAGGATTTTCTATAACTTCTTCACAATAGCATCCCATCAGTGGAAAGCTTTTAATGTGAAGCACAGACACACATGAATTTAGCCCCTGAGGACACAGCTAAGGGAAGGCTCGGCAAGGCATGGCTAAAGTGGACCAACCCTGGCTAATGGAAAAACCATAATAGTGTATATTAAAAAGTGTTATCATGTACCAACTAGGGACAAATGGATGAATTTGGCGTTGATGCTTTTACCTTTTAAGAAGAAAATTGACCAGTTAGACAATCTCCTGAAAACATGTTTTACTCCTTTAAGAACCATTCGAGGTTTTTAAGCTCTTCTAGTGGAGTTAACTTTCTCACTATGTATAACTTTGGGATTGTAAGTATATTAAGCAGGACTGGAGTGCTTAGCTTATCATAGAGCTACAGTCGGGATTAGCTGGTTGTTTGAGAAACTAGAGGCAAAGCCAGGCTCCCTATCGGCCCCTCTCTCCTTGAATAAGGGCCCTAATTATCAGGGTTGTAGTGCTCCATTCAGCCGGCTACATGGCTGCTATATGTGGGTGTGCTAAGCCAGTCTGACTGCCTGTGTGGCTCTCTGTCTCCTCGCGGTATGACTGCGTGTGAGTATGTGCGTGGAGGTGATTATTATCGTGTCTGTCGGTCTCTTAGTGTACCCAAAAGGCTGACTCACGGTATGCCACATTGACACACACACACACACACACACAGTCCCACACACAATCCTACATATCAGAGGCTGAGAAGTACCATCTGTACCAGACAGTCTCCTACGACTGCAGAGCACACTTACTTGCTCACATGCATACTTTCTTTCTTCTACTATTGCTCTGTCTGGACCTCATGCTGTTTATTTTTTAAAAGTATGTGTGTATATATGTGTGTGTGTGTGTGTGTGTGTGTGTGTGTGTGCGCGCATGCGTGCACGCGTGTGGGTGTGTGGCTGCTATGACAGGAATTTTGGGGCTCGTACCCATGAGAGAGCTTCTAAATATATAAATATATATATGTGTGTGGAGTGTGAGAACTGAACCGTCCTTGTCCCCAATCTCTTTAATTACACACACAAAGTCCCTACCACACACACATGCACACATGCCTCCCTTCCACACACATGAATACAGGATTGCTAGCCATGCATATGAGCTGTAAGAACTTAAACACACAGTGCTCCACAAATTTGTTTTCCTTTATTGTCCCTTCCTGCCACACACACACATTTGAGACCCCCGGGACAGACTGTAATGCCTTGGCTTCCCTTGTTGTGGGAGAGGAAGGATGGCAAATGAGCTCAGACATACATTTAATATTCTTAGACCCTTATTATGTACAGTACCATACATATCTATGAGAGAAACAGCTGGAAGGAGCTCTGTGTGCGTGGAGTGTGTGTGTGGTACACTAGAGTCCCACCCATGACCACATCAATCAGCAATCCTCTTCCTGTTCACTTTTGAGGGCTAATGGTCTCCCACCACACTCTTTACACTACAGTCACACACACTCACACACATACATTGACACACTTAAAGCCGAGCAAAGTCACACACTTGAGACACTCACCCTAATGGAAGCTACGGTGTAATAATGGGATCAATATGAAAATAGAAGATGACATCAGATGAAAAGAAGAAACAAAAATAGAAAATATAACTTTTAACGTACTAGAAACAAGCAGCATAACATTAGCATAGATTGTACTGTGAGTATATTTCTGTGCAGGAGAGACCAGTGCAGAAAGAATGGACAACATACAGTGAGAGGCAGATGATATATAGCCTACATACAGAATGCACAAGTTTACAACTCTGTGATAGGTAATTAAGGACTGCAGCAATTCAGGGTGTAATAGCTTCCAGATGATGTTATAAAAAGTTGAGCTTCAGCTGACGTGATGTATTACAGTATACATACTGATTATAACAGTAAGGTTGCAGGTTTTTCTGACTATGTAATTATAGCATCTGGAATTTAATTGCCTTAACAGTTGTTGTTTTTTGACAACTTTGATCTACTTACAGAGGGAACTTACCAGGCTATGTGACATTATCAGCTGCTACAAGCTCACTCTTAGAAATCAAAGTGGGCTCTTTATTTTTCCACTAGACCCTCACTTTTGCAGGCACACTTGCAGCTGCAATGGCTACTAGTTTGGCCAACACGCTTTTTTTTTAATGACAGTTAAGCTCTCTGTACAGTACTGTATGAACTGTATCTGCCATACAGCCTTTAACAAACAAACACAAAACATCCTTATACAAGCACACAGCCTCCCAGTGTCATAAAGACCCTCACTGTGCTGAGTCCCTCCTCTTTCTCAACACAAAACTCATTATTGAACATTCATTGTCACTTGACAATAGACTCTAGATCCACCCTGGTGGTACATACCACACATGCCATGCACTTACTTCATCAGGGCTTTGAATCTAGCACACACACAAATCTCTTTACTACATACTAATAGAAGCAGAAATACCTTCAGTTAACTTTAAATATACTGCGAGTAACCTGTTGTGAAAGGAGACTGAAGAACATACGGTGAGAGACTGATAGCATCTCTGATTTGTACCAAGGCAGAGAGTATTTTCATAATGTTCTGAGTTTATTGTTTATGTTGTTGTTTTTAGAATATAAAACTATAAATACACTGCATATGTGTGTCTCCTTATCCCATTGTCTGAGCATCATCCATGACACGCTCCCATCTTCCCTGCCACGGCTAATTTTGCCTCCTGTTGTCTTGCTGAGGCAGTGCTTTCTAAATATAACCTCTGTGTGTGTTTGTGTGTGTGTGAGACACATACAGTTGGTTGTACCAATGTGGCTCTTTGGCGGTACAGTACAGGATGGTTACTTTGGCGAGGAAAAGCTGGAACAAATGTTTCCTGTCTTAGAGAGACCCATGTGTGTTTTTTAAAGCCTTGTTTACCTCACACAGGATGTTCACTGGCTGCCTCTGAGCACATATATATAATGCTTGTCCTTCTGTGTGCACATGTCCTGTTAGATGTGGAAGTTACCTACTGGACAGGAACAAGAAATGTATTAGCCTCAGGGTTTTTTTTTACAGTCCTAGCCATGTGTACTGTATTGTGATCATAAATAATACATTAGTTAGCTATTTTTCAGTCTTCAAAGACCAACTACATGCATTTATCTGTTTATCCATGGTATACATACATGCTACCCTGTGTAATGCAGACTGTGTACTGTATAAACACTATGTACTACAGTTCATATAGTATACATACATATTAATCTATACACAAATCTCACATTGGGTTATATATCCCATCATATAATGCCCCTTTGACTCACTGTAAAAGGTTCCAGAGGATCTGGACCAAACTCCATTTCTCAACATCTTATTAAGCATTTATTAATAAACACCAACAAGAGGGATAACCTGGCAACTCAGACAATTACAAATGGCTTTACTGAATCCTGAATAAGGTGTGTAACAATTAGGAGGATCTATTGGCAGAAATTGAATAGAATATTCATAGGTATGTTTTCATTAGTGTATAATCACTTGAAAATAAGAATTGTTGTGTTTTGTGTGAACCTTATTTATTATCTCAAGTATGAAAGTTTCCCCAAAAGAGTTTAAGCCTTATTAACCTATTTGTATGTATCTATAATACATATGTATCTTACAGTGTGTGTTCTTTATTAACCCATAAAAAGAGCAACTAAACAGTGTATGTGATGTAGACTTCTTATAAAACGTTTATTTTTGAAATATTTTGCCTATAGCTGACAACTGGACCTATTTATAGTCCACTAAATCTAATCCAAGCACTGCGATACTGTATCTGTCTTCCTGTGGTAGTATAGCGTCAGGGGGTAATACTCTTCCTTATCCAAAAATAGACAGGCACACAGAAATATAATGTGGCACTGTTCACTGAGTAACAGCCGGTCATGAGTCAGCCTAATATCAACAAAATATAAATAAAAAGGTACAAATGATGCATTACCCCATCAGGAGGGGGCAGGCGGAGCAGCTCCGGCACCTGAAGTCGGACTTGGTCCATTTTGCGCTGGGAACTCCTGCTGACGTCAACGCGCTATCCGCCTCTCACCGTGCGCTGCGCTATCCCTTTAAAGCAGACCTCAGCTGTACGATCCCTGCCCGGCTGCTTGTGTGTGTATGAGAAAACGGAGCTCGACGCGGAGAGACACAGAGACCCGAGCGAGGGGGACTGTCGCTGCACGGCAAAGGCAGCCATCAAACGGAATAATAAGCAGAATATAGAGAAGAAGAAGCCGATCGTGGACATCAGAGAGTCTCTCCGGTCGCTTAAGTTTCATGGTTGTTTCGAGAGGAAGCGACTGAGACTAACAGGGATTACAGAGCTCTGCCGGCTGGTCGGGAATTTCTCTGGAGACTCGGAGCTCCAAACTTATACGGATATAAAGACTATAAGGACTCCCGTGGACCCCAAGGAACAGGATACATATTTCTATTCGGACGTTATATTATTTCTGAAGTACTTCAATGAACGGTGAGTGCAGAAGCAGCTGTGTGAACCGGGAGCATTTAAACGTCCAGTTGGCTGTGTTTGGGTTGTAAACAGGCAAGTTAGTGGTGATGAAAAAGTCAGTTTTAACACGATACCCCGCTGTGTGTCGAGGTATTTGATCATTAGACATACTAGAGGCTGTTCCATCAGGTCACCATGTTGATTTAAATCGGCTCTGTTCGGGGCAGCAATGAGTGAATTATTGGAATTAATTAAGGCGGAGCCCTTGATCGCCTGTAATCGATGAGGTGGGGGAATTTCGCTGTGCTTTTCTTAACCGCAGGTGACTTTAATCCCACGCGTGTTTCAATTCGGCGAACTGTTTTCCTTACATTCACGATTGATCATCTTTACCGGACACGTTTAATCATGCACGTGGATCAGAGTAATTTGTGTAAATGTGAATTTGGGGTTCGTGGGCTTTTTGAGTCGAAAGCCCCCCATAGTAATCCCCCCCAACGTTTAAGGTTTTGTCCCAGGGAAGGCTGTCTGAGAGAGAGAGTGTGTGTGTGTGTGTGTGTGTGTGTGTGTGTGTGTGTGTGTGTGTGTGTGTGTGTGTGTGTGTGTGTGTGTAATTCAGCTCATATGAATGGCAGATAATGACACTGGCTGGAGTATAAAGTAGTGGTCCTGGTACGTCTATTCATTAAATAGTGAAAAGGGCATAATCCTCGTGTTGGTTTGAGACACCGTGGGTTCCTGTTTGGTCATTGTTGCCCTGAAAACTCCTGATCATCCCATGGCTAGAAGAAGGAAGGAGAACTAGAGGACAGGGAGAGAAATTGCCTGTGTAAGGAGACCTCACGCCATTGTGTGTGTGTGTTGTGTGTGTGTGTGTGTGTGTGTGTGTGTGCAGGAGTGGGGGTGGGCAGGATCACTGAGGTCGGCAGCCGTATAAAGTGAATGGATAGCTGCCACCCCCATCACCCCCCAGTCATCCTTACGCACACAAAGAGCCGGATTGAAAGGAAGTGATTTGCATCACCTCTCCTTTTTGGGGGGAGGGGCGGTGTTTTGATGCTGCCCTTTAGGTCTGGATTTCAGGGGTAGTTGGTGCACTAAAGTCTGACCACACAGTATTGTTTGGTCAACGTGACCTGTTATCTAATTAACGCATTTAGAGAGAACAGTAGTCCAGAATGACGAACTGGATGACTTTCTGACTTTCAAACACACTTCGGGCGCTCTTATCTTTATCCATGGTTAATAAAGCCCACTGGAGTCAGCTGGGGTTAGTCCCCACGCCTTAACACACCCAGTCGGCGCACATGTCTTAGTTTAGACCCGTGAAAACCCCCCAAAACAGTGTAAGTTAAACAGGGAATAAAGTTGAGCAGTGTGGGGGCGTGGTTATGTCCCCTTGGAATGTAAGTCATAGTTGCTGGTTGTTACTGCCCACAAACGTTCAACCAGTCTCCATTTTTCACTGCTAGTCAGACCAAGCAGTTGTAGAGAATTTGTGGCTGGCTGGGGGGGGGTTATTTGTCACTTTACTGCCCGCAATAAACGAGTCAATATCAGGAAGAGCGGAGTGTGCTGGCATGGGGTCGCGAAGAAAACCTTTGAAGGTTCACTTCCGATCAATCAGATCGATTGGCATGGAAACCAGCGGCGCGTTTTGTCTCAGCGTTTGATGTCGGAGGTTGTAAAAAGTTAAAGCTCCAGCTCCACACACTCTGTTGGCCGGCTGTGTGCTGCCTCTGCTCTCCCCGCCCCCATTTGTTTGTCCCGTGATCTCAATAGGAGCGTGTGTGTGTGTGTGTGTGTGTGTGAGTGAATGAACAATCGCCGCCCATTTTACTATGAGTGATGACGATCATGGAGGAATATTGTGATACACACACGCGCTGGGAGGGAAGGAGAGAGATGACGGTGGAAATAAGGCTGCTAACTCAACAATAGTGTGTGACTCACACAAATTGAGTAAGCAGAAGAGGAGTGAGTGTTAGGACAGTTTCCCAATACCCCCGCCCCCTTCTTATACAGCTTTGAAAGTGGTGTTTCTGGGTGTCCTAAGAAAATTAAGGATTACTTTGATCTAATTAAGAGTTTTACTTTTATGTGTGTGACTGGCATGGGAAATGGGTCAGTAGGCTGCCTTAAAGTGCTTACTCATCTAACACTGCTTCAACAGTGATGAAACGCGAGCTGTGTGAGTGTGAGAGAGAGACAGATTTTAGGGTCCTGCTCCTGCCTCTCAACTATCTTTGTTGCGTGTTACAGAAAACAGTGTTTGTTTCAAAGGGAAGCGGGTGAGGGAAGTGATTGGATGTCATGATGAAACGTCTGTTTGTGTGACACCACGCTGTTGCGGCCTTTCCAGTAAAGGGTGTCGTTTCTCCTCTAGAGAGCAACACAAAACAAGAGAGAAGGAATAAGGGAGGTGCAGGACAACATCTGCTCTGCTTTCTCAAACACTCCCCACACACCCCAACAGGTCAGGCGTCAAAACACAAGTTCTCCTACGTGTTAGCTGGCACAGCAGTTGGAAACCAGCTGAGGAATTTCCCCTCACTTCATGTCAGCAGAAACACTGAACATTTAAAGAGGCATCATCATAGCTAGTCCCTTTCCCTTTATGATAGACGTTCAGTACAGTAGTCTTTATAATACAGTACTAACTGAATTTATTGCATTACAACTGCCCTCAATACTGCAGTAAAATACCCGTCAGTTTATTTAGTCTGCTTGTGCTGCAGTCCACTGAAACACTTCAGCTCACAGAGCTTGTCCAGACAGCAGGATGAAGAGTTTGGTCGGGGCCAAGGGGGGCAAAAACTCGGTCAACCATGTGTGGAATTCCACCATGCAGCGTTAGACTGCCTGCTGTGGATCCTGGTCTCTCAAAGTGGGGGCCAGGCCCCACAAAATAAGAAACTTTGGTAGGGTCCAGCTTATTCAAAGGGTTAATTTTAGGCCCTTTAGCTACTAGGTACTAGCCAAAGGTGAAATACAAGAAAAATGGTGAAAAGAGCGAGACAGATAAAATACAGCAGTGGTCATGCTATCGAATAAAATGTGATTACGTTTTATATATCATTGGGAAAACTGAGTCATTGCAGCAGAAATAATAAGGTTCAAATGAGGTGAAAATACAAAAATAGGCAATAAAGAGCACAAAAACTGTGTAAATAAGGGGTCTGGACATGGACATGTATGGATGAAGTCATGGTCCTGGTTACATATTCCTCATTAGTCTATGGACCAGCAGGACCCGGCTATACTGCCAGCCAACCACGAGGCTTGGACATCTATAACTGTAAATATTGGTCATACATGCAGCTGTGGTCTCGCTCCAGGTTTCATTACGCTGTGTTTTGGACCTGTAAGGAAAAACAGATCAGTATAATTCAGTCCAGAAGTAGAGCAGTGAACTTACAGAGAGCTTTTACAGGAGTGGGCTGCGATTCAAATGCAACCACAAGCCAAGCTAATAGGCTAATGTAAAACATGGCAGCATTTCTAACAGAGAATCAAAAAATGATATTAGAGAAAAGAAGAATCTTAAGGTTGAATCCATCCTGGTTGAGTAGAGCTGTGTTAGACAGTAAGAGGGTGTTTACGTCCTGTTCAACAGACTGAGAGAAAAAGGGAAAGTTTTTCCCTTTAGTTCAGTTCCTGTGTGTTATCTCTGGCTCTTTGCCACTGATGATGATGCCACAGTAGAAGGGAGGTGTGCAAACCTACACACTGTGTGTGTGTGTGTGTGTGTGTGGTTGACTCATACACACAGTTACACACACACACACACTGTCACACCTAGGAAAGAATTTTCTTCCTTCCTTTTTTAACCACCCTTCACCCTCACATACTACTACTACTTTTACCCACCTCTGCCGCGCTATAAAATAAATGACAACTCAGCCTGCGAGTTGGCCCATGTGCATCATGGGAGATTTATTTAAAAACACCTCAATGATCAACGACATTGGTATTTGAGGAATCTGTAAACGGGCCTTGGAATAACAAAGTCCAGCCTGCGTCAGTTGTTCTGATAAAGTCAAAACGATCGGTGCGTAATTACACCCACTGTCAGAACAACGCTGCACCGGCCATCTGTACGCATGCAGTCATTAACTCTGATACACACATGCATGTTGTTGTTTCTTTGTTATTCACACACACAAACTGCTGATGAGACCTAATGTTGTGAGTCCAGGGAGGAAGAGGAAGAGGGTGGTGTGTGAGGTCAGACTATCCTGTATCTCAGTAAACATGTTGATCAGTAAAGAGCTCTCATAAACCATGTTCCCGTCTGTGTCTATCTCTGCCTCTATAGCTTAGTTTAATAACTGTTAGTGAAGACGCGACTGGTTCCCTTGGCAACTGTAACCAAGGGAGCAGAGTCTCTTGTCTTGTTTAGTGCATTTCTGTGCTTGTCTGTGTGTGTGTGTGTGTGTGTGTGTGTGTTAGTCCTGGATGCGGAATAGAAGCACCAGGAGAGCGACAGAGCAGTACAAGGGAGGGGGATTTTTGCAGTAGTTATTTTGAGGCTGTTTTTCCTATGAAAAATGGTAGTGTAATATTCTATCTTGTCCTGAGCTTCTCTTAGTTTTGTCATTGAGAACAACCCCCCGAATAAACAGAAACTTTTGGGGGCTTTTGAGGTTGCTGAAGTTTGGAAATCGAGAGTGATAATGAGCAAGCTATTGTCAGTTGTCAATGAGACACCCACGTCCTCTCGGATTTCTGGTTAGTCGGGATTTACTCGCAGTTTTCCTTTCTTCAGAGTCATATGCCAGGGGTTGAGTCATCCACCTCGATTCAGACAGCAGTGTGAGCAAAAATCTGTCGAGAAATCCATTTTCCTCTGTAATACAGAGTTTCTGTGAAAATGAAACGGGCACAAGTAACTAGGAGGAGGAGTTATTCAGCATACACACACTCATTCTGCCACCGTATGTTTGTCTTTCACTTTTAACAAAGTTTAAAAGAGGAGAAACAACAATAACATAACACCCAGGGTCAGAACCAAGTAAATGGTGAAATAAATGCTCATGTCACTTGACTGTTTTGTTTTTGTTGACGAGGCTTGTGTGAGTCATGACTTGGACACACGTGCTGTTCACACAAGATGACTGTGTCTGAGGTATATTTTAGGAGTATGACTGAAACCGACTAGGTTTGTGACTCGACTCTCCTTGTTTCACATCTGCAGAGACTTGTGTTAGTCACATACAGTCACTTTAATATACTTTTTAACACTCAAAAAACTTTTGCAGACACACAAAATACACACATGGGTCATATCTTTTCAGCAGGAAGCCTCAGCCTTCAAACCCCTCCCCAAGGCCTTTCTTTCTCTCTCTGACACCCCTCGGGGAGGCCTACTTCCTGTGGTTGTGACGATAGCTTCCTCTCCCCTCCAAGCTCTGTTCCCCTTCTGTTTAACGTCACACACACGTGCATCTGATCTGTGTGTGTATGTGAGACAGAAAAAGAGATGCACCACAATAACCCAGTTGTGTTGTCAGTCATAGGCCCAGATGTCAGGGTGGTGAGTGCAGGAGACAAAAGGGGCCTCATGTTTGAATGTTTTTCTACCCTCCCCCCCACCACCCTCACCACTACCCCTCCTTGTTCTTTTTCCACAAACAGATGAAAATGTAGACTAACTGTTTCTCGTCAGTCTGTCACTGAGGGTCCGGAAATCAACGTTTTAATCTCTTAAATGCTTTGCAGCCAAAGCGGTAAAATTCACTGGAAAAAGATGTGGTGACAAGCCAACCAGCAGGTTGATGGGCTGGCCACCAATAGCCACAAATAAACAGCATCTCACTGTTCTTTCCAAATGTACTGAATGTTGAAATAAGAAGCATCGTTCGAAGCATCAGTCCTCCTCCCCCTGCCCTTCACAGGCTTTACCTCTGTCATTGCCTGAATGTAAAGCAGATGTGATTGCATGTAAAGGCCAGGAGGAGACAAAGTAAGACAAATAAGAGCTTTTATCTGGCTTGTTATGGCTGGTTGGCGTGCTGCTGCTGAGCGTAGTCTTCCTGGGTGCAACCGGGTGAAGGGTTAGGTCAGCACTCTGTCCCCTGGATGAAGGGCTGCGTTGTTGAGACGGATGCTAGCAGGAGATAATCGTCCATCACGGAGGTCAGATGCTTTTGCATTTGTGCACAGGAGCAATGTTTGCTCGATGTGTCCTCGGCTGACCCACACTGCCCCGTTTGTGCTGGCTGGAAGCGTCCTCTGATTCTCTGCATGTGTGTAAGGATGTGGACGTGATCAAGTAAGCCCACATCACCGCCTTGGAACGGCATTCACTGACGTTTGTACACGCACAAACAAATAAACGCACGAATACACACGCGCAGGGAGCCTGGCAACGACGTGGGGGAGGACGGATGCAGGGGCTGACTGTTCCTCTGTGGGTGTGTGTATGAGAGAGAGAGAGAGAGAGAGAGAGAGAGAGAGAGAGATGAGAGAGATGGTGTTTCCTTCAGAACACGATCTCTATCTGGGACTGATTATGTAATGGCCAAAAGAAGTAGAGAGGGTAAGGGAGGAGAGAACAAGAGAGAGGGAGAGAGGAAGGAGGGAACAGGACCATGCGTGGCCTTTCCGTTATCCTTAGCCAGAAACTGCCAGAACTATTCCCCCACTCTATTTTCTGTTATCTGCTACTTCTCCCAGCCATATCTGGTCATTTCTTATCAGACAGGCTTTGCAGTGACTTACTACTAGGACAGTAACACTCTCCAGCTGGCTGCCATTACGCCCTCAAGCTTTTAGTTTTCTTTTTAGTTTTCAGTGGCCTGGTCACTCCAGCTCTCTCACTGTAAGCTGTCTTCTTACCCGTCTATCACTTGCTCTTTCCCCAGGCAATATTGATGAACACTACCTTGCTGCATAAACTCAAATCCCAGCTCAGCAAATCATTCATCTTGTATTGAATGTTAATGCTTTGACATTTTATTGAAGCAAATAGAAAATGAACAAACTATACCTTTTTTAGGTCACAATAAAGGAAAGTAAAATTTTTGCACTTGTACCAATGGATATTTTTTGCAGTGTATACCCTCACTGACTCCCCTTGTCTCTCTCCAGTCTATTTTCCTCTCATGGCCTCAGTGTGGTTGTCTGGCTGGGGACCAGAAGCAGGCCAGTGGTTGGCAGGGAAGGGTGAGGGTGGATAAATTAAGGCTACTGCATACAGGCAGACGTCATTTCAACATCTTAATTTCAACCATTTGTGCCCCCCAGCTCATGTTAGTGACTAAGCAAGCTTTCCCTGTGCACAGCCACAAGCTTTTGACTTTGGTTTGTGTGTCACGTGGGATTATGTTGGATTTATTTATTTTGTTTGTGTGTTTCTTTGTTAAGATGCCACAGAGGATTCAACAGAGCTCCTTTTTTTTCTTTCCAGCTTCTTGGTTGGCGTGGTTGACAACGGTTGGCACTACTTTGTCTCTTTGCCAAAGCTTCCTGCTAGGCCCCCGGTGCCGGCATGATAACTAATTTGCGTAACTATGACAACGAGGGTGTTAACAGGAACGTCTCTTTGATGTCCGCTGTTGATGGGGGGGATTTCACTTGCACAAAATGTACTGTGGGGGAATTTTGAACGTAACAGTTCATTATGTCATCTGTTGATAATCATCTGTCATCACAAACTTGAATTTCCCTCGGAATAAATAAAGTATCCATCTGTCTAATAATTGATAAATATATCAGCTGTGTATACTTTCACTGAGCAGTAGCAAGAGTCCTTAAATTACTTTCACTTAATCCACATTCACTTCACTAGATGAAGACTACAGTTTGTTGTGGTGAAATTGAGGTAAGAGTGAAAGCAAAAAGCAATCTTACTAAAGCGCTTTCAGCATTCAGAGTGCCAGTGAAGCTGAATATTTGTGTTATCAGACAAATTGTAACTTTTTTGATTGCTCTGGAGTTATAAAGACAACTACCCAAAGTCTGCGTGAAAGTGATCGCGTTCGCAGAATTTGCCGCATCATTTCTCTTGAACTCGTGGTTTGATTCTTTTCTCGGCCATGAAACCCCCCGCCCCTTTCCTGCAGCTCATCACATCCTGTTTTTCTATCTAAACACACACAATCAACCAATGCGACACGCTTCATAGGAAGCAGAAATTACATCACACTGTCCGAGAAATTCCTGCTGTTGTCACTTTGATGACGGCACAGAAATACGCCCCCGGTCACCTGATTGTAAGTCGTGTCCCAGGAGGGTGGAGTTTAGGTTGAGCGGTTTGGGGTAAGCCCTCTTTCAGGGCGCTGAGTCATCGGGGGTTCCCCAAAAAATTATGTGCGTAATGCATGCACGCCAACGCAGGCACTCTCACTGTTGTCTTCATACACACATATAGCACTACTCATAGCTGGTATAACCACATTTCATCACTTTGGTATCATCCGATAGAACCTGAGCTGGTTTGTAACACTGTCTGCCGTCTGTGTACACTATCTGGTTTCAGAGTACTGAGTTTCTCACACTGTGCTGGGAGAGTGGCTGTGAGCAATGTGATAGCCAGGGTAGCAACTGGAATAGACGACCGTTTGGTCACAACAGACATAAACACACACCCTCTATAAAAGTGGTAATTACAACCTCGCCACTGTGTCCCCGTTTGCACTCACCAGTCACAACAGGGTCTCTTGGTAGGTTTCTCTTTGTACCTCTCTTTCTTAAATTTTCTAATATAAAACTCCCTGCCACTCTCTTCCCTCTCTCCTTTCTCCATAATGCTACGTGTTTTATTATTTTACTATGTTTCCACAGCGCTACTCTTCCACATGTGATAGTTGACTTAGCTGGCCCGGCTCTTCCTGTTTGAGCGATATCAGCCTTGTTTGTGTGTCTGCTCGCCTGTTAAGCTGCACAGTCAGTCTCGCCATTGTCTGTGTGAGAAGAGAAAGAGAGAGTGAGTGAACAAGAGCCCCCCTTGCTCCCATTGTGTCGGCTTCCCTGCTGATTTACCCCTTTGCCTCTTGGCCACCTTCAACTTTTCTACACTGCTCTGAAACCAGGCGTCACCTCAGAAGTCAGGAAACCAGGAGGGGTGAGAGTAGTGACGATTCGCCGTCAGAAAAGAGACACAGCAGGACAAAGAGGTTGTCAGTTCATATAGAAAGCAAACACCACCCTCAGCCCTGAATTTTATCATATGCTTTGAGGTTTTAGGTTTATGACAGTTTGATCCTAACTCTCAGTATCGTGTTTAGTGTGGCTTCATGTTGTTTTCATGACAGCTTGACTTGAATGTTTTTGTCTTCTCTGTCTTTCAGGGTTGAGGAGACCCCAGAGAGATGATTGGCAGCCGAAGCTGAGATTTAACACAACTGTGAATCAATAACTTGGTGCTACTCTAAAAGGTACGCTCAGCATGAGTGTGTGTTTGTTTCAGTTTGTCTTTAAAGCATGTGCAGTCTTGACAGTTAACACCAGCCTATCTTCACGTAGCAGCAGTGCCTGGTGGATGATGATCCCTGTGAGGCAGAAGGGGAGAGATAGGGGAGGGTGGTGTGTGTGTCACTGTATAGCACTCCTCCTGCCAAGCTAAAAGTGTACAGCAATTGAAATATCCCCAACTGGGCTTTAAATAGAGACAGAGAGATCCAGAGTTGGTGGGAGGACGAAAGGAAGAGGAGAGGAACTGGTGGGAGGAAAGACTGCGTATGACCAGAGCTAATTCTGGAAAACTGGTGGATGAGTGCTGTGCTGAGCAAGACAAATGAATCATAACCTGTGTGTGTGTGTGTGTGTGTGTGTGTGTGTGTGTGTGTGTGTGTGTGTGTGTGTGTGTGTGTGTGTGTGTGTGTGTGTGTGTGTGTGTGTGTGTGTGTGTGTGTGTGTGTGTGTGTGTGTGTGTGTGCCTGTGCCTGTCTTTTACTCTCCAACTAATGCATTATACATTACTTACTTCATTACTTTATCATTACACGTCTTAAACATTTGGAGCCACAATGAATTGAACATCTTGTTTCTTTTACGTTACAGTGACAGAAATCAAATATACTAGTCCGATGATCTTGTCATCTTTAAACTGTGCCATCCAAATTAGTGTGAGAAGGTAAAGTAATCAGGAGAGGATAATTCAGCTTCAATCTGATATTTAACAGAGATCACAAAGTGATTCCATCTGTTACATCTTCAGTACAAGTGTGTGTGTTTAACAGTTTAAACAGCAGAGGTGAATGTGTAGGTGCAAACACATGCCTCTCAGGTTTTGTCAGGGATCTCTTTTGTTGTCTTTTTTTCAATCGAGATACTTTGAAAAACCGACTTCTTTGTATCTTGACACCTTCTGTCTTTTGTACTTGTGTGTGTGTGTGTGTGTGTGTGTGTGTGTGTGTGTGTTTGTCCGGTGTTTCAGAAATAGGGAGGGGAGGGAGTTATCTCTCTGCTTCTTATATGTGTTTCCCCCTCAACCGCTTTCCTTTGTGTCGTCTCAGTGTGTGTGTGTGTGTGTGTGTGTGTGTGTGTGTGTGGGAAGGTGTGTGGGCGTTTTCATGGCACCGTTCCTACTCTCCACTCCACCTCCCTCCATCCCTTCCCTCTTCTCCATCTCCATCTTTTCTCCTTAATCTATCCTTCCATCCTGTTCAGACCGTCTGTCGCTGCTGCCCCCCTCTCTCTCTCCATCACGCCTGCCGTAATGAGATTAAACCTTAGTCTATCCACCGGGCATGCACACACTTTATACACACACCCTTCAGAGCACTGCAGCACACACACACAATCATCCACTTAAGAGAGCCCACTATTCTCTCTCCCAACACTAAATCAGCACAAGCCTGACACGACCATGCAGCTTGCACACTTGGCATTGCTTCTAACACCACACACACACAGACACAAACACACACTTGGCATGTGACCAAGGCCTCTCACTTCTTAGTCTTCCCTCTGTCTCTTGTTATCAGGAGGCCCATGGTAAGGATTACAGTAACCCCAGGTCTGTCCTCATAGGTGAGCTCCCCACTGAGCCATCTGGGCTTCAGTAATAATCTTATGCTGGTCCGTCTGGTTTACTGGCGCCTCCTACAGGCTGGACTGACTCATAGCTGCCAGCTACAGACAAAGACTGTCATGATGATTCTCCTCATGTGAGACTTCAAGCTAATTTAAGTAATGCTAATGTTGCTTGGGGGAATGTCCTAACTAGGGCCGAATCAGAGGAGGCTTCAGTGATGAGAATTAGCTGTAAATAAAGGCTTTATTTCAGGTTGCCTCTGCAATCACAGTAGCTCTCCCCTGCCCTATATTCTACTTACACCTTCCCCTTTCCGCTGGCAAGCTCTCCAGCTCACACACATACACACACCAACTAGCCTACATAATGGAGAGGCCACTGGCTTTTATTGACTTTTCAGTGTGTCTCTGTCTCGCTCGTTCTCATAGTGGCTCTCTCTGTTCTCTCTCTCTCTCTCTCTCTCTCTGCAGCCAATAGGCTTTTGGGTTCTTGGTGCTAAAGCAAGAGGAGTCGGACAGTACAGTTATTCTCAGTGTTGGAGTGAGGCCCTCTCTGTGCTGCAGTGGAGGGCTTCACAGACACCGCTAGTTTGGTGAGTGCGAGTTCTCGGATTCAGTGTAATGGCATTTAATGATAGTCATTGTGGTGTAAGTATATTGTATACAGTACATATGGCTATTACATTGCCCTAAACAAGCTAGTACCAGTAGTCAATAGAAATATATGTGGCAATACATATTGAAATATGTTTAAATTAAAGCGTGACATTTCAAATAAAACCTCTTTTAAACTGATGTGTATATAAGTTACAGAAGAGATAAGAACATTTAAAAATAATTACATTTCTGAGTCAGAATCCCTCAGCTAAAGCCTATCATTTTGATTGGCTAACTAGTAATTGTAGGTGTAGTAGCTGTAAGGCAATCTGTCAAACCCTAGTGTTTGTTGCATAATGACATGTCTGCCATTTGACCACAAATCTACCATGGATGCTATAGTATTAAAAAGATCATGGCACTTTATAACAGTAACACAGTCATGAGTCATTATATCTCTATTTGTAAAGATAGTCAATAAAAAGCTTCAGGTAATCGCATTTTTATAACAAATACAATAAGTATGTTCACTATGCTCTCAGTCTATATGGGTTTTTCTGTACGCAAGGATGTGAGCAAACTAAATGATTGTATCACTAACATCCACAGGCTGGATGCATCACGCAGTAGAGCAGTTTGGCGGGCGTGGCACACGGGATTCCTTCCCTCTGGACGGACTCCACCGGGGAGCATGGCCTCCCTCGGGCGGCCGCGCCTGGCAGCCACCTGCCAGGTCTGTAGCCATGACAACACATACACACAAACTTTTACAAACCTCTTTGTTAACCTAAATCTTTTAGGTTTATCCTGTAATTAGAACTTTACTTTTTTTTTTTTTTTAACAATAGAACTGAAGTAAAATCTCAAATCGAAAACCTTAATAACCTTGGTGTGAAAACTGCTAAGAAATGTCATCTGACTGTACTGTGTGTGCTGTCTGTGTTCCTCTTCAGGTGTTTGCCTGGAATGAACCAACACCAACTCCTTTCCCATCTACCTCCTGGTCCTATGGGCGGACTGAACCATCCTAGTAAATTCTTTAATAATGGGTAAGAAACGTAGAGAATCATTAGTGACAGAACTACATTTTAGAAAGAAGAGAGTAATTCATTTACAGAAATGACACAAATGACGCTTGTGGTGTCATTTTTTTGTTTTTGTTGTAATACTGTTTAACCCTTTTTGTCTTTTTTGGCTCTCCAGGCCCATGCGAGGTGAGAAGCTTGAGCTCCCACAGCCAGTGTTACCAGGTCTGCAGAGGGAGCAGCAGAGACCCCCTCCTCATCATCTTCATCCTCCACCTCCACACAGAGCATGGGAGCAACTAGGTCAGCTGTATGAATCCCACATCCCTCCTCAAGGACATCCTGTTATGCCCCTGCCCAATGAGCACTCGCTTCGTCTCCATAATGGAGGCTATGCAGGCAGCGGCGGACCTCCCCCCAACCCCCATCATCCCCCCAATCCCCATCATCCCCCCAACAGGCCAAACCAACTGCTGAAGGTGAGTAACAATGCTACAGGTGAAATCATGGCAGATTTATTCACCAGAGTTAAACGATGTCTTAACAGTTGTTCTAGATGAAAAACAAACTCACGGTTATTGTTGTTTTTACTGTGTTTTAGTTTGGGGGTCCTCAGGAGCAGCATGTTCCCCGGGGTCCACAATTGCTGGGAGATGAGATGTGGGCTCAGGTGCACCAGGTAAGAGCTCTCTAATTGGCTATGATCATATTTCATCATCCATATAGACCTAGAACAATCCCTATTCTGTCATTTCTGCTGCAGCCTGACAGATGAAAGACATTCAAAGCCGCCGTCACCGAGCTTTGGCTAAATATTTCAGCAAAGGAATGTTTCTTAACTGACACTGCAATAGTTGCACTAGTTGTCTTCAACACTGATCCTTTCATCTTTCTGTTCACAGCAGAGGGGCTACCCAGGGAAGATGCTAGGGGGTCAGCTAAAGAGACCGGGCCCTCCATTGGGCGAGCACTCTGTTATCCAGCACGCTCCTCCGCCATCACTGCACCCGTCATCTCGCCCGGTTGCAGAGGACTGTCCCAGCCCCAGCAAGAGGAAAAAGAGTTCGGATCAGGTATCAGAAAAGAACAAACTAATTTTTTCTGTTATACCAAAACATACCTAAACTCAGTTCTAGATTTTTTTTCTGCATTTTTGTTTGCGAGTCTTGTTTAATGATTTATCCCACTCCTAATGTAGGTACCCCATCCTGGGCTGCAGCGTTTTCCTGGCCAGTCTTTATCTCAGCACCAGTCGTCAGCCCACCACCTCCCTCCAAAACCTGCCTTTTGGAACCCCCTTCACAAGAACAACAGCACTCCCTGGCAGACATCGGACCGCAAGAATCCATCATTGCAGGAGTTCCAGGTCCGATCAGTAAGGAAATATCCCTTCATTAAATATATAGTGCTTACTGTTGACTGCAATCAATGGGAAACCTTTATTGGATTGAGTGGTGCTCTAAAGATGTATTGATTCTATTAGCTGCCTGACAGAGAATATTGTTTGCTGTGCTGCAAATAATTGTTATATTATTCTAATTAACCCGCTGCTGCTCATTCTATATAATTTAACAGGAATCCAACAAACAAGGAATGGGCAGCTACACCCAAAAGTCCTCTCCTGCCTCTTCCACCCCTTCAAACCTCTCCCCACCACCAAACTCCTCTCCGGGAAGCTACAACCAGGGATGTTCTCCTCAGCTCCAGAAAGACACATTCCAATCTCAGGCTGTAAACCAGCAGTCCCCTCACTCCTCCTACCCCAGCCCCAAATTGGGGCTAGCTCCACCCTGCCAGGCCATGGAGCGTCATGGTCCTCACAACCAGAGAGGCCCTCTCATTGGGGGCCAAGGTGGCAGCCAAGCTACCTCTCACACTGCATCTACCCCAACAAGGGGAGACAGAGATCAACACCTACATGCTCAGTTGTCACCAGCAAACCCTCCTGCAACCAGCAGCAACAACAACAACAACAGCAGCAACAGTAGTGTGCCTTACAGCCACTTCCAGCCTCATCCAGGACTGGGGCACCAGGGTCCACCTCCTCCTGCCAGCAGCACCTCAGTACCTCAGCAACAGCAAAGTGGGATCTATGAGCCCTGGAAGTACCAGAGCAGGCCCAGCAGTCACTCCCTAGTGAGTACAAGTCATTTATGCAATGGTTCGTTTGTATCAGTCTGTTCTTCTGCAGTTATGGTCATTCAATCGAATGTAGCAGGTGTTTTGAATTTAATTAACAGGCTTACAGTTGAACTGTTAACCCAACTGCACATAGTCATCATTATCAAATGAATGAATTATAAATTGTTCTGTATGTGTCTCTTCAGGAGTCTGGTATCTACAGGCCTCCAGGACTGCTACCTCAGCGCCAGCAGAGCCACAATCAGGTCGTGGATAGTCAGGTTCCAGCTCCCTCCCAGCATCACCGTCATGTCAGCCCTCCTCTCCCCCCAACCAACTCCACTCGAACACCTGTCATCACCCCCAATCTTCCCATATCCCAGGCCTCCTGCTCCATCGGTGGCTATAGCGGCAGCTCAAGAGGACCTATGGCTGGTGTCTCGACGTTAACCACATCACCCCCTGCTGGTTGCCCCGTGAACAATGGCAGCAGTAATAACAGTTGGCAGAGAGGTAGAGAGCCAGTCACCCAAACCTCCACCATCGCTAGCTCCACCTCTCAGCTGGATGCTCTGCTGCAGCCAGGATTTCAGAGAGGCCACACTGCACCTGCCAGCCAGCCTCACCAACAGGGACTACCCAGACCACAACAACAGGGATCCACCAAGTCCCACCCTATGAAGGGGAAGATGTCATACTATGCTCAGGCTGACCTGGAGCAACCTCCTGCATTTTCCTCATCATCATCTTTGTTCTCCTCAGGGCATCAGAGGGCCGGGGACAGTGTGATTACAAGCAGAGTTTCAAATCCTCTCCCTAGCTCTCCCACTACATACTGCCCAGCTCCTCGCTCCGCTGTCAACTCCGCCCCTCAGCCATCCAATCCAGCCCTCTCCTCCAGACTGCGTCATCAGCCAGACTCAACACAGGCGTACTCTCAGCCCCAGATTCGTCCACCAGCTCCAACTTCTGGCCCTCAGTCCATCGAAGAGGCTCTAGACAAGCTTGATGCAGAGCTAGAGGGTCATATGCAAGCTGAGGAAAGGAAGAAGAGGGACCGAGAGGAGCGTGAGAGGAAAATGAGAGAGGAGGAGAGGCGGAAGAAAGAATGGGAGATGAGACAAAAGAGGGATGAGGAGAGGAAGAGGAAGGAGCTGGAAAAGAGGGAGGAGGAGAGGAAAAAGAGAGAACTGGATAGACAGGAGGAGGAGAGGAGAAGGAGAGAGTGGGAGAGGCAGGAGCAGGAGAGAAAAAAGAGACAAGAAGAGGAGAGGAGAAGGAGAGAAGCAGAAAGGCTGGAGGAGGAGAGGAAAAAGAGAGAATGGGAGAGGCAGGAGGAGGAGAGGAAAAAGAGAGAGTGGGAGAAGAAGGAGCGGGAAAGGAAGAGGAGAGAGTGGGAGAGGCAAGAGGAGGAGAGGAAGAAGAGGGAGGCAGAGAGGCAGGAGCAGGAGAGAAAGAAGAGAGAACTGGAGAGGCAGGAGGAAGAGAGGAAAAAACAAAGAGAGTTGGCGAGGAGAGAGGAGGAGAAAAAGAGGATGGAACGAAAGCGGGAGGAGGAACTGTGTAGTGCAAAGGACAAGGAGCAAACTAAAAGAGCTATTGAAAATCTGGAGAGACTGTTCTCCAGCAACTCTTCCCAAACACCACCACCTCCTCCTCGCCTCTCTTCTGTTACTGCTCCTCCTTCAGGTCCACCACCCCCCAGCTCCCAGGCTTCACCCCCCTACCCCTGGCTAAGCCGTGGTGGCATACTCCCCTGTCCACCAGGCCAGACACCCACTACTATTACTCCTGTAGAAAGGCTGCGTCCCCCCCCTCTAACACCTCAGACTGAGTACGCCAGAGAAAAGCAGAGGCAGAGGGAGATGTGTGGCAACAATGGTGGAACGACTTTCAGTCCCTCATCGACACACAGTACCTCAGGGATGAATCAGTCGGTGTACCCTAACAAGCCCCCGGCAATGCAGGCCGCACCCAACCAATCCAAAGACTCAGCCAGGGAGAGAGACAGCAGCCAACACTCTCTCCCTACCTTGGCACTTAGAGAGCCCCCCAAACTGTATCAGGCTTTTCCCAGAGAAAACCTTCCACCACCAACTTTATCCTCCACCTCCAGCTCCACAAGGGGAATCCTCAACAAGCAGGTGACAGGAAGTGGCCTGGAAAATGCCAGCAACTGTGGCGCTGACTCTGACAGCGCTCAGTTTGAGGAGGAGCCCTCCGAGATGTCCACACTGCTCCGTGATGGTCTGGCTAATATCATGGCCATGCTGGATGAATCTATCAAAAAGGAAGAGGAGATGTATAACAGTGAAAAGACTGGCTTTTCTCCTAGTGACCAGCCCATCAAGAGCTACCTGTGTGCCCCAGACCTCATTCCAGCGACAAAGCCCAACCAGGAAGACTTTGGATCCAATCCACATGCTAGCCCTCCTGTGCTCAGCCGCCAAGGCTCTCTGGCATCCCCATGCAGCCGAACATCTTCTCTCAACGAGGAGGATGAGGACTACCTTAAACCCTCTCCAATCGTCCCTCTCAACCCTAAACAGTCAATGGACATTGGAATGGGAGTAGGGAACACCAATTACCGCCACAGTGACCTGGCTAAACTTTATGGCCTCCCTGAGCAGACTAAAAGTGAGGCTGACGAGGAGGATGATGAAGACGATTCTGAGACCCCATCTTGCTCTCCACCACCCCAAAGACCCCACCTCCACCAAACAGGTGTAAACAGCACATTCAAATCCCTTGCAACAGTCCTGGAGAGCCAGAAGTATGCCTACCGTGGTGGGCCCTTTGGGAGACCCCCTCCATCAGCGCTGGTTGGCGTCAAATATTCCTCTTCGCTGTCACTGGGCCCTGACATCTGCCGCCAGCAGCAAGGCAGCTCTCCCACGTCAGATTCAACCAATCCACCATTCAGTCCAGCTCTCCCACCTCTCAAGTCCTCTCCTCCTCTGCTAGAGGACAAGAAACTGAAAATAGAGGACTATGATGTCTGGGGAGATGATGGAGAAACAACAGAGGAAAGAATGAACTCTACCAAAAAGGAGAGTATTTCTACCACAAATCCTATTAAAGTGGTAAAGGAGGAGCAACTGCTGACGACCATCTCTGAGTCATCTCTGGAAGAACTGGGCAAGAGCTGCGAGGTCATGCTTAGTCGACAGTCACTTCCTAACAAGAACTCCCTTGATAAACTTGACAGCCATGGCATAGTGGACAGACACAAACCTGAGAAAGTAAAGGAACGCAGAGAGAAAGACAGACACAGAGACAGAGAGAGGGAGAGGGAGAAAGAGAAGAAGAGAAAGCACGGCCACAGTAGCAGCAGGAAGCATGAAGACAGGAAAGAAAAGAAGCATAGAGAAAAGAGAGAGGAAATGGTCTTCTCCTCCTCTTCATCATCATCATCATCATCATCATCATCATCATCATCATCCTCATCATCATCCTCATCATCATCGTCTTCCACTCATTCCAGCTCCAGCCACAAGCGGCACAAGGATGGCAAGAGCCATAAGGAGAAGAAGGATCGCAGAATTCTTGGTGACCTCAACCTCCAGAGCAAGGAGGGGTCTGAGAAGAATCGCAGTCATTATGACTCAGAAAAAAAGAAACGCAAGGATGCGTCCGGGGACAGCTCCACTAGTGAAGGGGAGCATGCAGAATGTTCTTCGAAGCACAAAAAAGGCTCGGAATCTGGTTCTTCATTGGGCTCAATGGACTTCTTGAAACTAAAGGCCCTGTCAGATGGGCCACCCAAGGAGCTGAAGATTCGCCTGATCAAAGTGGAGAGCGGGGACAGGGAGACATTTATCGCCTCTGAGGTGGAGGAAAAGAGGATCCCACTGGAGGAAATTAGCATCAAGAACACGGCCAGTGAAATCATCAGGTCCTGCAAGTAAGTGCACTGTCGATGACTTTATCACTTTTCTCACAATTCTTTTCATCTCTCAGGGATTCATTGATATTTTCCTAAAACTACAGAGTTTAAATCACCTCTCATGTATTACTATGACCAATGTAGAAGCATTTTAAAAGGCAGTTATGTTGAGCCAAGAAAAGTAAATGTTTTGTACATTCATGTTTACATCTGTCAACATGTTCTCTTTCCTGTTCTAGGGGTTCCAGAGTGAAAGGGAAGTTCAGAGAATCTTATTTGCTCCCAGCCTTCTCTGTCAAGCCCATCATGAGTGCAGATGAACCCATTCCTAGAGAGAAACTCAACCCTCCTACACCCAGCATCTATGTACGTCACTGTCCACTACATTTTCTACATATACTATCTTTCTGTCAGTATTTGGCATATCATTTGACACATATGGTAATATGTAGCCAAATCATAAACCAATTTGAATGTTTAATGAGAAAGCACACAAATAATACATTCTTCAAAGCAACAGAACAAATTGGCTTATTATGTAGTGTACACCGAGTGTACAGCCTGTGCTGCCCTCTTGTGGTTATTCATTGTGTATGAAGACAAATGAGCTCAAACAGTTTGTGTTAATGTGCACCGTTGTGATTTTTATTCTGTATAGTTGGAAAGCAAGAGGGATGCCTTCTCCCCTGTGCTGCTGCAGTTCTGTACAGATCCCAAGAATCCTGTTACTGTCATCAGAGGCCTGGCTGGATCTCTACGACTCAGTAAGTGTACAGTCCCTGTAACACATTCATTTTCTTTACATGCAATACTTTCTGTATTTGGATCATCATCATTGCTGTTCTACCGTTTAATCTCAAAAGTATGTGCCTAATGTTTCCCCTCGTTTTATTTTAGACCTGGGACTGTTTTCTACAAAGTCACTGGTGGAAGCTAATGCAGAGCAGGCGGTGGAGGTTAGGACACAGGTGCAGCAGCCTGCTGATGAGAACTGGGACCCCAGTGGGACAGGTCAGACGTGGCCCTGTGAGAGCAGCCGCTCGCACACCACCATCGCCAAGTACGCCCAGTACCAGGCCTCCAGCTTCCAGGAGAGTCTGCAGGTAAACATGTTCAACTGCTGTCACTGTTTCTACAGTCTCATACTGGGGTTCCCAACCTGGAGGTTGAGAGGCCTTCATTATTTAAAAGGGGTGTAAGAAAACATACAAAAAATATACACAGTAGGCCTATATCTCAGCCTTTGGTTCACTTCTATAAAGAAATTAATAGAACAAGGGCAAAGCACCTGGGACAGGATCACTCATTTTACACAAACTTCCTGCAGTTACTGAGTTCACTATCTGGGTTCATTGTACAGTTTTGAATATGAAATATCCACAAAATACATCACCTAGTCAAGACTTACCAGTTTACTAAATGATAGAAAATCAGCCTCTAGGAAAAGGGTTGGGAACCACTGTCATACACTGTATATTTCAGTTGAATGGTTTTGTCAAGTAGACTTCAACATTTCTGCGTTGCAATCCAGCTGATAAACATGTTGTCTTCAGGAGGAGAAAGGCAGTGACGAGGAAGATGAAGACGATGATGAGAAGGAGAAGAAGCCATCCATTAGTTCTGACACTCTCATCAAAGACAGCTCTAAAGAAAGTAGCAGGTAAAGCTGATGTTACAAGAGCAAACGGTTTACTAAAACACTGAAGTGTTGTGTGATTTGTGTTAATTCTGTATATTTTCCTCTTCCTCAGTGCTGAGCAGAAACCAGTGGGGAAGATAATTAAATTTGGCACCAACATTGATCTCTCAGATCCCAAAAGGTGAGCAATATATATGGTGGTCTCTAGTGGTCATGACTAGGGTTGCAAAATTCTGGGAATTTTTTTGAAACTTTTCATGGGAATAAAGGGGAATTAATGAGACTAAACTGGATATTTTTAATATTGCGTGTTAGTCTATAACAGGGAACTTACATGTAGTTGAAAAGAAACATCTTGCTAAACAACCTGATTTAATGTTCTCCCTATATTCGTCAATGACATGCACACACACAGTAATCAGCATAGGCTACTACATACCTGCCAACATTTATTTTTTAAAATATGGGAGTTTTTTTCTTTTTTGGGGGGGTTAATACATTGAACCCATTGCTATTAACCTATTTGGGTTAATTGTACTGTATGCATATAACCATAACCAAGTAAATCAAAGGCAGCATGCTAGCTACCATCTTATGTTAAGCTAAAGGTCAATGGTTTGGGTTACTACTTATGGTAGGAAGGACCTTTGTACTCATTTATACATATTCACTGCAGCTAATCCGGCGACATTGTTAAAGCCAAAGTTCTAACCTGCTGTTTCTGCTCAGGTGGAAGCCCCAGCTTCAGGAGTTGCAGAAGCTGCCAGCATTTATGCGTGTAGCATCCAGTGGAAACATGCTGAGCCATGTTGGACACACCATCCTGGGCATGAACACTGTCCAGCTCTACATGAAGGTTCCAGGGAGCCGAACGCCAGGTAAAGGATACTGACTTTCTGCCTGTAATGGGTGGAAGACACCTTTAGTTAAACAACTATACTACCTAAATGAAAATACCATTGTATATGATTGAAGATATTCTGTCCTTATTCAACAGGTCACCAGGAGAACAATAACTTTTGCTCAGTGAATATCAACATCGGCCCTGGAGACTGTGAGTGGTTCTCCGTCCATGAGAACTACTGGCACGCCATCAGTGACTTCTGTGAAAAGTGAGTAGACAAGCTTATATCACTCAGGTTACATTTACAGAGGCTTTATTTAAGATGCTTCGCTCTAACACAACTTCTTCCTCTTATGTGCTCAGGCATGGAGTGGACTACCTTACAGGGTCTTGGTGGCCAGTGTTGGAGGACCTGTACAAAGCCAACATCCCTGTGTACCGCTTCATCCAGCGACCTGGAGACCTGGTGTGGATCAACGCTGGAACTGTTCACTGGGTTCAGGCTGTTGGCTGGTGCAACAACATCGCCTGGAACGTCGGACCTCTCAGTGGTAAGGAGTGCACCCTCTAGTGACCGAACGCAGATTACTTCAACAATAGTAAGAACATTTAGTAAGTTGGTGTTTTGTGTATCTGCAGCTTACCAGTACCAGCTGGCCATGGAGAGGTTTGAGTGGAACGAAGTCAAGAAGGTCAAATCCATCGTCCCCATGATTCATGTGTCCTGGAACGTGGCCCGCACTGTAAAGATCACCGACCCAGACACCTACAAGATGATTAAGTGAGTACAAACTACACTCTGCCAGTTAATTAGATACACCTAGCTAAAACTAATGAACAGCCCTGCAATAACTCTTACCTCCATCAAGGTGACAAAACTGCACTACAGCAGGATTTATTGCACTGTTCCATTATATTGCATTTTTAAGTACATAACAGTGTTAACAGAAAACAAATCCTAAACAGTTGACGATTTCATACTAACGTTGGTCTCTATCTTTCTGCCAGACACTGCCTGCTGCAGTCCATAAAGCACATCCAGATCCTGCGGGACCAACTAGTGGCTACAGGCAAGAAGCTCTCCTATCAGAGTCGGGTCAAGGACGAGCCCGCCTACTACTGCAACGAGTGTGACGTGAGTAACACTCACTCTAAACATGAAACTCTATCATAGACGTATACATAGTTGCAACAGATCTAACATTCAGGGGGCTAGAAATGTTGATGTTGACTGTATTGTCATGGAGTCTGTTGAACATTTTCTGCATTGCCCATTTGTTAATGAAGGTCAACTACATATTAGAAACACCTCAGCATAACACTGTATATACACACTTCAACAGCACAATGACCATAAAGTTAAATCAACTTTTTTGATTTACTGAACATAATCTTTATGAAACCACATTGGTTACTCTGTACCAAATAAACTGGCAACCTGTGGTGTTTTTCCATACACATTTGCATCTCCATTACAACAGGGTGTGTCTTTAGACGTAGAGAGTACACAAGATAACATTTTAAGAAAAGCCACTAACTAAGCTCCGGTGATACACATTTCTAACCATTAAGTCCCTCACTGTGTCCTAAACACTCATAAGCCAGTTTTAGAGTGTTTAGAGTTTATAGCTAAAATAATGCAGTCTTATATAACAATCCTGCAATAAATCCAACCTTCATCAAGGTTCTTAAAGTTCAGTTTTAGAGTAGAAAACATGTTGGTGGCTGTAGTTTTGTGTGTCAATTGTATTGCAATGTTTTTCTGATATTTAGTCTACTCATTGATAATTAGATAGACCCAAGTACAATGCAATACCATTCAACACCACCACAAACTACAGCCTCCAAAATGACTACCAGGGTAGGATGCAGGGTATTTTAGACTACGCTAGTGGTGGTCACAAATGATGAAAAGCAGAACAGGCAATTTTCTGAAGTTAAAACCTTTTTCAAGACATTACTTAAATCATTTCCCTCTGTTTCTTATTCTTTTGTCTCCTGTCACAGGTGGAAGTGTTCAATTTGTTGTTTGTGACAAGTGAGAGCAACAGCAGGAAGACATATGTGGTTCACTGTGAGGACTGCGCACGTCAGCGTAGCCCAAACCTGAACAACGTAGTGGTGCTGGAGCAGTACCGCACAGAGGAGCTCATGAACACATATGACTCCTTCAACCTGGTTAGTACACGCGTACATTCTCCTGCTTTCTGAGGCTCTTGCCTGTTATGCCATTCATCTGACCTGATATAAAACTAAATGTTACATTAATAGTTTCTTTTGTGTGTCTTGTCTCACCAGGCCTCCTCCTCCCGGTGACAGAGCCCCTCCTTCGTCTCCTCAGCCATAACCAAAACTCCTGCAAGCCAGGACAAAAGACACAGTTTCACTTTGGTTTTCAACTTACCCTTTCATTATTTAAGATCATTTTTGCTACTACTACTACTGCTAATACTTGCCGAACAGCCAGTTGAATACGTTTACTCATCATTACTGTTTACAAAAAGAAATACCAAGCCGCCAATAACATACCAGTTTACTCTCAGATGGTGCTTTCAACCAGAAACCCTGGCAACAGTGAAGTTGAGAACCAGGGGGCAGTTGGTGCTGCCATTGAAGAAACTATGGAGGGTAGTTGATGGTTTCAATGGCGTGTTTCTGTCAGTACCAGAGAGAACTTTTTTCTGTTGTCGTCTTGAATACTGAAATTTGTACATGCTGTTTGCAATTTTTGTGGGGTGCTGTCTTTTTTAAAATAATTTATTGTTTTGTTTTTTCTAAACTAGATCAGCCTAGATATATACCACATTGGCCTTGTATTTAGAAAAGAGAGAAAATGAAAAATACTAATAATAGAGATATGAACATTTTTCTAAAGCATTAAGAATTTTAAAAAATACAAATGTTTGGAATGCTTCAAAACATACGGGTTTTAATGACTTTGGTTGTTTTTGGGGGGAATTCATTTCGTCTTTAAGATTCTTGTATGTGTTGTAAATCTTGTGTTTGTATGAATTAAACTTTTATTTTCTCTGGAGATTAATATTCAGTTGACACTCATCAGGTCTTTTTGTTCATTTCAACTGTTTCATCTCTGAATGAACTATCTCTTTAAAAAAGAAAGAAAAAAATCATTGTCATCTGGTGTTTGTGTGTTGTACCTCTGATTGTTTTGTTCCAATATGCAGAATTAGTATTTCCTGGATTTTTTTTTTTGGCATTGTACATTTAATTTAAAATGTTTCCTCTATTTATTGGATATCAATGTTCTCCCTTTTTTAATAGGGTTGTACAAGTTTGCGTTTTTTTTCCCTTTATTTTTTATAGTGACCGATTGCTCTGTAAGAACTGAAATGTGGGGGTTGTGTGTCCACAGGAGTGGAGGCTGCTGTTTTTGTTGGTGCTTGCCTCTCAACTCCTGCCTTTTTCTCCTGATATATATTAAATGATAACTTTATCTTGAATATAACGCCACCTTTCCTGTAGACGATAGGCACACTGCTCACGTAGAGAAGATGACTAATGGAATGCTGTGTTTGTATGCTCATTAAGGAAAAAACAAAATGACTTTTTCCAAAGTGTTTTGAGAAATGTTAATTTTTTTATCATGTAGGGGGCTTTTAGACGAGATTTTAATGATTTTATGGTATCTGTTGAACATGATAACGGGATAGATGGTGCTAAATGTTCTCTTTGAACAACCTTTTCTTTCTGTTTGTCTTCTTAAAATGAGAATTCTATTTTTCCTGTTGCAATATTACCTTACCCTTTTCCTTCTCTTTGTGGTCATTTATTTATAACTGCACTGTTTAGAGAATTCACACAGACATACTTGCAGACACACACACCAAACTGAGCCAGACATGTCTTAAACACTTGTGAATTTGTGTGACATTACTATGACTATTAATAAACGCTTTTTGATAAATCCAGAACTTACAAGGACCTGTCTGATTTTATTTTATTTTTTCAATTGAGTTGCTTGGTCACATCACGTCTGCTAGCAACATATGAATAAGATACGCCTCTAGAATCAGCGTTCCTCATAATACACCAACATTTAAAAAATGAATTTAGCACGTGGTTGGATATAATAGTTTGTTGGCTTGATCATCAAAGTTAAACTGAACTCAACTTCTCTCTGTCATCACACCATGTAAGTCAAGAGCAAAGTCTAACTGCTCTCATTCTACATATACAGTGTACATGTTTGTAGATAAACTAACCAAACAGGAATATCTGTAGTTGGCAAATCAAAGAACCATGTCACATTAAAGCAAAAATGTAAAACTTCAATATCAACAGAAACAGTTCTTCTCATTAATTTGCACACAATTACCTAATAAAGCTGGAGAAACGAATGGAACAGCTTACCATGGTATAAACAGTATGACAAAATCAGACAGTTGACAATTTTAAATGGTCTCAGTATACACTGATAAGTTCCCTAACCCTATTAGGACCATATACCCTTACATCAAATTTTCCCTGTCACACTACTACACCAGTCTTCAGTAGTCTGTATGCATCACTCAACGTGAAGCCTCAAATGTTTCAGACTCCTGCCTAGAAAACTAGAAATACCTTCTCTCTTTTTTATATCACTTCCCACCTTTTGTAGCAAACTCAATGCCAACAAATGTGTCCACTTTAAATCCATTTACAGTCCACACCTACAACAAGTCATATGCCTCAGCTATGACAAATGTTTGGCACAGCTTTGTCATTCACGTCCTCAACTTGACCATGCTATTGTTAGAAATGCGTGTGAAAAAATAAGGCTGAAATTGATAGTAGTTTCCATTTAGACTTCAGCATCCAGGGTAAACTAAGGAAGGAGATTGTACTAGCAGCAAAAACTCACAGTAGCAAAGCAGGAAATAGCAGGGGGCAGTTAAATGACTGCCCAGACTTTAGTTTCCTCACTGATAATTCAACAGGGAGTCAAACAACACTTTTAAACCTCATACATAAAAAGTAACCACCATTTTAACGTCACTTTCATGGTCACATTTGTGACTAACCACTACTTACTCCCTGAGTGTAAACTATGTTTCCTAACAGCTTCCATATTCCCATATAATGTACCTGCATCTGACAGTACGAGGGAGTGTAATTAATAATGAATTAATAATTAAGTGCAGAAAAGTCAGAGAAAGAAATATGACCATGCAGATGTCTTCTACACCAAACAGTTCAGTTAATCTGTATCTGGATGTATGGATTAATAGGGTTGTATAAAAATTGTATAAAACTATTAGTATAAACAAACAGCCTCGATGGTTTACTTCTTCCTGTTTTCATATAGCATGTTTTATTCAGTTTTAGCTTTTATTTTCTTACAAAGAAAAACAAACAAGCAAAGTTTGTCAGATATGCTGTTTACATTTTGAGCTGGCACAAAGACACTATTCCTAGTATTGGAAAAGTACTATAGTATCCAAATTTGTCAAGTAACTACACATCAGAGAAGCCATAGGGACACAGAATACTGAGCTAACCAACTCCATTGTCTTTCAAATGTTTAGTGGAAAGCAAATTTAATTCATTATAATTTATGTAGATGGAAATATTTATATTAAGTGCACATTTCATGTCTTATGAAAAGAAGCAAGCTACTTAAGTGTCTGAAGCCAAAAGGTTACTTATTTAAGTAAAACAAATGCAGCCATTAAAAATATGTTTTTATCATTTAAAGCATTCATGTTTTCTTCAATGTTGTCAATGTTTTTTCTTTAAACTGAAAGAAAAGAAAACTAATCTTCCTGTATGGAAAGAAAATAAATCTTTATAAATTAGAAATGTTTGAAATATTGTTTGAGATGACAGTGAAAGAAACCTTTGTGAAACTGCACAGAAGAACCTTAAACATTTCTTCTTGTGTACTTTCTAAGGTCTGCCTTGAGAGCAGTTATTGAGCCAGTGGTACCAGGAAGAGAGAGAGAGCACTGGCAGGTCAGCATGTCTGTGGGTCAAGTTAGGGGCCACAGATCCGGCAGAGAGAGAGAGAGAGAGCGCATTACTGAAGGAAATCCTGCCTCAAACCACACAGGAAGACCACCTCCGTCCGTCCGTCTACCCCGCTGCAGTCAGGTGATGAGAGGGTGAACACTCTTTGCTCAGACCAATCACCACTACATGGTGCAATCATGACACTTTGAAGTTTGTTTATGTTGCTCTTGTTGAGCATGAGAGGAAAGATTAACTATTTCATCTGTAATGACAAGTTTCCCAAAGGAGAGCTCATGTGAACTCGAGGACAGTGACATAACACCACTAAATCAGACCGCAACGCAAACCATGAAATAATGATGAAATGAAATACACATATATATACTAATATGTCACTGAGAATCCCACTTTATGTAAACCATCATGCTGCATGAAGACATCAAATTACTTTTATTTTAGACCTCTATCTTCTACATACTGTAAAAATAAAATAAGGGACCAAAGAAGGCCTGGAAGTAAACAAACACTGCAAGCTCAAAGAAAAGGGACAAGGGTAGAAATCCGGATCAGACGAGGCTAATTATTGAGCTTATGCTCTGATCTTTTCTTATCATTTAACTGATTACTGCCTTCCTCAACATCTTTGTTCTTCTTACTTCATCGTCCTTTTGTAATCCTGTATTCTAGAGAATCCAAGCTGTTATCTAAATCACCCTCCTGATAGTGCGCACATATTTCATCATACATTGTAAACAGTGCAGACTGACGTCTCTTGCTTGGCTTCACAACATCCCATATCTTTACATCATCAACTGCTGTACGGGTCTCTGCTGCTCATCTTACTAAAGCTGAAGTTTGACCCCTGCTACAATGAAGCTCAACAAGTGACATACATCTTTATTGGTGACATACATGGTAATAATACCAATAATGATGACAATTGATTATTATGCTACATCAAATTGAATACACACACTATATAACCAACAACAGGGTCAGTGTGGGCAATATGAGTGTCTGTGGGGGACAGACAAGATGAATAACAACAAAAAAAGGTGATATATACAGTGTTAATATTAATATTATAATGCTAATAATTGTATCATGTAAAGATAAATATTAAATAAATAACTTAATAAGTAAAGAAGAACAAAAAATAAACCAGAGGGAAGCGCCACAGCAGGAGATAAGCAGGGATCTCTAAGTTAACGGTTTGTTTTTTAGTTGAGGCAGATTTTTCCATTGATATGTATTCAATTAATACATTTTTCCAGAGTGTGATATTGATTGGATTCCTTGATTTCCAGTTCATGAGGTTAGTTTTCTGGGCGATTGCTAGTTAGGGCTATGAAGAGTATTCTTTAAATGGACGTGTTGTTTAATTTTATGTTCGACATGTCATGAGTGCGGCTGTTAAAAGACGTTTTTGCAGATTTGGGTCCAGAAGTCAGTCCCGGGGGTAATGTGTAAATCTTGTTCCCATTTTTCGGAAGAGATGGATATTGTTTGGTCCGAATTGGAAATTTCCTTATAAATTTAGGAAAGTTGTTTTTTTCTCTTGTAGTAATGTTAATCAATTCTGATGTCAGTGGTGGGAGATCTAAGTCAATTTATTTAATGTAAATTTTTGTCTGAATGGAGGATTTAATCTGGAGAGATTCTAAAAAGTGATTCTCCCGGTTGCCGTACCACCGAAAGTTTATTGCCTGTGGAGATTAAAATGCCACTGACCTCAGTATAGCATGATTTGTCCAAATTTGAACGGAGACAGATTGGCGGAGTCTCTTGGTGGTTGGTGTGGATGTAGTTTTTTTTTGTGTCGCTCACGGTGCAGAGTCAGGTGAAACATTCATCAATATAATCCTCAAGTTTATCCACATCGATCAGCTGTATTGTTACAGTTAATGGGCAGCTCATTTGAATTAATAGAATTAATAGTATTATTCAAAAGGTATATGTGCTGTATGTGTTAATCAGTTAAATCAGTTAATTTAGTATATTTAGAAAGGGTCGACTTGGCTTGGCCAATTATTGGATCCTACATTCAGCATTTTTCCAATTATCAGTATTGTTATTTTTTTAATCTCATCTCAGATAAAATACATTTTAAAATATTCTATGCCGACTCTGATGCAGCCGCCCCTGTCTGTAGTCACCTGTCTGGAGTAATAGCCTTTCAACACTTAAATGTGTTCCTCTGTGCCTATCTGTGTGCTGTGCTACACCAGAGGTGGGAAGTAACAAAGTACAAATACATAGTTACTGCACTTTTTTCAGGTGTTTGTACTTCACTTGAGTATTTAATTTTCTGATGTTTTACTTTTCTCCCAACATTTCTGCACAAATATGATTTAATAATTATCGATTATTAAATCAGTGCCATTGTTAGAGAATAAAAATGGTGAAAATAAGAAATGACTTATAGAAATATCTATTCTGTGGAAACACTCTGTATTTGTTAAGCTCTAAGCTGCTCCCAATAACCAGCGTAGGCTGCTCTGGTTTAAGTTCTGTCTCTAAGAGTGTAATATGTTGCCCGACACTAAATAAACACTTGACAATTCATAATTTAATAATTAATTAATTGTAATTCTTAATATACATAATGATAATAGTTAAATAATGCTACACTCTAAACATAAGGCTTAAAACAGACCCAGTGATCGGCCTCAACAGCCCTGATCGGAGGACCCCCTTAGTGCATAGGACACCAACTGCAGAGGCGGCGCCACCAAAACAGTCTAATGGTAATTGATCATAATGTTATATACGGAGGGTAGCGCCCAGTGTTACAACATATGGTCATACACAGACATACAGATAGAGCTATTTTAATCTGCTGTGCCCGCAGTGGTTATAACAACCACAAGACACATCCCATAATGATTAAAGCTGTCTGTACGTAAGTGTTTATTTTAGTTTGCCACTAAATCTGAGAGGGCGGGAGGAGGACTGATACTGACTGATGTCTGTGTTTGATCTCAGGATTATTATATATTTTACAGACATTTTATATTGGTTTCCAGTAAGATACTGATTTTATATACTGACCTCAAAAATAACAAGAAGTAGGTAAAATGGTAAATGGACTGTACTTATATAGCGCCTTGTTAGTATTTCAACCACTCAATGCGCTGTACGCTACATGCCGCACTAACACCATTCACACACATTCATACACTGATGGCCGTGGCTGCCATGCAAGGTGCCAACTGCTCACCAGAACGGAAACTTATCATTCATACACACTCATTTGGGGTTCAGTGTCCTGCTCTAGCACACTTCGACATGCATCGAGGGGAGCCTGGGATCGAACCACCAACCTTCCAATTAGTGGACGACCCGCTCTACCTCTGAGCCACAGCTGCAATGACAGTATACTGTGAAAAATATGTGAATAACTACAAATAGTGTGGGTTTGTTAAATAAATACTATCTACTATAGTCTAAAATATTTGATTATGCATAGTTTTTAGTCAGATATTAAAATTTCTTGGGGGAGGATACCAGTACTGAGTGCTTTAATTTTATACTTTGAATACATTTCAGAGCCAACACTTTTTTTTACTTTTACCTGCATAAAATACCACCTCTGCGCTACAAAGGCACAGACACGGCATCTTGTGAATGAGGTGTTTCTACAGTAAGGCAGGTGATATTTCTGAAGTTACAAACACCACAATCCTCCTCGCCAAAGTTGCAAAAACACCACAACCTTATGATCTCTTACTATGATGACAAGCACGGCAAGTTTCCACATTACACCACTGAAAATGACAAAATAATGCACTCTGTTGCAGTGATAAAGTTCACGTAGCAATCAGCAATCGCTACGTTATAATGTATGTATGTAATGTTGCTGCCACTTAAACATATCATAGGTAGCTGATGGTCATAATAACATAAGCTAACATTGAGTCTGGTAGAGCTAACTTGAATGAGATAGCAAACGTCAGCAAGTTAATTTGTTGTTTGTCTGACTCGTGTCTTAGTCTACAACTAACTGCTACGAATAACATTACTGAAGTATGTCCTGAAGCTGACTGTCTTGTAGAGAGGAGGAGGATATTGTTGTTAGAGACTTCACTTAGACTACATTCATTCGATATCTTTAGTTACTAGATAGTAGTTACTTTGCAGATTCAGATTTGTAATTTAAAATAAAAATAAACTAATAAAGTGATGTAAGCTATCCAACAGTATGAAGTAATATAAAAATAATTGACACCAAAACCAAACTAAAGGCTTTCCAAAACTAAGTTCAAAATATGAATTATCGGTCTCCTTGATTAAGCATTATTGGTATCGGAATAGGCCCCTAAAAATTTTGTACATTCTTATATTTACTGGAAACAAATAAGACTGTTGCTGAAAAGACCAGCAGCCTCTGCGTACATTGGTTCGTCGGGTGAGGCATCCTGCAAATTCTACTGGGTTATTTTAATAGTGAAAATTAAGATGATCGTCTATCACTCCATGAGAGATTTTCATATTTGACTACATAATGGAAGCATGAAGTTCAGTCCTTAGTCAAATCTGTATTTAAGTAAGTAAGTACATACAAGCAAAACCTACATGTACACAGCAGAACTGCCCTCTCGCTGATGCACAGCCAACTACTTACTACACTTCGGGCCTCTACAGCATGTAACAGGAAGAGGGAGCTGTTCTTCCAAAGCAAAAGGATGAAGTTTAGAAGTTTCTAGTAGATAGTGGTCATAGATATAAAGAGGATAATCCAAGGCTTCCTGCAGGTTAATGGGATTAAAAAATATGCAACTGTTAATTATAATATCTTTCATTTTGTCAGTCAATTATCCTTGAATTCTCTTCCGTATGTAGCTGAACTGAACAACTCTTACGAAGATTGCTGTAAAAATTAATCCTGTTCTAGTTTGTTCAACACTAATACTAAAGCAGCACTTTTAGACTTTCATACATCCAAACCTAACAAAACAACAACCTGAATAATGTATTCAGCACCATGGTACCTCTTCTCTACTAACTCTGAACACACAAGTCTGTCTCTGCCACCCTCCCCCCTCATTTTCTGCTCTCCTGAACCTCAACTTATCAGGCAAGCCGCCTTGCTCTGACCCCCAACACGCAACACACCCACACACCCAGCCCCCACTGCAGCAGGGACAGGGTTAAAGGGGGGTGTAACATGTCCTGGATATGAGAGGTGGAATGCAAGGCCAAGAGGAGATGTTGGAGAAAGGCAGGGGGGTGATAAGCCTGGTGGGTGGAGAGAGAGTGGGATGGATGCAAGGAAAGCGGGAGGAGGGAGTGAAGGAGAGACAACACTGGATTCAGTCAGATGGGGGGGTAAAAAGAGGAGGGCGGATAGACACAAGTTTGACATACTTAAGACAAAGACCACAGCAATTGTGAGTCGGGTTGATTTAAGCAGCTGAGGAAGGAGCATCTCTCTGTAACTACTTCATCACAACAGTACAGGAATTTGATGCCGCATGTGGAAAAGAAAACAGAGACTCTAGGACGTAATCAGCTCTACTGACAACTCTGGATAGTGTAGACAAGAAGCAGCAGGAGACCAGAGCTGCAGGAAGCCAACATACCATCACTAACTAGATAAGGCTTCAGGAGGGAACCTCCAAAAAACACACCAAAAGCTCTTTCAACTTAACGCAAGGGAAGGAAGGGGAAAGTAACCCTGGTGCTGGAGAGGAGTCAAGATTTGAAGGGATAAAGAGAAACCTAAAAGGACTTTGTTTCAGTGTTATATGAGAACGTGTGCGTGGAGGACTGACTGAACTGAAAGTGGCTCTGAGAAGAAGTGAGAACCGCAGCAACAATCTGGAGGACGAACAGCAAGAGGTCCACCTAGCCCCACAGCACAATGTGAGTACAAGTGCAGCTGAGTCGATCAGGCACATTTAAATTATATTATTATGACTCAACCGTCGTGGTTGTCTTCATACAACCGAGTACAATGAAAAGGAACTAAAAGATTATATTTACTAATATTCAACATAAAGCAACGAGTGTAAGAGGTCTGCGACACACAATTAACTATTGCAGCTGCTTCGTTCCAGACAATAGAATAATAGAATGACAGAACAATAGAAATCTCCGTTCAGCATTCAAGCATGACATTGTAAGAACTAGCTGAGCATTACACACTATAGAGAGTTTAGCATCAATCAACAAGATGCACTGGGTGACTACATGCCACCATCCAGTAGCTACATCAGCTGCACTGCACAATATTCCCTAATTTGTAATTCCTTAATTTGGATCAAACAATGACATGACGTGTTACTCAAAGAAATGCTATTCAAACAATAATAAGAACAGTGAGTAAAATGGGTGGAGCACCTAAATGTATTTTCAGTAAGGGGCGCAATGAGTCACCTCACACACATGTGTATGTGCGCATACACACTTTCCTGCCAGTCCTTCCTGCATGACCTTCAACCTTGAAACAACACTTGAGACAACAATGGGAGACAGACGTGGAAAATAAACAACTCCACTCAAGCAGCCAGGACAGCATCATAAATAATGTCTTCTACTGTCAGTTCTGATATTCAGTGAGTGTGAAATAGAAGCGTGATTTGGGGTGTTTCTTTTTTTCTTACATCCTTTCAATTTTAGCTTCAAGTGAACATTTAACCAATAAACACCCAAACATAGCTAAGGAGTGTTTCTGCGCAGAGAAATAATGTTGGGTATATATTCAACATCACGCTAGCTGAACTAAAAAAAAAAAAAAAAAAGAGGAATACACTGAAACACACTCAGAGCCGGTTGACTGGTTGTTGGATTGGCTAAATGAAGCAGCTTTTTCACTTAGACCCTTCCTCAACTGTTTCAGCAACAGCAGCAGCTTGTGCTACATTAGTACTGTTATTATAATAATGTAACCTGTCACACACCACCACCAATACAGGTACAGTCCTCCTTTGGTCCCTACACTTCAGCAATAGAATCTCGCACGTCAGAGCATCCTGGTGTTGTACATGTACAGTAACATGATGCCACATGTTTAACCGTACCACTATGCCAAAATGGTACTTCAGCAGTAAAGATACGTTGTGAGCAAACAATTTACTATGAGAGATTTACCACCATTGCAGTACAACACAATCATTTTCAGATTAACAGTAAGGATTGTGTATGTGAAAGCAGTCATGTTGACTAAAAGGAAAGACTGACAGGTTGACTATGTCATCCCTACTGGGATTTTTCCATTAGTGTACTTGTTTCGGGCAGCTGACCCATTACTCAGAGATGTCCCCCGTCTGGCTGGGGCATCACTGTCTCCTGACCTCTGAGAAGTGAGGATATCCTGTACCAGACACAGCTGCGTACCACATAAAATCTGTCGTAATACAGAATGAATGCAGACTAAGGAGGAGAGCTTCCATGGAGGACCTGGCCTCACAGTTTGAAAATATGAGCTTTGAAAGACCATTTAGTGACACCAACCCCCAAATGTAAAATTATAAAACAAACAAAAGGCAAGGAAGTTAGTTTTTCTATGACATACTTAACACTATAGCAATACTGGAATACTTTTTAGGCTGATGGGAACATCTGAGAGAGAAAATCTGATAATGATATATGGGCTATTATTTGTTGTTTTCCGTTAACAATAACAAACCTTTAATAAGGATTCCCTACGTTGTTTTTTTTCTTATTTTGTCCAACATTTTATAGTTAAAACATTACGTTTTGAATATATCAACTAAATGTATAGACGTGGAGCAATTTCAGCATCACGTTTTGTTCTGTTAACAGTGGCTGCATTTGAACCGTCTTTAATACCATCTCTACTTAACCCACAGGCATGACAACACATATGAACACAAGTACACGTGCAGACAACACCTACTAGTACACAAAAAGACTTTGATGACAGTTAGCCTTCATCTCTCAATTACACAATCTACATATAGCAATTATGGGCCCCCTTCCTTTCGGCCAATCAGCTCCCTGATAATCATCACCTTACCAACAGCATCACACAAGGCTAGCTTCCTGATGGATAAAACCTCTAACCTCTTAGTGAACCCAGAGCCAGCAGGCCTTTGAAGAGTGGAATCTGAATGCACCAGACTACAGTAACATTGTACGCAAATGTTTGGATACCCCTTGACAACTAACATTTTTTTGGGGGGGGGTGTTATTTAAAAGATGTCAACACAGCCTCTGGCATATGGAACAAAAAACACAACATTTCAGCAAACATTAATGCATACTACTTTATTTCATAAGTTGAACAAAAGTAAAAATAGCAACCCAACAAGCATGTCAAAAATTGTCATCTGGTGCCAATTTTAAAGCTTTACATATTCTCTTTAAACCTTGTGCAAACATGCAATAACCATGGGTTCTTCTAAGCAGGGGTTTCCAAACTTTTGCATTCAACTGTACTCAGTCTCTAAAGATGTGTTTTCCACAAATATAAGCTCCAAACATGCTAATCAGGAATTCAAAACATCTGTACTGGCACATGCAATTCTGTCATTGAGTGATCAAATTTATATGTCTATTTCACATTGATATACGCTTTTCTGTCCACAGTTCACTATGAGTATGACTGGTACTCTAGAGAAGGGGGCCCACCACCAGGCCTTGGACCTGTCTGAAGAACTGTCGCCTCATCACCACCACCATCACCATATCAACCACCTCCAGCATCTTCACCACTCCAACTCCCTGGCCTCCACCACCGCTGTGGGTGGAGGAAGAGAAACACCTTCACGTGTGGTCGTACCTCCTCCTTATTCTGCAGCCGAGAGCGGTGGTGGAGGCAGTGACGCTCCTCTGGAGCTGCGGGGGTCCCTGGACTGCTGGGCCTGCTCTGTGCTGGTAACGGCTCAGAACCTGATTATTGCCACGATCAATGCCTGCCTCGCTGGACTGGTGTTCGGGAGCATCCTGACGCCAGCCATTGTCATGGTGGTGTTTGGCTTCCTCTGCCACTCTACAGTAAGAAAGGGGGAGACAGGGAAGAGGGTGGATGAATGAGTGCAATTTTGATTTTATTTGTGTGGCCAGTGAGAAGTTCACTAGTTCGGACAATTTCTATCCCAGCTCCAGGATTTGCATTTATTCTGTGAGAGAATACGTAAGTAAGTAAGAGCATACAGACATTTAATGCAGACCTGCATTGCAGACAACTGCAACTGGACAAAATGTACCCCTGGTAAATACTTCCATAGTATATTATCAGACAATTAACTTGTTGACATTAAGTCTAATATTTGCGTTCACAAAATCGCAAGATGGATGAGCAGTGAACATAATACACCTCAACATCCAACAGACAGTGAAAACAGTTCTTTGGTGAGAAAGTGAAAATGTGCTTGCATGTGGGGAAGGATAAATGTTTACACACATATTTGCTACATCTAAACAAAAGATGAGTGGAACAGCAAGATGGCTACATCTATCTTTTTGTGAAACATCTAGGAGGTCCTAATCTCATAACTTTGATCCAGAAGTTTGAAATAGTTGTGCCTGGGGCTTAGGGTGGAGTTTGGCTCCATCAGTGATGAGATGTTTTATAATCTGATAAGTCTGAGGTTCTCTCAGATGTTGAGGAGATAGGTGAACGGGAGGGAGTGCAGGGAGTCAAGGGAGCCAGATGTACAAAAGTTAAACACTGCTTGGTAGCTAGTTGGGGATTCAAGGACGCTTGGAATGGAAAAAATAAGAAAATGTACAGAATGTGATGAGAACTGCTAGAAAATATTAAAGACGATGTAACGCAAACAAAATAACCTACTTGACCCAGTAGTCAGTAGGATTATCCAGGGCTACCCCAAAAAGTTATCATGGTTCAGAGACTTTTAATGCATACCGATGGCATTTCTGTGTGCCGATGACCTCCTTAATGACCAGAGAGACCAGGATTCCCTCTGTTCTCCTGCTCTCTCACAATTAGACCTCATGTGACAGCAGCTTAGAGAGGGATTAACCAGGACCTGGGAGGACGGAGAGAGGGGGATAAATAAGAGAAAAAAAAGGGGTGAGAAGAAAAGTAGAAAAAGACAGGTGGGTTCAGTATTTAGTGTTCTTTGTATTGAGCAGGCAACATTGAGTAAACTTTCAAGATATTTAAGGGGTATTTTGTTTGCAACAGTTGTGCAGATACAAACCCAACACAATATTTCACACGAGCACCCTCTTAAGAAGAGCTTTATCCATTAAACCTAGCTCAGATCTGGAACCATACAGGAGGCCTCACCAAGTAAAAACAAACACGGGCATTCTTCTGTGGGTCTTATCTGTTACAACTCCAACCCTCAAAGCTCCCCTGCACCCTCCTTGTACCCAACCATGTACTGCAGTTTAAACCATCTCTTTCACATGCTCACTCTGTCTGTCTGTCTGTCTGTCTGTCCTGCCTGCCTGCCTGCCTGCCTGCCTGCCTGCCTGCCTCCCTCCCAAGTTTTTCTTTAACTCTCCAGCTGGGATTTCTTTCTGGCCAGCTGTAATTCTACATCAGGATAGCATCACATTATTTCTGTATGTTTGTATAAAAAGTATCAAATGCCAAGAGATCTAAAACTTACAAATTTCAAACTTTTCAATACTAACACTTTGAATATCAAAACGTAAAAGTATTATATTATACAACTAATAAACTAATTTCCTCCTAAAATGATTTAATGAATCAAACCATATCTTTGACCTTTCTGGAGCTTCAGCTAAGTGATCAAATCAAGCCCCGTCAGCATGCCCTCTACTATAATAAATACTGCTCTCCCCCCTAAGCTCCCTCAGTCCTGCAAACCTTTTTAACTCTTTCCTCATAGCACTTTCCTTATGCATCCACTTCATCCTTCATGGGGCGATAAGGATGATTCAGGCCTGCTGTCTCTCTATTCCTCTCCCACACTCAAATCCTGACCCTTTTACCTCCTCTCCCACTCCCCAAGCGTTACTGCTCAGCAACAAGTGAACGAGCTTTGACATGATCAACATATTTAAAACAGAGATACTAATGATGTGATGGTTCACAGAAATGTCTACTAAGTTCCTTAGAGTTTAATTTATTTTGTTTTTGTCAAAATGAAATTCAATGGGCCACTGGTTCACTTTCTGTGTCTGTGTGTGTGTACAAGAGAGAGACAAGTGTTACATTGCAGACTACCAACTGGTGTCTGTCCTCACATCATACACACATACCACACAGAGCAGGTCATCTGCTGTCCTCATCTATTCTTCCCGGCGCTTCACACAAGTAGTTAAATCACTGGTGTTCTATATGTACAAAAGACACCTCTAAATCCAACTTTAAAAAACTCTGCTTGACATGGACAATTTTAATATATAATGTAAATGCAGTAGATCTAGGGGGAATGGTGTCAGTGTTACATCATCATCATCATCATCATCTACTGTATAATGCTGAAGTGTCTTTGAGTAAGACAGAGTCTTCACCAGCTGCCGGCCAATTTGCTCCACAGCTGTCCCTGACTTTGACCCCAGCCTGAAAGCAAAGACCAGTTTCTCTAAGCCTTACTTCACACATCATCATAAGACATTCAGATCAGAAGAAACAAGATGATAACTGGATAAAAGCCAGTCTGATATCCAGTGGAGCTGCTCAGTGGCCAGCAGATGAGACTGGGATTTGATTGGGCTTCCAGGCGTGAGTGTTGTGCATTCCTGAAAATGTATTCCTCTCTCAAGCTCGCCTGCTCAAATAAAGGTTTTTAAAAAAATGTAGACAGTCTGAATGTCGAACTTACTTCTACGACATCCTTCCGCCACATCATTCCAACTGATGCCTTTCTCCTCTTTCCAGGTCCGCCCTCATGGGACGACCCCCTACTGTTCAGACCTGCTGACTGATGGAGGCTGTGTGGCTCTGCTGGTGGTGGGCTTCCTCTTGGTCACCCCTCTACTCGTCTTGGCGCTGGCGGCATACTGCCGCCTCGCTCGACACCTCCAGCTGGGCCTGTGCTTCATCCCGTACAGCCGAGCCGTGTACAAGAACCTGCCAGCCACCCGGCACCGTGGCCTGGGCACTGGCTGCTGTGGTGGCCGAGATGGAGCCGATGGTAGTGGGAAGGGAAAGGTCTGGGTGTGAGGTGAAGGTGGGAGGAAGGGGGAGAGGGAGACCATTAGATCAAGGGTATGGGGGGGGGGGGTTGTATGAGATGACTAAGAAAAGGCAGTGGCTGGAAGGAACGGCAAAGTGTATACCACGGAAAGGAGGAAGTTGTATATGACAATTACAATAACCAGCTCAACATCCTGGAAGACAAGTTACACTGTTATCAATACTGACTAATGACTTACTCCCCATACCTTAATGTCTTTGTCCTTAAGCAGCATTACTGATTGTTCAGAAGAAAAATTAATATGGTGTATGAAGGAATTTTGTTGGTGGGTATTATTCCACACACTGGCTGTTAGTGGAATTTTAACAATGTTGTAACTTTCCAGTTACAAGTCTTTAAACACTGAGCAGAGGACTATTTACAAACGTGGCGTGTATTCTCTCTAATTCTCTAATACTGAAGTTGTAATTATAAAGAATAAAGCATCTAATCACACCTGCATACAACCATAACTTTCCTGAATTAATCAGGGAGAATAAGAAAGGTGAAAATAGCACAGGTTGTATTGACACTAAAACATTAAACTTGTATCTCATCACATATTTGTCATTATGAAAAACTATTTGTCTAGTTTCCTGTTAAGTTGTTGCAAACTGTGACTGCAAATATTTTCTTTTAATAAATAAAGTTTTTGGATTCCACTTGAGTTTTGTCTGTCCTGTATTATCAAGGAAATGGATGGGTTGAGTCTACTACTAACAAACTGGCCTCAGTACCAGCCAAAACCAATGTGAATGTAAGTACACACAGTTCAAAAACACTTCCAGGTGCCACCATCGTTACACAGCGGACGTTGCACACTTCCGTGGAAACAGTCACTATTGTTAAAAAACGTCCCTTGAGAAATCAGGCCTGAAAAATGATTACAGTTGTATTCATACAATGCATGTAGGTAAAGCCTTGTGACTGAGCAGTCAAAACTCTACTGTAGTGGGCTGAACAGTATGCAGTTAATGTCTCTCCCAAGTGGTGAAAGAGTGGAACAACACATGACACAAACAAGCACAAGACTGTTCAAATTATACATGTACCACCCCTAACTGAATTGACCATATTAAATAGACATGCTGACCTGTAACCCAATATTAATTACTTTCGGTGAATTTGGGAAGAGGCAGCACAGAACTTTACATGTTTTAAACTTAATCACAATTTTTGATTTAAATGTATCTTGAACAACTGCCCCAGTACATTTGTGTATTTCTTCAATACATGAATATGCCAATTACACACACACTGTAACCAAACGATGACAACATATTTATCACAGCAATCTTAGCTACAGCTTTGTCCAGATGGAGGAAGTTGATTTTACTTTCACATGTTTATCAGGGGAGAGCGCGAACGCAGTCCCCCACTACCAGAAATTATGCAGTCGAGATTCCCACATTTGGGGAATTCGCAGGGGTCAGCACAACCGGAGTGCAATGGCTGAGCCTCGCCCTGGGTGAACCACCTTCTTGATCATGGTATCTCCCCTGCCAGGTAAGTATGAGTTGTACATGGCGGACTGGGGGACGTCATTCAGCTACATACCAGTTAGACTGATGGTGTAAGGAAATAAACAGTAGTATACTTTTAGGCACAACACGACCATCAAATGGTATTAAACTCTGGCACCAGTCGTATAACACCTTAAACAAAAAACCCTCGATCTGAGTAGTTTATATTCTTGAATTTCCCCATCATGCTTTGCGGCATTGTTTGGGTGTCACGCTTCACGTAGTAAGCTACTTCCGGGATCTCACTTTGGCCAAACAATATACACATTTGCGCTCAATAAACTATATTTTATATGAGTTATATATATGTGTCTCACTTGATATAAATGTGGCACAACAATTGAGGGCTCCGTTTTCAGCTTTGGTTACATTTATCGATTACAAGGACACATGTACAGTGGCATACCGAACCACCTCTGCGATCACTGCAGTATAAATAAATGTCTGCAACTTCACCAAGAAGCGGAATTAAATCGGAATGAAGCGGGTAACAGCCTGTATAAGCCTCTGCTACTGACGGGACAAGAATACATCTGAGAAACAAAGCAAAGCGCCAGAAACGTGTTATTGATGCCACAGACATGTTTTTATACGGTGCTCACACACACACACACACACACACACACACACACACACACACACACACACAGAGCTCTGCCTCCATCTGGTGGAGAACCACAGTAACTACACTCGTTACACTGTCGGGTGGGTGGGGGAAGGGCACAGAGTTAGCACCAGCCACCAGCCAAATACTGCAAAATGTCCAAATGGCTGGTAGATTTTTTTTACTCACCACCCAAAAACAAAGGTAATCTACCGAGTGGATGATAACATTTGGACTAAAAAGGTAATTTTGTTAATTTATACTACTTTTGTGGCTCAAATATCTGGCTGTGCCCCAGTAAACTACTAGTAGCTAACTTGTTAGCCTTTTCCGTAAAGCGTGACCATTAACGTTACCCAAAAAAATTATTATTAATTATTTATATTATAAAATTATTATGTTTTCTTCACTCACAATGGAAACTATATTCGAACAAAAGCGTACAAGTTAATTAACTAGTACGTCATGTTGTTTAACGAGCTACAAAACCACTTAGCAGGGTGTAAACTCACCTGGGGAGTAGAGAGTTGAAGGCCAACGAGGGCGCCATGGCAGTGTTACCAGTCTGCTGACTTTCTAACTTAAATCCTCCTGGCGACCTTTTTTTTGTCAAAAGCGACAAGCGACAAATGTAGCGACTTTTTCTGGTGTTATTGGAGACTTTGACGTGAAAGCGCGTTATCACTCTGCAGTTACTGAGCTCAACGAGCAGCGGGGGCTGCGGTGAGCCCCTCCCCCGTCCAAAATCACTCACAGGTGGGCAGCCTCAGCAGCCTCGCGCAGCAGTCTGCAAATGAGTCGCGCATGCGCATGGCCGCCGCCGTTCCCGCTCTGTAGCGGGGTGTCAATGTGTCTTCACTCACTCTCACCAAAAATACATTAAATTTAGGGTTTTTTACTCACTTTTTGTCTCTCCCGTGACATTATTCCTCTCTCCTACAGCGTCCATTAAATGCGGTTACATCAGGCAAATTGCCAATTATGCAAATTAGGCGATGACGTCATTTAGCGACTTGTAGCCACTTTTAGGACAATCCAATCCAATCCAACTTTATTTGTTAAGCACTTTAAAAACAACCAAAGTTGACCAAAGTGCTGTACAGGAGAATAAATAAGACATCATAAATGTAAACAGTGATGGTGATGAAGACCACTGTGAGGAATATAGCCTATAGCTACTTTCCTTAAAGAATCCAGTTAAGTCCAAGTCGTGTCACGGCCCTTCTTCCTGCAGTACAGGATGTAAATGACTGCAGAACTAATACATTCAATTAATATGAGTAAGCTAATGTTACCTTACATTATATTAAGCACATGTAACGCATACTTAAATAAAAAAAACCACGTAAATAAGTAGCCTGGTAGTTGGACGTTGGTTATGCAAATGTACCGTAAATAGCGGTTAAAGGGCATTATAACATACAATGCAGTATGTTTTGGTTATTTAAAAATCCTACAAAACTGATGCAAATTATATATAACAAGAAAAAAGCAGTATAATTGCAGCAAATTAAAAAAAAAAACACTCATTACTCAAGGAAAATTAAAATGGACAACAATAAAATCAAACAATAAAAGTTAACAACCAGCCTTTACATGAGCCTGTCAGTTACTACATTTTAAAATCTTAGGCGAGTTAGATACAGTGCACTTAGTTTGTCAAAGTTTGTCTAGCTGACTACATTGTGAGCGGACAGAGGTGATGAGTAAGTCATTTCCCAGCTTGGGATCAATAAAGTATATCTATCTATCTATCAATATTATTATTATTGTCCAACAGTAAAGCTGCTTCCATAGTTCCATAGTGATTGATATGAATGATCACCACTGGCCCCAAAAATCTCTGTGGTCAGAATAATTAACTAATTAACATGTCTTTAGTTTTTACATCACAGTTATATGAAAGAGCCTGCATTGACACAAATTATGTGTGTGATCAAATACTGTATGATTTGAATCTGCCAGTGTGCCCATATGAGTTCTGTAGTTGTCACAACCGTTATCATAACACCAAAGCCACCAGAAACACACTTTATCAGCGCAGAACCAACAGCAAGAGGCTCAATGCAACTGGCCCTTAAAAGACCCTTAAAGCTGGGGTGTGAAGCAGGAGGAAACTCACCTCTTGAAGGTCATATCAGTCACACTGCTGCACCAGGTTTGCTTTCTAATCGTTGGCTGCACATTTAGCCAGGTAATTACCTGTTAAGCCTCTCTGATAGAAGGAGGTCAAGAGAGGGGAAAAACAGAACGGACCGGGAAGTGTGCAGCCATTCACAACGCAAGTTAAGCACTGCTCGAGGAGAACTAGTGCTGCTTTTCTTACCATCTAGGAGCGGGAATTAAGGTAAGCAAATTGTAGTGAAGTGACGATTCATATTTAAGGTCTTAGCTGGAAAATCAGTTAAATTACTAAAAGTCTTTGAAATAAGATTTTAATCTTCTTGAATCCCAAAAAGCAATTATGGATTTATTTCCTCAGCATGTCCAAACATGTGTGTTCAAGCTAATGTGCAGATTATTTTGGTAGGGGAGTGAATGTTACCATTGGATACACAGCGTATGCCTGTGTTTGTTCACAGCATGTCCAAGGCAGGAGATAGGACACCCTCTACCACTTCTGTTGACTCAGCCTCAACAGATGGGTAAGTTTAAATTCACTGGTGTTTGGTGTTTATTGAGAAATTGTTTCATTCATTAATTTGCTGTTTATTGTTTGATTTTCCATCTTGTAGCAAGGATGCTGCCTCCCCATCAGGTTCAGTCTCAGAAACACCAAAGAAATCCTTAAAGAAGTCCAAAAAAACCACAGAGAGTATGACCAAAGTCTACAACTCTGTGCTCGAAAATGTTTTTGGATCAGTAAGTAGCGAACACCCACATTTTGTGATTTTAGTTGAACTAGATGTGACGATCCTCTTCTTGGCTATGATGGTACCGGACCTCTGCTGTCGCCTTGTGACCTTTGACCTATACTGCAACAACAACTGACAATATAAAGCACATTGATCTTAATATAGTTATGGGCCGAGATAGGCATGGGGATTACTTAAAATGTATTATTGATATAACTGATCTCTACAATACAGTGGCTGCTCATTCAAACACTCTGTATGTCAGACATTAAAGCATCAGATTCAGAAGTGAGGTGGAAGTCAGGCAGCATACTTACAGTTTTGTTCCTGATCTTTCTCGGGCTGCCATCACTAAGCCTGGTGTGTCTGTAGTATTAGTGGCTCATTAGCTGAGGCTTAATGCCACACTTTGTTAGGGTTATCTAAATGAAGAGCACTGCCACACTTGGTTGATTCCATCTGAAAATGTTTCCCCTTTTCATTGTGAATATGAATACAAGCCAACGGAAACTGATAAACATGGTCATTCTTTATATCCATTATTTTAATATGCATAAAAACTGTTTTAATTAAAACTTGGTGTCAATATTCTTCAGTAGTATTTCATATTGCAGTGTTATCTTCCTTTTTTATTATAAAAATAGATTAGTATTTGAACCTGTGTTTTTTACTGTTTCTGCAGGACAGGGAATTAGCTCAGGCTGAGTTAGACGGTAAGTGTCACTACCACAGCTCAATGTCATTACTAAGGTTAACATGTTCATTATTTTAGTACTAAATTATTGTATCAGACAAGTATAATACCATGCATATCAATCAGTTACTGTTTATATAACTGCCAAACCCATATTCATTATAAAGTCTTTATTTTTACCTCTCTCCATTTCCTGGCCATTTCTTCCACATTAATAAAAACATTGTATTATTTTAGAATATCAATTTTAGGATTGTGATGTTGCAGCAATGCCATAATCCTTTACAACACTTCTGGAACAGTTGTAATCTTTGTGACTCCTAACCTCCCTTCCAGAGTTGCAGGAGGCCTTCAAAGAGTTTGACTACGATCAAGATGGATACCTGAACTACAAGGATGTGGCTGAATGCATGAGGACCATGGGATACATGCCCACGGAAATGGAGCTGCTGGAGATAGTTCAACAAATCAAGATGAGAAGTGAGCTGAGAATATAAGCAGACAATGGCTATGAACATCAAAAGATGCTAATTTGTTTGGATGTTTTTGCAACTGAGCACCTTTTCCATTTTCTGGCTTCTCTCCTCTCCACAGTGGGCGGATTAATGGATTTTGAAGATTTTGTTGAACTGATGGGACCCAGGATGATGGGAGAGACTGCTCACATGCTGGGACTCAAAGAGCTCCAATCTGCCTTTCTACAGGTCAGTCAGCTGATAATAAAGCAATTCACAGTTACAAAATAACAGCAAAAGAGGGTCCAAAAGAGGGTCAGTCAGCTGAAATCTGTTAATGTGAGCAGACATAAAATGGTCCAGTTGTGTACACCTCAGTTAATAAATTAAAAAAAAAATAATTGTACAAATTCCAACAAATGAAATTGTACTGTTTTCCTCCTACTGTCAACCCATTGTCATTGCTTTCTCTGTTTTTAGTTCGACCTCAATGGAGACGGGAAGATCAACCAGGACGAGATGAGGGAGGCGGTCAAGTCGATGCTGGGGGAGAAGCTGAAGAAAGGAGAACTGGAGGAGATCTTAAAGGAGTTGGATATTAACGCAGATGGAAACATTGACTTTGAAGGTGAGAATTAAGAAGCTCAGACACAAACACATCAATGCAGCTGACTTGTTAACCAGAGGTGGACCTTTGCTGTTCAGTCATATGAAGTCGGTACTGACTCCACTTTGTCTTCTCTCTCCTCCTCTTCAGAGTTTGTGATGATGCTCTCCATTCGCTAGCTGCTGAGACCACTGACTAGGACAGCATTGCTAATGCTTCTGAATCATTCCACACTATCAAATCTTGACAATTTGGTAATGTTTGTAATGTAGATATAGACTTCTACAACATAATGTGTGCCTAACTGTAATTATTGTATGAATGATGAATTGTTAAAGGAATCAGAGTGACGCTGTATGACAACAAATATGGTGCATGCTGTCAAGAGTTATTTTGGTAGATTTGTGAACTTTTTGCAGTGATATAACATGTAAATAAGACTGAAATGGTTTGCTATTTTAATAAAGAAATAAAAAAGATGTAAGTTTTCTAAACTTGCCCTTCAATGAAACACCACAACACCATTATAATATACAATAGAATCAGTAATTCAATGGACTGATCACATTTAAACCTCTCAAACTGACTTTATTCCAAAAAACAAGTCTTTTATTACCATGTCAGGTCATTGTCAAACGAAATGGAAATGATAATGTTAATTATCATCTAGAGAATATAAGTTAAATATAAATTAAATTCATTGTCAGTTGTTAACAACGATGCAGCTTTGAGCTTTGTCACGTCTACTGTCTTTAGAATTGGAGAAGCATTTGCACATCCCAAACCACGGTGCAGGTATGTCCCGAAGAGTCACATTTTAGAATAAAATCCCACATCAGGCCAACATTTGATGGTGGCACTGGAACTAACCACGCAGAGCTTATATCCTATTTGAAAATCTAAAAGCTTAACACTACTGGTAACTTAATCTGCTTATTATTATAACATCGATCAAACTATATGTGCACACAATTCAGAAAGATCTGCAACATGCAGCACATATATTCTGCTGAAATTAAAAGTCTTGTGGTTGGACAAGAAACAGAATAACAGGAGAGATACTCCTTAACTCCTAAAAAGCATAGAGTCACACTGGAATCAGTGTTTCACAGGAGGAGAAGAGATGGATGAGTCACTGCCTTCACCGGTCAGGAAGTAGACCATAAGTTAAAAATTTCATCTGAGGAACTGTTTTTTTTTTTTTTTTTTCATGTACATAACATGTCAATTCTTTCAATTTGATTAAAATTAAAGTATCTGCAGTGCCAGAATGTAGCCTACCAACACTGAAAACAACGAATGTTGGGATTAAACAAAACATATCTCACATTGAGTATCACCAAAACCTTTTAACTTCTGTGTCTGGGTTTTGTTTGGCCAGTAAGTTCAGCAGACTCGTGCACTAAAAGCACCAACTGCAAAAACTGCTCCCATCGATTACCAAGAAGATAGATACTGCACCCGAAAGTTAGTTTTAAAACTGAAAATCACATTACGTCTGTCCACCATGACCCACTGACACGTCTATTTTTTCTCCTCTCAGGGGGAATGTCTGCTCTAACTTTATGTAAACTTTATGACGATCAGAAATACCATCCAAAAAGCAGAGTTTTGTAAACAAATGCATATACGTTTTCCTAGCATGTGAGAACTTGCTTAGTTAATTTTAACATTTTGTGCACTGTGCATGGTGCTCACATTGGCAGGGTTGAGGGTATTCAGGCGTCCCCGCCAAGATGACACACACTGAAAGTGGATGCACTCACTGTACTGTAAGGTTAGATGCTGCATTGCATTAAAGCCCATACGACAGGTATATGAATGCATGTTGTATCATTTGCACAGCTTTGTGAGACTATTACGGATAGATTCAGCAGTTTTTTACTGTATGCTGAAAGTATGTTTTGAGTATTTGTGGCAAGTTTGGACCAACATCATGCATAGGTGTATTGTCCAATGGTTACACTGCAGTCACTCAAAATCACATCACAACATCCTTCGATGTACAGCCCAAAACACAACAAGCAAGTGGCTACAACACCCACACCTCTTGTCTTTCTGTCAATGTCAGTCTCTACATGCTATCAAACCTCTCAATTTCCCTTCTTCTTGCAACTTGTCCTTCATTTTTTTCATTTCCTTCTTCTGTCAGTCCCCCTAAATGGTAGATAGATAAAGATGGATAAGCTTCTTCTATTTTGTCTATCCACAACTCACAGTGTCTTCATTCACAACTGGACAACTGCTCAGCTAGTAAGACTCGTTGACGATCTTCGGTTGTCTACAGCTCATTGGTCAGCTCATCGGCAAATTCAGCCATGATGTCATGCACCCAGATGTCCCTTTCTTCCTGTGAAGTGTCGACCAGGAAGACGGTCAACTTCCTGTCCCAGGGGTTAGCGGCTTCCTGTACAGCCTCCAGCTGGGCCACAAGTGGTTTCTTCTCCACGTGGTTCCTGAAAACGATGGAGGCTTCCTCTGACCACTGCCTCGGCTTCAATCCTGCAGAGAGTCAGATATGAATGAGCAGTTTAACAATATAAAAATACTCCATTACAAGAAGAACAGTAAAATGTACTTAAAGTATCAAAAGCAAATGTACTAATTTCGCAGAAAAATGTCCTTTGGGATACTATCACTATTTTGTATAAAGTAGTAGAACAAGCTGGCAGTGTAAAGTAGTTGGGAAAGGGCAGTTTAATAAAAAAAGGCATCATATTGTATGAGTTCATTATATGTTTTATATGTAAAATATTAATCTGTGTGGTAACAAGTAAATATTGATGCAATAGTAGAAATACAAAATTAGAAATATAAAGAAACAGCAAATGGGAATACTTTAAGTTAACTCTAATTAACTCTAAGTTAGAGTACCTCAAAATAATATTTATGTACTTTAATTGAGTATTCCACCACTGGAGTTTGGACATGACCTTAGTAATAGCCATCACTCCGTTGTGAAAGTCCACTCTACTCACCAGCCAGCTGAGCAGTGATTCCCTGGAACGGCAGCTGTCTGAACTCTTTGATCAGTGGTCTGAGCTGCGTGCAGCTGACCAGCTCGTGTTTACCGTAGTCCAACTCGTACACAGACACCAACCCATTGGTCAGAACTCCTTTCACTAACACACGATGCCAGCTGAGAGAAGTGAGGGAAGAAGTGATATATTTAGGCAAAGCACATATATTTATATATTGAATATTCACTACAGGCAGAAAAATGACAGAAGAACCCAACCACAAATGCTCAGTGGAAACCAGATTAATAGAGTATACTCTAATGTATTGTCTTTCTTTGAGCCAGAGCTAGCTCCAGGCTGTTCAAGATCAAATTTTCAGTTGTGCCCAATGTTTTCATGAATGAAATGAAATAAATAATTGCTTTACTCACTTGTTCTCCACTTTAGCAGCGTATATCTGATTCTTCTCTATGTTGAGTGGTTTCTGCTCAGTTTTATTGTAGTAGAGAATCATCTCTCCCATCAACACCACAAGTTTGTACATATCTCTCCAGGGCTGCAGCACAAAGTGACCTGGGTGGCACGCCACTGACACATAAACATCTATGTTGTTTCCTGAGAAGAAAAAGACTGTCATATGAACATGTGATTTTCTAGGCTACATTAAGGCATAAACGGTTGATTTCATGCCTTGGAATATGTTTGTCTTTAATAAGTAAGATTTCCACTACCTGCTGGGGGCAGCTCTAGTAATGGAGGAAGCTGGAGAGAGGATGAGGGGGATGACGGTGTCTCTGGTGGGCTGGTGGTGGTGGTGGTGGTGGTGTTGCCTCCTCCACCTCCTCTGGGTCCTGACAAAGCCCTCCTGAGATGAGGCTTGGCTGGGACTGAAGTTGACACATGACTCCCATTAATGGAGTTACTGGTGCTAGAAGTCTTGGAGGATAAAGTGGCTGTGGAGATCTTGGCAGGGCTGTGAAATTCAATTAACAAACAAGACATTTAATGTATAAAGTAATGTATAACTTAACTGAATGTAAACAGTGAGGGAATAATACAGGTAAATATAAAAGCAGCAGAAACCTGTGGCTCGTCAGGAAAACATCTGGCCGCTGTTTGAACAGGTCAGACTGGGCCATCTGATGGTTGAGGCTACGGGCAGGGTCATGGAAGCTCTTGTCGGTGAAAAGGTGGATGTAAATGCAGCGCTTGGTTTCATCTACCTTGGCAACCTTGGGGTGAGAGAAGAAAATACTAGTAGTAGCAGTCGTGGTAAGTAAATGTTAAGAAACTAACATAGCAATGTGAAAAAGACAACTATAGGGATAGACAGTTATATGTATTCTTCACTTTCACTGCCCTCAGGCACCACGTTGCAGATCCCTGGTTTAGATGTTGAGGAAGAACAGGTGGCAATTTACCTTCATGCTACAGTCTGTGGTGTTGAGCACTTTCTCTCGAAGCCACTGGACAGCATCTGGAGTCCAGGATCCAACGCTGACAGCCAGGTCTGCGAGACAGCACTTCACAGCCTAAAAACATGTTGATGGATGTCATTTTCTCAGATAATCCTTGTTGGACTGTATGAAGAAGCTGCCCTCACTACAACAGTGCATAACAAAACTCTCCTTGGATCATTGCTCTTGACTGTTCTTGACTACTACTACTTTGAAGGCATGGAGCTGACCTGTGGTGGGATGGCCATGAGGTCACGGAGGAATGGCGGTGGGATCTCTCTCAGCTCAAACACTTCTACAGAAGCCTGCACACCCACATCAATGAACAGGATGTCCAGCACTCTGCTGCCGTGAAGGTTGGTGATCTAAAGACAGGAACATAGAAAGGAAAACGTCTTATTTTTTACAGTTAAAACATACAAACAAAATCGATTTCAAGAGTTATATGGAGGTATAGACTGTTATATATAATGGCTGTTAGATGTTCTGCCAGTTTCAAATCATATTACTCGGCTGACCTTAAGTATTTAGTTATTAGTTCTTTTTGATCTCTGCCCTCATGGCAACCACACCTGGCTCTGTTGTGCAATAATGTGACTTTATCCTTCTTTCAGGCCAACATCAATCGTATGTGGATTTGTTTAATAATTCACAGTCTGAGCTGCAGTGCAGTACAGTGCCTTCTTACCTCTACACGGGACCATTTGCCTTTGTAGCGAGCCAAGCATCCTTTCCCACAGAAGGGTCTGGATACCAGGAACTCTGATGTTACCTGGAAGAGAAAAAAAATTAATCAAGAAACCGTTTTCATCATGCTATTGTTAAATCTGACTGTATTTCCTCTGGATTGGCAAGGTTACTATGTGTAACTGCTGCTTTATGACTGCAATAAAATGATACTGTAAAAGCTCACACAAACATTTCACAGGTCCAACCAGTCTGCTGCAGGTGTACACTGCAATGACACCAGAGATTAGGACTTAGATCTGTGGTAACTTAAAATGGAAAGGGTTGTTGATGTTTAAGAAAATAACATAGCATATGTTAGAGATTTATGAATGGTTCATTTAATCCTTGAAGAGTTACCATCTACATTTATTACAACAGCTGATTGATGACAGCAAATTTACCTGCACCAGCAGAGGGAGTTACCTTAACAGATAAAACCATGTACATTTTGCTCAACTATGGATTACTAAACAGGATATTTACATTACATTATGTTTGAGGATAAAGGATGTAAAAATGCATTCATATTTAATGAAATGACATGAAATGACGTATAAAAATGTAACTTCTGATTATTTTAAATACACTGTCTCTGACAGTGAACTGATGAAAGTTTGCAAGAAGTCTTTAGCCTTGGTAAAAATACATTACCAGACTCAACACTGTGTTTACCTAAACACTGACGTAAAGCGTTACTGAGCTGCAAGTATGAGCTTTAAAGGACAGCACTGGCACACCTAGAAAAAGCATCAGCTCCACTGCTGCTATCCGATTAAGTGGCTTGGCAATGTCTTAACTCCAGATTATCAACCTAATCTCAATCTGTCCACAACTCCGCCTGAACATAGCAATACAGCACAAATACATTCACAAAAGGCTTTTCAGAAGATTGTGTGAGTTCTAGTGTACTCCGTTTACTCACTGTGAATATGGCGCCTAACTAAACATCCTGGAATTAACACATACATATTTAACAGACACATTAGCACATGGCAAGGAAGGTACATATTTCTCATTTCCAGTCAGGAGTATGCAACACATTGGGCACCCTGTGTTCCATTTAGAAATAGTTATTCTATATTGATAAAAACATATATGCAAATATATGGTAATGCAATTGCTGCACCTACTAAACTGTAGAAAGGGTGACGTGTAAAGCTACACAAAGAAAAGGTTGACAACCATGAAAAAAATGAAATGAACAGAAGTAAATGAAATGAGCTGCCAACAGCTTTGAATAAGTATAGAAGTGTAGTTCCAGACCAAGAGTGGGCCTATAGGTCTAAAATAAAATCAAAAACTTCAATAGAACTACAGTGTTTGTTACATATGTATTCTGTAGGGGAGTTGTCACCCTTCACAACCCTCCTCCCACAAGAACAATGGGTCTTACAACAGACATTATTATCACAGTAATGTCAGAAATGGAATATAATATTCATAGGTATGTTTGGAAGGCACTTGGAAGGCAAGCAGTATTCAATTGATTGTGATCTGCAACCTCACCACTAGTTGCCAATAAATCCTACACACTGGTCCTTTAAACAAGCGTGAACAGTGCCTGGGACTATTCTCTGCTGTGGATTACATTTGGTGCTCAAATGAGTATTTATAGTAGCAGGACATTAAATGTGGTATTAAATAAAAACAAACTGTTCATTACAGTGTTCATTGTAATGAACCTGTAACCCAGGGTAACACTGTAGCTTACTGATGTGTTTTTAAGAGTTGTTGGTCAACAATGGAGCTCTATGGTGCATTTGTACTCTGGCTGAATAAAAAAGTAAAACCTTTTAGAGTTTCAAAAACACAGTGAGACATCAGATGTAGCATGGTGTTAACCTGTGAGTGGAAGTATGTCTCTATATTCTCCAGTATCTCATTCAGCTTGGCAAGTCCTCTGGAGGGCAGCTGGCAGTAGACAGTCCCATCTGAGCAGACGCTGCTGACAGTCACGTTCATATATGCACTGTTCACCTGAGGAGAGTCAGTGGTACAAGTTTAGTGTGCCGTAAACACACACTGACCAAACAACACACACATTCACAAACTCTCCTGTACCTGTAACGGGCTGGCTAGCGTCTTGTCCTGCAGGGCTTTCATACAGGCAGCGTTGATGTTGACATCATCATCCTGTGACGTGTCGTACAGGACGACAAGAGGGGTCTGCCCTCTCTCTAGGATCTCAGCCAATAGGATCCTTCCACTTGCCATTGTCTCAAACTTCTTCAGAACGGCAGGCTCCTGACAGAATGGCCCCAGGCCTGGATACACACACAAAATGTGTATTGTGGCTTCAGACAAATTTTTCTCTTTTTTGTTTTGTAAAGATTGCTGACCCCTGGTGTAGTGAAACAAAAAGACTCACCAGCCAGTTTACACTTGGTTGCCTGGAAAGGCAGCTGGAAAAACTTCTCGTGCAGTTCAAACACTTTGGTTTTGCTGATCACCTCTGAGAAGCCATGATCCACATAGTACACCTACAGATCCAAAGGCAAAGACCACAGTGTTCACTAATATATTTTTTTAAATTCCACCATAAGCCTTCCACACAAGGTCATTTAACCTTCAATGACTAGTGTCCTGGATCACTTCTTCCTATTCTCACCTTGACCTTGTCGGCCATGACCTCGCAGACTTGCGCCCTCAGAATCTCCTCTTCCTCCTCTGCCCTGACAGCAACAAGTTGGCCCGAGGATAGAGATGACAAAGGACATGGACTGCTTTGGTCCAGGCCATAAAACTCCCTCATTTCATCCTCCATGGACTCCTGGGCCTGCGAGTAACCCTCACCAATGTACCTGAGAGAGGAGGAGAGACAAACGGGGAGAGATTTATGAACTGTCGAGTCTTAGAGCACATCCACACATATAGTTATCTCCTACCTGAGTATGACTGCATTGGTGTTGGTGGCCTCCACCACCAGCACAGAGGGGTACTCCTCTTTGGGGATCTGCAGAGAAGGCACCGCATGGTTACTTAGCCTCCTACCAAGCTCCTGCCTCACCATCAGCTCCTCCTCACTGATGGAGGAGTTCCTCCTATTACAGTTCTCATCCTCTCCTTCTCCGACTCCAGTGCTGCTCCTCCTGTACAAGATAGCTCTCTTGGGGTTGTCAGGCATTGGGTAGTCGATGGTGCAGATGTCAGAGAGGAGGTGAAGGTTCTCTAGGACATGTCCAGGCAGTTTGGTCTTGTGAAACAATAACAAAATTAAAAATAAGTGCACCTAGCTCCTCAATTTGGCAATGACATTAATATGATAGTGTTTCAAAGGGTTACTGACTTTGTAGGTGTCCTGGAAGAGCTTGGGGAGCGCGTGGGCCCACAGACCATTGGAGTACTTTACCAGCAGCTCCTCCAGTTTCAGCTTCAGGTCAGGGCTAAGGGTGGCAGGGGAGGAGGGAGGGCTTGGGGACGAGGAGGACGATGGTGGAGACTGAGGAGAGCGAGAACCAGAGCGGGTCAGACGGGCGCTGGGGGGTCTCTTTTGGACAGGGGACTGCAGGGGTTTGTCTGCGGGGGTGTTTGAAGTCGGAACAGGGGCAGAGGTGGAGTCAGGGTTAAGGGTGGGTGAAGGGGAGGATGTGGCGGTCTGTTCCTTGGCAGGGTAGAGTAGCAGCTCTGATGGGTTGCTGCTGCAGGTTTTCTCTACCTAAAAGAATAAAGGGAGAGGATTCACGATAAAGCACTTTGTTGGCAATACAGACTGAACATGACTAGTTGGTGAGTTCTTGAAATTATATTCAAGAAAGAAACAATATTTATCTTCCATTGATAGAAAGAGTGGTTCAAAAAGTCCTCTTTAAGAAAATGAATGCTGATTTGTGCTATATAAATACTTTAATGTAGATAATAACTAAAATTATATGACATTACTTAGAATAGTACTGTTGGGTTTCGGTTTGTGTGTTTTTATGTTTGCATGCATCAGATAAATACAAAGAGAAACAAACAAATTTAGACTTTAAATTAAAACATCTGCAAATGTTTCTATTAAATTAGGTTTAGATATATGAAATACTGTCTCTATTCTGACCAGTCAATTTTCTTGTTAATAGGTATTTTTCACTTTACCAGGCCTTGTCTGGAGACTATTATTTTATATAGTCACTGGGATACTTTTTTATACTTTTTATTTATACTTTTATGCAGTCACTGGGATACTTCAACTGTACATGTGACAAGAAATATTAAAAAGGAATTCTTCACGTTACCAGAAACAATATGCATATATTTCATTTGCCTTACTGTATTATAATTGATCACAAAAGTAATTATTTGTGATCATTATTTGAGATAATTATTTGAAAACAGAAATGCTTCTTATAATGCTAAAATATAACAAATAGCATACAGTGCATATGTGCGTCCAGGTCTCCAGGTCTTTGATGGATTCAGTGGGCAGGTCCTGTTTGTACAGCTCTCTGTAGATCTGAGGCAACTTCGACACCCAGAACCCGTTACTGTACTTCCCCAGGATCTCCCTGATGCGACCCTGGACCTGCTGAGGGTTATAGGGCTTTCCTTTTCCCGAGCCGGGGCTCTCGTTTAGATTCAAGGGTGCTGGAAGATTGGAGAAGAAGAAGAAGAAGAAGAAGAAGAAGAAGAAGAAGAAGAAGAAGAAGAAGAAGAAGAAGAAAAGAGAGATTAAACATGCAGGCAATTACTGCTTCGACAACTCTCATCTTCTCGCCCCTGAAACTTGTGGATTGCATGATGATTGCTTTTCTCCACAGCTGAGTCTTGAAATAGACAGATGGTTGATTTGAATCAAAAAAGATAGATGGACGGAAGAATGATAATACAACATATTCACAACCAAAGTTAAGATTCCTTTTGCCAATGGATTCAGCCTTTTCTATTTTAGTTACACTAAAAGAACATGTGAATCCCTTGAATGACAATAATTAAACTGAGCCATGTTATAACAGTATCTAACACTGTGAAGCATAGGTCCTGCACATTTATTAAACAGGGGTCATCTCAAGTTAAAATCATGTCCTCCTCACTCAGGGATGGCTCTTTACATACAGGAAGCAAAGGCTCTTAAACGAGTCAGTTTCTAACTTTAATAGTCTCTTCTGCCTGTCTGAAATGGCTGGAGCCTTCAATATATGTCCCTCAAAGCTCTGCAGTTTATTACATTCCAGTGCTTTCCCCCAGGCTACACTGACCATAGCCCTCCTTCAAACAGGCAACGTGACAACAAACACATTCTTAGTTGAAGTAAAGACTTGTAGCAGAGGAGGTAAGAGAAGGGAGGCTCACACAGACAACTGGGAGCTGATTAAGTTCAAAGCTTTTAAAATACAACGCATGTCTGTAGGAATCCTAGAGAAGCAACTGAGACGAGTTTGTTTCCTTTACACATTACATAATAAAGACGATCTATAATAGAGGGACTGGTGTGATTTAATACTTCAGTAGAAGATAGCCCAGCATGACACGGCAAAACTGTCCTTTACTTAGCTGAGTCTTAAATTTAAATGTCCTCTGGTGACGCTTAGAGCAGGTGGCCAGAATGTGAATCGTCTTAAGTAATACAGGTCTTGGCGACATCTTTGTTCCTTTAGGGGACAAAAAGCTACATAAAATGTATTTTAGGCATAATAAACAGCAGCATGTCCTACTTACGACCAGTCTGTTGGGAGTTTCTGGAAAGGTGAGCATGTACCTCCTTCTGAAACCGTGATGGGAGGGTCATCCTCTTGTCTGATCTGGATACAAGAGAACACAACAAGGAGGAGGATTACTTTCTACGGGCTCTGGGAGAGAAAAAAATATGAAGAAAACAGACTGGAACCATAGTCTTGTCTCTTTTTTGAACCTTAAAAATCATACATTCTCCATCCATCATCTTCGTGCATAATTTTAAAAAAATCACTAAACGCTGACTACAGATTTATGGCTCTGTTGGGTCTGGCTCTGTGCTGCATGTCTGATCCTTAATCTCTTATTAGGCAAAGCACACTCTGAGATCTATAAAAAAGGACTCTAGTAACGTCTAACCACATAACCTGCTTAAGTTCAGTAAAAGACAAAGTCTTTTTTGGTTTGTACCTCAGTACCACAACCCATTTATCAAAATGTCCCATCCCCCATCGGTCTAGAACAACGGGTCCTGAGATATAGCACACTGCATACTGCATTGCACTCACTGTGTGTAGCATATCAGATGCTACTCAAACCCTAGTCAGCATCAAACCGAGAATGCATGGAGAGATTTCTACTCTGTGTAAAAGAGCCATCTCCTTTTGTACACATGGTTGAACTGATTTTAATGTACGTAATTTTATCTTGTAGGTCAATCTCAGTCACCTCAATTATACAGTAACTGCTTTGTTTAAACATTTCTATTGATTCAGCCTCTCTATCCCTTCTTGTCTCTCTTCTGTCACAACTCCTGGCTCACCCTGGTACATAGCTAATAATGGAAGCAAGCAATCAATAAAGAGAGTAAGAAGGCCATTCACTTTGTGACCCTAAATGGCTGTGAGAAGGTTTAAAGGACTTTACTCTCCATACACAGATCTGTGCACTGTGCAGGTGGAGGTGGTCAGAAGGAATGACAGCAGGATCAAACATCACTGATGATCTAGACTTGACACAAACCTACTGCTACTCAGAGTGCTGCATCTTCGGATGACTGATGTAATTGTTGTCCAGTAGAATAAATGTTGAGGTAGCAATGGGGAGGAATTTCTCTACTGGAAGCCACATTTTTATTTTTCTATTAAGACATTGCAACTTTGAGAAGAAAAAGTAACATTATAAGATTAAACCAAGAACAACTATACAAATAACAGCTACCCAGCCTGTCACACAACTTCCTCTCCCCAGGCGGAGGCAGCATTTGCCTGAACACCTACAAAACTCTGGCATCCACATGCAGACTAGCCTCCTCAACTAATTTCTCCTGTGCTTCTAGTTAAAGTATTTAAACTACACGTTGGCTCTCTCATTCTGTTTAAAGAATTTACCACTTGTACTGCCAGGCATCCCATAATGCAAGCACACACACACACACACACACACACAAATGATGACTGTACTGTCCAATGGAAGATCTAGAGGGATACAGAGAGATGTGCTGATTCACTCTGTGTCGGTTTAGAAGCGTTAATCTACAAGAGAATAGAGCAGGGATTAGAAAGGGCTCACGTCCCCCCCTGCTCTGGGCTCGTGTCCCCTGCCGCCACACCAGGCTTCCCACCGTGCCGCTCTATTGTGCTGCGTTGGGCCAGCGGGCACACTGGACACCCATGGAGACACTGACAGAGCACTGATGTCAGTTGTTTTCACAGTGGATGGACGAACAGAGCCGTGGATGGATGGAAGTGGGAGAGCCGGTCAATGAGCTGAACTAATCTTGATTCCATGTTTAAGCAACGCAGATAGATAATATCTCACAATGCTTCTAGATGGCTTCTTCCATAACAATTAATCAGGCTTTTATCGGAGTCCATATCATGATGAACAGCAGTAGGACAGTGAAGCCAAAGTCAATTGGAATCATTGCTAATATTAGAAGGGGAAAATTGGTTTTGGGTCAATTACTAACAGAGGGGGGGATCAAAGCATATTTATGAGTAATCTACTGACAAAATCACAGACAGTGTAAGAGAGAGAATGAATAATGGAGATAAAAATAAATGAAGTTGAACAATGAAAATGTGCCAAACATGTCGAAAGACGTAGAATTAGACACAGACAGAGCCAGACAGAGCGAGAGAACCAGAATAATCTAGAGAGCACATCATCAGCCCAGTGCTGAATAAGCAGCAGTGGGGATGCTGTTTGCTCTCAGAATCCAACCAGAGTTCAACTGGGCTCCCATTCACCAACAGCCTATTCTGATTCAGCTCAGACCACACAGGTGGGGAGGAGAGGATGGGGGGGGGCAGAAAGACAGAAAGAAATAAAGAATGAATAGGGGACATGTACGATTAACTTGGATTTTCACTGATTTCTGGCTGAGGTTAGACTGGATAGTGGAGAGTGACAAGAAAATACACGAAAGTGGGTAATTCACCACTCTAAAATATTAAATTTTTTGTAATTGTCTCAGATGGTTTAAAGAATTTTGAAAGCCTGTTGCACTGTAGAGTGAATCTACAGGAAATGTTTTGGCATGAGATTTAGCTTTTCTCAGCATGTTGGTCATTTACAAATTCCTCTACTCTGTTTCCTAAGCAGTGTGGAAGCCTGGCTGGTGACTTCCACATATAATGGTGCTAGTAAATCCCACAAATATGTGGAGCTTTAGCATTGGGATGTAAGCTACAGTTGTCTTTTCATACTAAATGCCTGAAACAAATCATATTTTTATGTAGATTATTCAAAGGCAAAAAAGACTGTATTTTGGATATATTTTATCTCAAACAACATAAAAGTGATCACTTAAAATCATCTAAATTCATACACTTATTTGAACTAGGTCATTTATAGGTAACCTAAATTAATAATTCAGTTGAGCTTCTCCTCTGTGTCCAACTGCTTACACTTAATTAGCTCCTAACCGTTCCCCTTACTCACTTCTCTGTAGGAGGGTTCCCTTTCCTGTTGGGTGTGTTCTGATTGGACATCTTGTGTGGATGCGCCCCAGTCTTGCCCTCTGACTGGCCATCCCTCATGTCCCTCGCCTGTCTGAAGTCTCCATGTCCTGACCCTCGGCCGCCGCCTCCTCCTCTACCCCCGCCTCGCCCGCGGTGGTTCGGCTGCCTCAGAGAGGTTTGAGGTTTGGCTACAGAGAGAAAGATAAAGCCAACAAGGGAAGTAAAACTATGGACACAGACACACAGGCACACACACACACACACACACACACACACACAGAAACACACCCTGACTCAGCTGAACCTGATGCTGAGACAGGCCAGTGTGTCTGTCTGGAGGACACAGTGTCATAGATATCTGTGGATAACTGTAGATTCAGTAGATCTGAAGAACATCGTAGCTCCAATCAGCGAGCCAGCGAGCAGCAACATCACAATATCGAAAGTGAAGTTGAGAAAACTTTCTTACATTCTTGAACTTGTAAGTTAATTCCCAATTGGATTGTGTAATAAATTGGTGGGAGAGTAAAAGGAACTACACCTATTTGTTTGCTTGCCAAGGGTTGGATTAGACAATCGATCCAGTGTCACTGCATTAGCTATGGATCTAGAGCAAGGAGTCGATTAGCTTAGCTTAGCTTAGCTTAGCATAAAGACTGGAAGTGGGGAAAAAAGGTTGCCTGTCAGCACCTGTTAATCTCAGTAATTAACTTCCTGGTGAGGACTGGGAAAACCAGCTGAGACTCCAGGCAGTCACTGTGATGACTTTAGGGGAGCTGCTATGTGTATTTAGGAATTTTAGGGGACAGCCAGCTTAATTGTTACTCCTTGATTCCAGTCTTTATGCTACAGTAAAGTAAGCTAGTGCCTGGAAGGTAAGCTGTTCAATAGTTAATGCACAAACATGGGTGGTACTGAACTTCTCCCTAACCCTCCTGAATAAGTGTATTTCCCAAAATATTGAACAATTTATTGTAATACTTTTTTTAATTAGCAAGCTTCTGAATGGGGCTAACTTGATTTTGTGTTACAGTGAAAGTTAATAGATGTTTCCTAACAACACAATTGGTACTGGGGTGACTGCAGCTACACTAGGAACATTTAAGGTGAGTGAAAGTATGTGTGTAAATATGATGTGGGGCTCTGCTGGAAAAGAGCCTACTATATAATATAGCAAACTATATTCTATATACATAAATTAAAAATAATGTTTCTTGTTGAAAACGCTTTCCACCTTTTTGAATGGTTGAATTGTCTTAATTATCTCCTTAGCTTAAGACTGATAACATCATTGTGGAGGAAGTACATGTAACACCAAGTAGCAAGATTATTCTACTATGATTATTAAACCCAGTAACTGTAGTCACTGTCTGTTAAGCAAAAAGCCCATCATCCTAACACAGCACCTAGCAGTCCAGCTCCTCATCACTTTACATCATTCAAGCACAGCATGACCGGCATGACATCACATTTCTGCTCAGTGACATCACCAATATACCTTGCATAACCCTTAGTCATTTCCACTCCCACACTCCCTTTTCTTTTTCAGTTCTTCCTCCTACTGCCTTTTCTTTTATCTTCACTTGTTTCTTTATCTCTCTTTTCACAGCAACATCTAGAACTTTCTCCTTCTCCCTCATCCTCTCTGTTCTTGCTGAATCTCTTTTCCCGTGACAAAACACAACAAGCAGTTAATCAGCTTATACCTCTTCAAAAGTAATCAATAGGCAATTGCGAGTTCAAAACAGGATTCCTTTCTCTCTGACTGGATATGCTACTTATACCATATGAGCTACCGGCAGTCAATCAGTTAATAAATCAGCCTATTAATTAATCAATAAAACTTCCAGACACACACATTATACACACCCAACAGTCACACACAGGCAGGCACAGCCTTAAATCCACATGCAAATATAGGCAAGGACGAGCATACACACACACACACACACACACACACACACACACACACACACACACACACACACACACACACACACACACACACACACACACACACAGAGTCAGAGCAGACGCCGCGTCACCTCACCAGCATGGACACACAGTCCCTGGTCTGTCTCTGCCTGAATATCAATATCCTGGTGAGGCAGCAGAGGAGAGAATAAGGGAAAGAGAGAGAGAGAGATGGAGAGGTTGATTTGTGAATCAGCTGCTGTTCGCTTGCAGCTGACTCTCAGCTGCTATAGGCTGCATTAGCCTCAAATCTCAACACCCAACTCTCTCTCTCTCTCTCTTCCAGACTCCCTCCTTGCCTGTCATCTGTCTGCCCCCTCCCTCCTTGCCATTTCACCATCCCTCTGCTTCTCTTTTCCTCCGACTCTCTCGCTGCCACTCCTCCTCTCCCTCTCCTCCCTGCACAACCACCTCCCACTTCCTCCTCTGACTCTCTGGGAATATTCTGCAGCATCACAGTCTAGCGGAGGTGTATGCGCTAAAAAGAAATCTACATGCATGTTTCTGTATGTGTGTGTATGTGCACACATGTGGAGGGGTTTGTGTGATTACGTGTTTGCATATGTGCATTTATGGTAGTTTTTATGAGTGTTTATAGTGCAAATAAAGTCAGAAAAAGATAGCATCTTTGTACACATATGACCCTGATACACCTATCTGCTAGTGTGTGTGTGTGTGTGTTTGTGTGTGTGTGTGTGTGTGTGTGTGTGTGTGTGTGATATTCTTAGTGTCTAAGGAACTGCAGGCCTCCACAAAGCAACAGTTAAAACAGGCCAGTCATTCATCCACAGACTGCCGGGCTGCACCACAGAAAGCATTTGCTAATGCTGCATTGTCACAGTACTGATACAGGAACAGGGAACTTTCTAGTTTTCTCTTTCTGCAGTGCTGCTGCACTGTAGCATCGGTCCCAAGAGGAGTCTTGGAAAGGTCAGGAAATATTCACAGAACTGAGTGGTTGCTATGGATGGATATAATACATATATATTTCCAAGCTACAGCTTACTATTGTTTTGTAAAATGTGTTTAGTCAGGGTATGATTAAAAAAAAAAACACACAATATGACAGTAAGGGGGACAAGAGGGGCAAAAAACTAAATTGTCATCACCAATATACAAACAGGAGGGATTTTATACAGCAAAGATATGCAGTGGCCAGCTGGCCAAATCCAAGGCCTTTGGCCCTTTTAAAAAGGGCTTTTGTTTGATTCTCAGGAAATAATTAACAGAATAGTTAGATCTTTGAAAGGATGCACCTTCCCAGTATATTGTTTGTGGTGCGAAACCAAAGTCATATTAATTCCAATGTTGATTACCTAGGAATTCCCAAAGGCAAATAAAGTATCACACACACAGATTTTCAGGACAAAGTGGACTAATTTCACCAATTCCACCACTGGCAGATGGCTATAGCCCTGACTGTGAGTGCTAGTGGAAGTAAGGACTCACAACATGTAGTCAACACAACACTCACATTCTCTGCATCACTAAAAGATGTCTCTCCATATATTTTGAAAACAAAAAAAGAAATTGATGATGACAATAATTTGAGGCAGACATTTCACGAAACTGGACTTCACTTTGACATCAACACAATTTACACACTTAATGAAATATTACTGATTAAAATATCATTTTTATTAGATGCACTTATTTATCATTATTTGTTTACTTTTTTCTACATGTTTTCTATATTCACAATGATGATGACTTGGCATCACAACACATGGACATGTACTGTACATTTGTGCTGATATTCATCCAAAAGCATCCAAAAGCATTTATGCTGTGTTGTCTTTGCTTTGTTGTCAAACATGTTTGGAATAATGCAGCCAAATAGTCATTCATTCACATCTGAATGACGTTCAAGTCCTTTATAAACATGTATTGTTTGATTCCAGTGTTTGGGTACTGAGCCACAGAGCTGCCAGACTGTTTCAGTCCATATTTATTTGTACTTCTTAAATTAAGAGTTAAATACAGATTAGGAATTTGTAATGATCTCAAATTAGCTTGAAGATACACTATATATAGCATATTTACATTTTAGCAGTAACTGTAATAACATTTAATCAATACCTAACTGATTTAAAGTCACCTTGTGACTCAGTAAAAACATCTGTAATAGGGTAGAGCTAAATGTGTGTTCTCCAGAGGAGGCTGATAAAAGGGAAAGTCTATAAGATTACAGGTGGAATGTGCAGTTTGTGAAACTGGGTTGTTTCCTGATGAATATTGTAATTGTAAACCCATGAGATCCAAAGCCTTGCCAATTCTGTATTCATAAAGTGAGTTAGCTTGGAATTTAGTTGTTTAGCCTCTTCCCGACCAGAATAGTTGAGTGATTAGCCCAAAATATTGCATGCTAAACAATGCTGGAATGGAGTTCAGTAACAGCAATGACAGAAGTTATAATGATTTTTAAAACAAGCTAAAGACAATAGTTGTGTAGATGTGTTAATGCTTGCAAATGCCCCAAAATGATGGTCCAAAATCTTACCATTGAGGACGAGTGGGGCAGCCGGTTTGACCCTCATCTGGGTGTTGACCAGGTGGGGTCGGCCTGTCTTCTTGGAGCTGCGCTGGCGAGCCACCACCTTGGCTAGATGAGCTGTCTCATTGGACCCTGAGGCAAAACACATTGTCTGGAGAGATGGAGAGGAGCAGACAGACACACACTAATATCAATAAGAGATTCATCAGAGTTATAACCTCCCATTAACCTCCAGGTGTGCATCCAAATCATGCACATAGCGCTTTGGATACATTGAAACTTTACCCACATAAAACCAATAAAGAAATTGGGAGAAATCTCATTATAGTAGCTTGTTGTCATCAGTCATCTGGAATTAATCCTTTTAAGTTATATGAGATGAAATACTGGACTAGAAACAGGTATTTTCTAGACCAGAAAATGTTTTGTTTGTTAAATTTTGCCTGCTAATGACCCTTGCTCCTAAACAGCTGTAAGCAGTAGAAAAAAGAATAAGTCTTGTTTAATCACGTCTATCTTTCAAACCAACCATCCTGCACCAGTCTCACACACACACACACACACACACCTCTCCAGAGCGGTTGCGCTCTATGCGGACTAAAGTGGGCATGCTGGCTAGCAGCGCGTCCAGGTGGTTGTGTCCCATCTGTTTGTGTGGTATCTGTTCTCCGGTCAGCTCCTTGTACTCTGACTGCAGACGGGACAATGACACTCCGCTTTTGTTAGCCTGGAGGACGGCCCGCAGCATCTTCTTCACCAGCTCCACGTCAGCCATCTAGAAAAAAAAAATCCTATATTCCATAAATAAGCAAATAAATAAACAAAACTGATGCAGAAATAGAAAGCTGAAAGGTAGAAACGGAAACAGCTCCACACCTGCCATAAAAATAACTACACAAATGAAAACTACACAAGAGAAATACTTATATATTCAGAGTCAATAAATACATTGACAGAAGTACAGATCTTAAAGAATATTTACTAGCTCATATAAACCATGTAAACAAAGAAAGGAACAAGAAAACAAACAGATGAACCAATCCTCTGAACTTGACTAACTCATTTTGAAGCTTTTTGTCAATTTTGTTTTCCCTAAACCATTTAAGCCAGGAAGTTAAGTGATAATGATGATGATGATGTAAACCCATTCAGAACTGCAACAGTGTGCACATAGATTGAGTTTGTTCCATGTGCCAATTGCTGACTGGTTAGGCAGATTTCTATTAACTGCATTTCAATCAAGCTACAACCCTGTTACAGACAGCAATGGCTGTCAGAAATGTTGGTTTGGAATGAATGGAGGTAGTTTGTTTTCTATGTATAGTCATGTACATTAAAATAAGTATTTCTTGTTAGATATAAAGTCATTTTCTGTGATCACAACATGTATGTGCCTCATCTATCTCTATTCAATTACCATTCCACTGTAATAAGCAGGTATGTGACTTTATTCACTCCCAAATGCTCTAGTTTTTTACAGCCACAAGGTATCACTGTAGCCCCCTAGAGACATTTTAATGAAGGGCTTTAGACTGAAGATGTTACTGATTTCCCCTCTGTTGTACAGACTGTTACATTCCATCTCCCTGCAAAAAAAACACCAAACACTTTGAGTTTGTTTGCAGCCAAACCAAACAACCCTACAGAGGAATTTACAGAACTCTATAAAGTACAAACCTGAGCCATTATGGTCTTCGTAAAAAGTGTAATAACGACTACATCTCAAGAGTTCAACAAATATTCGTTGTGAAAGAAAACTCTGGACTCTTGCGGACGTGGAGACACACCCTCAACAAGCAGCTTCAATAACGCAAGTCTGCCCAGCGCTACACTGCGGCGCTGAAAAACAAGTGTCCAACCTACTGTGTGATCTGTACAGTCACCCCTGTTTGTGAGGCAGTTTCATCTTCCCTCCTGACCTCCCTCTATAAAGTCTCTATAAAGATGTGTTTTAAAAGTACATGTTAGCCTTTCCCGTACTGGGCATTGATGGTACTGTGATGAAGAAAAGGGTGAAAACTCTTGGAAACAAGTGAAATGATGTTGTCAGATCAACTTGACTAGTTACGAGTAAAATGTTTGCGCACTGGATGAGTGGCGGCCACTTGTTGATATGGCCACTTTCTGCAGCTCAGACAACAGACGGGACAGAGAAACTATGAATGACGTAACGCGTCACACTTCGACTCCACACCCTCCATCGGGACCAAACTATTTGGATGAAGTTTGCCCGTCTTTTTTTCGTTTTCTGAACTAAACTGTCGTTAAATGGTCCTGAAATATTGAATGAAGCCGGCCCAATGTCGCAGACACGGTGTACAGTCCGCCCAGGCAACGATACAGCGCGTAATATCGAGTTAAATCCTCCTGGACAGCGGCTTGTGAAGCTAGCTGGTAAATGCTACCCAACGACCGGAAGCACATAAATGTTGCCTTCATAATAAAACTACAGAGACGCACCGAATATTTTGTACTAGGCACATTAGTCACACAAGTTATGATTTTGAAAATCACAACCGGAAGTACGTCGCTACGTCCTCGCTAGCTTGAAAGCTTTCGAGCCATCCAAACCGGGAGTATAATAAACACCCGGCAAGACTTTGCCAGGAGAAAGTATTATAAAAAGTAAATGTAAGTCAGAATAAAAGTTATAAGAAACATTCTACCTTGCTCTACACAGACAGGGGAGGTGAAGTCAGGACCTGGTCCAGTCGCTGTCAGTGCTGTCACCGCCACAGGGCTGAGCTGCGGCCGGAGCTCTGTCCCCGGAGCGTCTGCCAGCCGGTCCAGGCACAGCCTCTCCTCCGCCACCTGATTGGTCGGCTGTGCACCGGCTTCTGGCTAATTACACGTCAATATATGCATCCGGGCCCGCAGCACAACACAGAGCGTCCTGTCCAACCACAGAGAAAGATCATTAACGTTACATTGTATGGAATAATGTGTGCTGGAGCTGTAAGTTTATTAAGGTCAGCTCTTACCTTAGTTTTCCTCCTGAAAGTCCAAACAAATTAATATTTTTCATGTATATAAATTATTCCCATTATTTAATCATTTGTACAGTATTTTTGATTATACAATTTATTGTTTAGTCCATAAGATAAGTAATATCTATTACAATTACCCAGACTCCAAGACATCAAATAGCTTGTTTTGTCCACACCCAAATTATTTATTTCCCATCCCCTATAATATTTGATGCACTCTCTGTCATTAACTTACTGTACTCTGTACGTTTCACTCACATTTCCATTTGATAATAAAAATGCTGTTTTAAAAACCTCAGGTAATTGTTGAAGTATCTTATTGTGTTAATTTTACTCCTGCCTTTCATCTTGCTTCATAGACTGCTTTAACACAATCATCCCCATCTATATTTAAATTCAAATAGCAATATAATGTGCTTTTTTGTTTTATAGATAATTGAGTTCAGTCAGATTGTGAAAACTCAAGATCATCACCACCTTTTGATCTCTGTCCATAGTCCTTGTTTGTTTACCTGTACATTTCTTTTTATATAAAGACAGTAAATGACCCCAAAAAAAAAAAAAAAAAGGAATAACACCCCATTCTCTAGGTCCTCAAGAGAAAGAAGACACTCCCATTAAACCTTGTAAAGAAAAGGTAAATGGTCAAGATCCCTTCCCAGATGTGCAGTGAGTAAAACAAAGGTAGCCATGAGTGGGTGCAGCCACCAGGGGCGCATCACCGGAAGTGACCTGTCAAACAACGGAAAAGACTACCGGATACCAAGCTAGGTAGCTAAGAAACAACAACAGAGGATCATTGTTTGTCTGTATGAACACCTTGAGGAGCTACATTTAAAGACAGGAATCTCTGTGTATGCCAGGTGAGCTAACGTTACAAAATAATTGTATTCTGTGTTAGCGTCTTAGCAGCACTTTTCTTTCTGACTTTAGCTTCCTTGCTAAGCCGCTTTGTCCAGTTTTAACGCTAGCTATGAAGCTAATCTAGCTCGTTAGCTAGCTGTTAACCTAATTCTTCAGTCAAACTAACCCCAGAGGGCAAAGTAAAGCGTTGAGTCTTTTTAAAGTCACTGTGTGTGTGTGTGTGTGTGTGTGTGTGTGTGTGTGTGTGTGTGTGTGTGTGTGTGTGTGTTATTTTGAACCTTGACTGAACACGGTTGAAGCAGAAGAGCCTGTATTTAATGACATTTCTCTCTCTCGTACTTTGTCCACCCTCTTCTGTCGTAAAGATGTTTTATTGCATTGTGTATTTTTTGCAAGTGTGCTATACTTAAATATTGTTTTATGACAGAATAAAAACAAATCATTAGATTAATTAAGCACTTAACCCCTGTGTGTTAGCTGCTGTCTAACGTTAAGCTCATTGTTAACATATGTCAAGATTACTTTATATAAGTTAGGCGGATATGATATATCTAAGAAAGGGGGAAAACACAGCAGTTTCTCTATACGGTACTACTTCTTTACTGTACAAATACAGCTATATAGTAAATGCAGGCCAGTACATAAATTATCAGGTCACCATTTAAAAGGCTCAGTGTAAGGCACCAGACTAAACATCCATGTGTTTTCTGTTGTGGGAGGACACAGCAGCCAGATATTGCCCTCCCTCTCTCAGTTCAGAGCAGCTGTGACGGTCTGTGATGCACCACATGGGATCCCTCCCTGAAATCACAGCCTTGTATAATTGTCCTCTCTTCCCTCTGGAAAAGAGGAAGGGATGTAGTTGAAAAAGTGGTGTTAAATTAGTGCTTGAGCTTTATCTTCGTACTGGAGCTGAAACCATTTTAACTTGCTACCATGGCGTTGAACAGGCGACATTCTTATACCCCCCGGGTAAGTAACGTGGACGACAATGAATACTATCTTATTTAGTACATTAGTGTTAGTTTTGATTATTGTACCTGATCAGTATAAGTCTTTACACTGTAATGACTACACCTACAGAGATTAGTAGATTTGTGTCACTCACCGTACAGCAGATGTTGCATATTGGGTCCTCGTCCGAAAAAAAAGGAGGAAGAATATAATTTGAGTAACTCTAGTTATCCTGGAGATAAGATAAAGATTCCTTCCTAATTTTTAATCCTTTTCCCATTAACCTTACATTGTTTTTTCTGGAGAATTCTGCCAAACCTTCTTTCTGCTTCTCTAAACAAATAAAAAAAATCCTGTGTTACAGCAACAACATCATAACGTACTGATAAACCTTTTCTATCCAGTTTTCTGCCCTCTGGTTTAAAACTGCGAGGCAGCGTGAATTCACATGTCCCTACAGCTCCATAAAAGGATTAGACTCTACCGCAGTCCTAGTTTGTCTTCAATAAGCATCTTTGTGTGAGCAAGACAGGAATATGGCTTGTTTATTGTGGTCCAGGACATATGACCGGGTGCATGAGTGTGTTTCTGTGCTTTGTGGCCTTAAGACTCTCTTGTCATTTATTTTTTTTGATTCCTAAGACTGCTCTTAATAGCTGGAGCAGGGAGAATTATGGGGCATTATTGTTGCACATAAAACAATGCTGTGTGTTTGGGTCTTTAGCAGGTCTGGTGGACAATATTTGACATTCTTTGTCATACATACTCTCACTAAGCTATGTCTAGTTGACCAAATTAAGATATAAAAAGATACCATGTCTGAGGGATTCTGAAACTGAAGCAATAAATTCTCTAGTTTGTAGTGACCCCACCCACACTGTACCCCTCATTCCCATTGGTAACCAACCTTTCACCATATCTTTCTCCCTACTTTATCCCCAACTGTATTTCTCAAATCCTCCAGCTGACCAGCCCACTGATCAGCAAAATGAGCAGCGCAGGAACGGTGGAGAGTGGCAAACCTCCAAAGGTAGGTCATTAATCAATACAGACACAAGAAATGGGAAAAAAGACATTACTATGAACTAGTGTACAATGACTCACTGTCTCTCACCCTCTTGTCTCTCCTAGATTGGCTCTGTAGTGGAGGTAATAGGGAAGGGTCAGCGTGGCACTGTTGCCTATATCGGCGCCACCCTCTTTGCCTCTGGGAAGTGGGTGGGCGTCATACTGAATGAGGCCAAAGGCAAGAATGATGGCACCGTGCAGGGGAAACGCTACTTCACCTGTGAGGAAAACCATGGGATATTTGTCAGACAGTCCCAGGTTGGTGTGTGTGTGTGTTGTGTTTTTTCATGTGCGTGTTGTCCTGATCACATCCTGATTGCAACCCGTGTTTCTCTGCCTCTCTCTCTGTACAGATCCAGGTGGTGGACGATGGCTCCAGTGCCACCTCACCAGATACTCCTGAATCAGGCCTTGCAAAGATACTCCGACAAAAAGGTGAGTGTGAGAATAATAGAGTAACTCAAAATTAATAATATAATAATTATAATAATAATAATAATAATAACAGCAGACAATAATTCTTGATTGGTTTCCTTTAGAAATTCCTGAGACTCCCAGAACAACCAAGCAGGTAGGCAACATTACATACACCTTACTGCTTTGTGTTGTTTCCATGACTTGGCTTTAAAGATGGTTGGATTCCTGTGGCTCTTGGTGTATGTACCATAGATTTAAGAAATATGGCTTGTCCATATACTCACTCTTTTTAAGTAAATTACTGACACTTTACATACCCTTTCCATGTTGGTTAATGTAAATGTGTTTGTGTGCAACTAAATCCACTCTGATATGACTGTCAAACCTCTCTCCGTCCCTTTGCTGTGTTTTCCTGAGCAGAGGTGCTTTGTTTCAAAATGTTGCCCAATCTTTCTTTTTTTCTTTCGTGTACAATGCAAATGAGTTTCTGTTTGCCTCTCAGCTTTGGGTTGACTTGTCATTTTTGTTTTTCTGAATACCTTTTACAGACACCTGTGAACGTTAAGAAGGTAGAAATATTTAAATTCAGCACATTTGCTTTTGCCTTGGTTGTTGTTAATCACACTAATGTGGCTACTCATCTTTTATATTTAAGTTACCCTTTTACATTTACAACGTTTGCACGGGACATGAAGACATCACCTGTTATTGATACATATCATTTTCACTGTATTTTCTCCGAGGCCACACTCCATTCATTACACCAGATGATGTTGCTTGTTGGCTAACTTTATTTTATTTTATTTTTTTATTCTGGTTAAGACATCCAGTGTTTACATTTACAGAGAGAGAGGTCATCATGATGGTGTCATTCCTCTTGTCCTCACAGTTCAGTGACCTTTTGCCACTGTTTAACATTGTTGCATGAGTTCACATTTTATCCTGCTCCTATGGCTTGAGTCATAAAGAATAACTGTCCTTTAAAATGGTGCATGCAGCCATCAAAGCTATGATCAGTGTATTTAAACTAACAGTGGCTATGCTTCTTATGTGCTGCTAATCTCTTTCTTGCTTCACCACCGGACGTGCGTGTGTATATCCGTGTGTGTGTGCGCGTGTGTGTGTGCGCGTGTGTGCGTGTGTGCATCCCTCTCTCTGCAACTCACCTCCTCCTCTCCTCCAGTCCTCTACCCGCCGCTCTTCCAAGGTGAGCTTGTCTACAGCAAACAGGGGAGGTCAAACAGCATCAAAATAGAATGGTTTTGTTATTTTCATGTGTCATCTTTGTAATACTTGGCAAGTTAGACCAAGGGCACAGCTTCACATGTTCAAAATGTTTTCAAAGGCCATGCATTTTTGTGTAGTACGATAAGAAGTACATACTTGTCCTCAAACTACAGTAAGAAGAGAACCAAGATTACACTGGTTTGATAAGTGCAACAGAAATCCATTTCATTCATTATCCGCATTTGTGCCTCTAATAAAGGCCCTTTTGCATAGTTTTAATAGTTATTTGGTAAGTCTGGAAGGTGTTGGTAGATTACATTTGAAAGCTTTCACTATAGCTTTCAGGTGGCCCATTTCAGCTGGTTTTCACCAAAATAAAGATTTGCCATAAATGATAACAGAATGAAGGAAGGTACATGGTAATTGGTTTAGGCATTAGTATGTTGAGATTTGAAGGTACAAGACATTCATTCATAAAATGAGTAAACGACCTGGAATAACAATGCAAACTTACCTTAAAACTGTGATCTGAACATAAACAATTCAGTGAGTTTTGTATTGAATCATTTTAAGGTTTATATGAAGATGATGATTATGTGTTGTGATCATTGACACTATATATAAGGTTGTGATGCACAGTGTTACTGTTTTTTTTTTTTCATTTTCAAAATTATTTTCAAAAGATGATTGTACTTCTCTGCACTTGGTAATTACAATGCGCATGGGTAAGAACCACAAGGCTTCACTCTGCAGCTGAGTTTTACAAATAACTCTTGAGAGTCCTAACGCAGTGTCTCTGATCGCACTGTGGCAGTGGAGCACTCCAAGTCGTCTCACGCCTGCCACCTCCCTCCCCTCCCTCTTGGGACGCACCCCCGGCCGCACCAGCCAGACGCTCATGGTACGCTCTCACATCGGGGGACCTCACCTGTTGCCTCACAGGGAGTGCTGTGTTTTGTCACATAAAAACTGGTGATTTGTTGCCCTTTCGGTGCACAGGTGCAGGACTCTCCTACATAAATGAACTCAAAGTGGTGTCTGTGGGAGCTTGTGAGGTGAACTGTTTGGTCCTGGAAGACTGATCTCATGGAAGTCGGGAAGATTGTTGTATTTTATCATAAGCTATCACAAGATGAATACAGTGGCACAGCATATAACACAGCATGTTCACTCTTCTACTGGGTTCACTGTGGGATAAGCTTTTGTTTTTGTTCTTATTGGATTGTTAACTGACATTCAAATACTAATCAAATATCAAATACCATTCCTCTGTTTCATCCCTCACCTTTTGCCTCCCACCACTCTCCAACACATACCTGCATCGGTCAACAGACGTCTCGCGAGAGCCTGTCGACCTCTCTGTCTGGCGATGTCAGCGAGGTGGGCCTGTCCTCCCACCAGGGTGCACTGGGGGCTCCCGTCATGCCTCAGCCCAGCGGGTCACCTGCAGCGGCGGCGGCCGCGATCCCAGCTACTCCAAGCAAGGTGGGTCACTGACAATTAGAAGAGCCCATTTTAGTGTCCGGGAAAACTGTGCTCATAAAGACCTATAATCAAAAGGTTTTTAGTCTAATATCACCAGCACAAAAGATCAACATTTCCATCATCTCCATTTGTCATTTTAATGAGCTTGTCCCATTTCATCCATGTTGTCATTGTTTGACCAGGTGGAACCTGCCATTTCCAAGCAGGTAGAGTTTTCTGATGGCTACATGCATGCACCTGGCACGAGTTTACTAATAAACTCATAACATCAGAGGACAGAATGACCCCCAGCACACCCTGTCAATACTTAAATATGGTTTTGTAATATACCCATGGTGCTAATGATGCATGAATTAACTTTCTGAGACACTGAATGAAATACTCGATTCACCATTATGTTTGGATGGAATGCATTAATCTTCCTTCATTGATCTTTAAAGTGTCTGGCAGAGGTTCCTGTTGATGCAGTTGATGAAGTCCATTAAATGAGGAAACTTATTTGCAACTTGATTTGGGGCAGCAGAATTTACATTAACATATTTTTCTGGGTTGTTGGTGGTGGGACATAATCAGTGTTTTTGTTATGTTTCTTTGTTGCCTTAAAACTAAATATTGGGACATAAATGAGGTCCAGTTAATCCTTTAAAATGGCTATAGGCAGCACATTAAAACAGTCTTCTCTCTTCTCCTCCCCATCCATCCATCCATCCATCCATCCATCCATCCATCCATCCTTCCCAGGAAGAGGAATCAATGCGAGGTCAGGTCAAAGACCTGGAAGAGAAGCTGGAAACGCTGAAGATGAAGCGGACGGAGGACAAGGCCAAGCTGAAGGAGCTTGAGAAACACAAGATCCAGCTGGAGCAGCTTCAGGAGTGGAAGAACAAAATGCAGGAGCAGCAGGCTGAGCTGCAGAAACAACTAAAAGAGGCCAAGAAGGTACACAGAAAAATAAAGTACTAATAATTGATTTTAAGTCTGAATTAGCCCGTAAGAATGAAAGAAGCAGCTCCACTATCAGCATACATGACTTTCTAGAGTTTTATTTTGTACCTCCTTGTACGTGCAGGAAGCCCGTGAGGCACATGAGTCCAAGGACCGCTACATGGAAGAGATGTCCGACACCGCAGATGCCATAGAGATGGCCACATTGGACAAAGAGATGGCTGAAGAGCGGGCAGAGTCACTGCAAGTGGAGGTGGACACACTGAAAGAGAAAGTTGAGGAGCTCTCCATGGACCTGGAGATCCTGAGACATGAGATCTCAGAAAAAGGTCTGTACTCCACTCAGATATCTGTGTCTCGCCCTTTCTTTCTTCTTGTCATGCCAATCCTTTATTTAATGCTTTCCCTCACTGTGTTTCCTTTTTCTCCTTCAGGCTCAGATGGAGCGGCCTCAAGTTATCATGTCAAACAGCTGGAGGAGCAGAACAGCAGGCTAAAGGAAGCATTGGTTCGGTCAGTCAAATGTCTAAAAAGCGTTTGATTAAAGTGTAAATACAAAATTTAAAAACTTCCATAAAAGGGTCTATGAAGGGGCCATCTAATTTAATTGTCCTTTTCCTCCTCAGGATGCGTGACCTGTCTTCTTCAGAGAAGCAGGAGCATGTGAAGCTGCAGAAGCAGATGGAGAAGAAGAACAATGAGCTGGAGACTCTGAGGACTCAGAAGGAAAAGCTGCAGGAAGAGGTCAAGCAGGCGGAGGCCACTATTGATGAACTGAAGGAGCAGGTATGGATGAATGTAATTACAGAAAGGAAATGTCTGCTGCTGCTTTGCGGAGTCAGATACAGTAAACAAAAGGTTTAGGCTGAGGTATTTGTTATTGACATTCAGAAGAAACAATGGGCTGTTCTGGTTAGCCATCTGAGAAATAAACTGTACATATGTGCTTGCTTGTGTGTGTGTGTGTGTACCAGGTGGATGCTGCTCTGGGGTCAGAGGAGATGGTGGAGACCCTGACGGAGAGGAACCTCGACCTGGAGGAGAAAGTCAGAGAGATGAGAGAAACAGTCACTGATCTGGTTTGTACAGCTGCACTTATGATTCCCTACAATTATTTCCTAACCAAAACAGGCCGTGTTCATACTGTGCAAGTATTCAGTTAGATCCTACTTTTAATAAATTAATTATAATAATAATAATACATTTTTGGGTAAAATCTTTGAGTTATTAACTTCAACACCAACATTATGGTAAATGTAAGCAGAAAATTATTACACAGGTCGAAGAAAAAAAAAAAAGGATATTTATTTACTGATCTCTAACTTGTATCTGCAACAATAGGAGGCCATCAACGAGATGAACGATGAGCTCCAGGAGAACGCCCGGGAGACAGAAATGGAGCTGAGAGAGCAGCTTGACCTGTGTGGAGCGAAGGTCCGAGAGGCTGAGAAAAGGGTGGAGGCTGCGCAGGAGACTGTAGCTGATTACCAGCAGACCATCAGCAAATACAGAGAGCTCACCACGGGGCTACAGGTGAGTGGATAGGATGCTCAAGGAAACAATCAAAGGATAGACTGTACACTGTGCGAGTGGATGCCCTGACACTATGTGCTTTCCATTCCCCGTGCATCAGGAGGCCAACAGGGAGCTGATCAGCCAGCAGAATGCAAACGCTGAAGTTCAGCAACCTCCTGCTGAGCTATTTGACTTCAAGATTAAGTTTGCAGAGACCAAGGCTTATGCCAAGGTAGGAAACATTTGTGTGTTATCATGCCAGGAGTGATGACTGATGGGAGTTGGCCTGTTTTTACACCTCTGCCACCATTTGTGTGTAATCTGTAATTCTCTAGGCCATTGAGATGGAGCTGAGGAAGATGGAAGTAGCTCAGTCAAACAGACAGGTATCCCTCCTCACCTCCTTCATGCCGGACTCCTTCCTCCGTCATGGTGGAGATCACGACTGTATTCTGGTCCTCCTGCTCATCCCCAGGCTCATATGCAAGGTATGAAGCTGTGTGTATGTTTGGAGGTGCATTTGTGAGAAGGATCTTTTTGTTGAATCCTCATCACTATTTTAACTCCACTGTGCTTAGTTTGTCCCTCTAATCAATGCTTCTCTATGTGTGTGTGTGTCCTTTACCTCTCAGGCTGAGCTTATCAGTAAACAGGCTCAGGAGAAGTTTGACTTGAATGGGAACTTGGCCCAGGGGACGGGGCTCAGAGGGCCTCCGGGAGAGCAGCGTAGCTTTGCCTCAGGACTGGTCTACTCCCTGAGTCTGCTGCAGGCCACCCTGCACAAATACGAACAGTAAGCACTGCAGCCTCATCACTAATGCCTCAGAAATCAAATATGGTGTTATAATTAGGGGTGTAAGAAATCATATGGCAATATTTTGTTTTGTGATATTATTAGTATCAATTCTCAAAACACTGTATTGTTTTTTATATTTAAACCTCCCACTGCTAGATAGCATTGTTGTAAACTGTTGGGCGTTACAGGTACTGTAATAAAAACAAATTCAGATCTCACTGTTCTGGTTTGCTTAAAAAAAGCTCTTCAGATTTTATGCATATGGTGGTTTGTTCTTTATACAATGTAGTTTTCCTAAAATAAATTTAATTGAAATAAAATAAAGTAAACGCAATATATTGCCTTCTTACAGTATCACAATATGATACACAATATATGATATAATCATAATCTCGGTATCATGTTGTGTATCGTATCGACAAATTCTTGCCCATACACAGCTCTTATTATTAGAGGATTTTAAAGATTTGCGTCTTGGCTGCTGGCAATAAAAGCAGAATTATTGTTTTATTATATGAAGAAATATTTGATATCTCTAGAAAAATCATAATTTGTTCTTTCCGTCTTCCTTGCTCTGCTTCCAGGGCTCTGAATACTTGCAGCGTGGAGGTTTTCAAGCGCATGGGCACACTCTACTCTGAGATGAGCTTCCATGAGCGCTCTCTGGATTATTTCATCGACCTGCTGCATAAAGATCAGCTAGATGAGACTGTTCAGGTGGAACCTCTTACTAAGGCCATCAAGTACTATCAGGTAACAAAAGAATGTGGTTTTATATGAAACAAGAGTTGTATATCAACACAATCAAACTTATGGATTGACAGTTCTATACATTTTCCTTACATTATATTTATTCAGATCTTCCAATACGCATTTAAAACTAGTATGTGATGGCTTCAAATGAGTCTCTCAGCCTATTGTACGACTACTATCAAACAAATATACAGTATATTTATATGAATCTGAATATAGTCTTTTCATAAAGTTTTGTCCACTGTTTTGTCTTCCAGCAACTGTACAGCGTCCATCTGGCAGATCACACTGAAAACTGCACAGTGCAGCTGGCTGACCACATTAAGGTACTTCAAGCTTTGTTTTTCTTTAGAGTCATTTTCATGTGGTTACTAAGGTAAAAATGTATAAGAAATCTCAACAATTTTTTTTCTTTATCCCTATGAGAAAATATGGTAGTAAAACATAAATGACAGTGTAGTAATAAGAGTTTCCTAACTTCACCAATGCCACCCTCTCGCCTCCAGTTTACCCAGAGTGCCCTGGAATGCATGGGAGTGGAGGTAGCTCGTCTCCGGGCGTTCCTGGGCGCGGGTCAGGAGAGCTCTAGCCTCGCTGTCCTTCTAAAGGACTTGGACACTTCCTGCTCTGATATCAGACAGTTCTGTAAGAAGATCCGCCGTCGCATGCCTGGAACAGATGTAGTTGGAGTACCCGCGGCTCTCAATTTTGGACCACAGGTATAGGATACAGAAACAAACATAATAGAAAACTCCCTTTTTGTCTTACATGTTTATCCTTTGCATGATTTATTGACACACTGTCTGAAGATCATCGACCCACTAACACACACTCAGAAATGATTGATCTGCAGTAAATATTTGATTGACATATTGTGTCTCACTGGCAGGTGTCGGAGACGTTGACGGAGTGCAGGCGCCAGCAGACCCGCGTGGTGGCTGTGCTGCAGGAAGTGGCTGCAGCTGGAGCTCAGATGGTTGCTTCACTGGCAGAACAGGAGGGGCTCAACGCTCTCAAGATGGAGGATATCGCCTGCAAGGCTGTGGAGCAGGTAGTTCAACCATCAATCATGCACCATTCGCCCGATACTCCTTGACCCATTTGTCACTGATTATTTTAGTTTGGAGTCTTTTGTCTGGTTTAAATGGACAATTGATGGTCACAGATGCTCTCACTAGACCTTGGCAAAATGTTATTTGCAAAAATTTCTTGGCATTTGTTGTGAAGTAGTGGTCGGGGATTGTTCTATCAAGCATTGAAATACAATAACTTTGTACACTGAATTAATTAGAAAACACTTTTTAGTTCTGAGTATTGTTGTTTTGGGACAAGTAGGCATAGGTAGTTGATTTTAGGTTGCAGCTGTGTTATTGTATCTAAATCTATATTTATCTAAATCTGCAAACTTGTCCCCAAGGTGTATGGCTCCCATGGCCTGAATGGCCCAGAGTGTCTGCGCCAGTCCTGCAGCTCTGTCATCAGTACCATGAACAAGATGGCCACGGCCATGCAGGAAGGAGAGTATGATGCTGACAAACCACAGGCTATGGTATGTGCGTGCCTCGAACATTCACATTAATGAATCGCATATTTGAGACTGAAATTCAAGCAAATTGGTCTTTTATTCCCTGTTCCAATTCTCACTACTTGATCACTTCCCCCACATCCTCAGACTCCTCCGATTGAGATGAGAGCATCCACCGTGAGGGCCGAGATGACTGACGCTGAGGGTCTCGGAGTTAAACTAGAAGACCGAGAGACGGTCATCAAGGAGCTCAAAAAGTCACTCAAGATAAAGGTGACACACTACATCAAACACTTCCGACAAATCACTTGATCTTTCTCTGCCAAGTGAAGTGTTCTACATAATTCTGCCACTTTGAAATTGAAAGAATCCCAACTGGAATGCCAAACTGAAGGGCCTAATTAATGCATCTGTACCTCCCTCCCCCAGGGCGAGGAGCTGAGTGAGGCCAACGTCCGTCTGAGCCTGCTGGAGAAGAAGCTGGACACGTCCACCAAAGACGCAGATGAACGGGTGGAGAAGATTCAGACCAAACTGGACGAGAACCTCGCCCTGCTGAAGAAGAAAGAAAAGTAAGAATGATAAAGAAGGGAGAATAAGAAATGAACACAAGTTAGATTTTCCGTGCGTTTTTCTCTCTTCTTACTTTTCCTGTTCGCTCACCTTCCTCTCTCCTTATCTTCAGGGAGTTTGAGGAGACGATGGACGCTCTGCAGGCTGATATTGACCAGCTGGAGGCAGAGAAGGCAGAGCTGAAACAACGCATTAACAACCAGTCCAAGTTGACCATTGAAGGCCTGAGAGGCCCGCCTGCTTCTGGAATTGCCTCCATAGTCCAGGGATCCGCAGGAGGTGAGGCAGATAGAAATTGTCATTTTATGTTTCATAAAAGGTGTGATAGCCTCTAATTCAACTTTGTGAAAAGCAGTTTCAACCAGCTGGTAATGAGAGATGTTTTTCCTGTAGTTAGTAATTGTACAATTAATACTAGAAAACATTTAGATATTGGGAATCACAAAAATAGTCTCACAATTTTGGGGAAAAAAGACTCACTGCTGTCACAGGAAAAGCACAGTTGTCATAGTGATTGAACGCCTCTCACCGCTCTCCCTTTCTGTTTCCAGCAGGTCTGCCTCCATCCCTGGCAGGACCAGTACAGGTGGTGGACTCCCCTCTCCTCAGGCAGCAGGTTGAAGCTCAGAGACTGGGCATCAAACACCTTAAGAATGAAAACAACAGACTCAAGGTACACTGGTGTTTGTGTTGTTGTGTTGTGGTATTGTTGTAAACCCTGGTAATACTGACCCTGAGTATATTTTACTCACAGGCAGAGAAGATGAGAGCCCAGCTGGCCTCCCTGCCTCCACTCTGCCCTCCCAAACTACCAAAAGTGTCCAAAGAGAGCTCCATGCCACCAGAGGGACTGAACACAGGCATCTATCGCAGGACTGACCAACTGCTGGCCACCCTGCTCAAGCTGAGTTCAGAGGTGAAAGTGGTGGACGTCACTGGGAAGACAGCAGGTGTGTGTCTCAGTTTCTACACTGTGCGCTCCCATGTGTGCTTATGGTTGTTCTCAGCTGAGTGAACTGGTTGATTTTCTGTGTTTCTTCCAGTTACTGCCAGTGCCCAGCTGCTGGAGCAGACGGCTAGACTGCAGAACCTCAGTGATGCTCTGGATAAACTCAAGGTGACACAACTTCAGAATCATATCAGTTCTCCTTACCGTGACAGTAAGCTGACCGCAATACAAAACCAAACATCTGGACACTTTTCTGTTTCAGGGAGAAGTAGCTGAACATGTAGTCTCATATCAGCCTGGAGCAAAGGCTTCCTCTGACTTCGCCACATTCCCCGTCTCCTCCTTTGTTAAGGTAAAACCCTGCACCAAGTTTCATCTTTTCTTGTCAGAAGATTTCGATACTTGTTCAAGAAATGAAACCGCATGTATATATGTGTCTTTTCCTAGGCCAAGGGAGAGAAGCAGGGTGGTACCGTGTTTGTAGGCCGTGTTGCCATTCCATGCTCCCGCGGACAGGAACAAGTGCACCGCCTCGTCCTGTCGCAGCAGCAGTTGCAGAAAGTGCACCACCTCCTCATGGCCTGAGACCGCATGCCATTGGCCCACAGCCATGATTGACAACACGTCAAGAAAAGCTTTTCCTTATTTTCATTCCAGCTTCCATTTAAACGTTCTCCTTTATTTATCCCTTTTGCTTTTCACTACTCTCAGGAACTTGTATCCAATATTTGCATTCAATATTATAGCACTAACAAAACTAAGGCACAGTCGTTTCTTTATATTGACAAAACTGATGTGTGACTGTTCCATAACAGAGTCCAAATGGATTTGACTCCTTTATGTCACTTTATGGGGTAGTGTTTTCATCACTGAAACACTTTGTATGTAACAGTTTTACCAACACTTTGTGGAAAAGGGGAATGCTAGCAAGTCATTTTTACTGTACTTCCACAATTAAAGTCCCCACCCCCCTTTGTATCTTTTGTATTTGTTGTCAGACAATAAAAGCAATTCACTTCAGAGCAAAAAAATATCTTTATTAAATGTGTCATGTCAAACTTACAAGTGTTCATGAAGAGTTTAGGGCACCAGTGTCTACAAATTGTAATCCTGTTTTAATCTCAGCACTATTAACACATTTCAGTTAATGGCTTTAAAGCCAAAGCTGGTATTATGCTTGAGTGAATACGTTATTAAAATGAAGCAGGATTACATTGTTACTGGCAAGGCAGACAGGTCCAAAGCGGTTTCTCTACCACTTCTGACTGCATAAATCAGATAGAAAAATCACTCTGAACATTGATGTGTTTAAGGCCTAAAGGAAACAAAATCTTTATCCCATACTTGTCATTAAGAGACATCAGAGGGATCATTAATTTAGAACTTTGAGTGATTGATTTTAAAATAAGTCAAAAACAGTCCCATTTAAATGTTTTGAATTAGAACACAGCACCTGACATTTGAAGTGTAGAATTAAAAGTTCTCTGAAATGAAAAATATATTTAAAATCTATTATTGGTGCAAAAAAAAAAAAGAGTAATTAACTAATTTACAATATAAGAAAAAGGACCAATATATGTGTATGTCTAAGGCAATTCGCTGAATTCAATCAAATCTGAGTGAACTAAAGTAAGCAGTTTGGGGATTAACGCCTCCTCCTTAGAACACAGAGGACCATAATGTACTGCAGGTGAAGCAAGAGACTGGCGTAGATAACAGTTCACCATGTCTGAATGTCGTGATGCACCCTGCCTCAGTAGTAGTGGCCGTGACGGGAGTACTGACTGTGTCTGTGATGGGTGTACGGAGCATAGTGGTGTCTGGTGTGTCGGCTCCTCATCACATGCTGATGATGGTGCTCATGGTAGGGCTCAAAGTGGTGTGGAGTCCTGTAGTTGAAACCTGCAGACCACACAGGGAATGTCAATGGGCTGCTCAAAGACATTTTCAATAAGTAGATCAGAGAACACACAGATACTCTAATCTCTCCAATCTGTTCAGCTCAGTACACTTACCATTTCTAAACTGTCCATGTTCATATGGATGTCTGTGAACTGGTAGGTAAGGCAGTGTTGGGAGGGCGGGTCTGTGAGCTCCAGCAGCCTTACGGTGACATGCCTGTGGCCAAGGGTCGTTCTTCTCGAAGTTCAAGTAGCCTAAAGTGAAGGAATCGCTGAAGAACTCCTCTCTGTTGCTGTTGTAAGTTTCCTTTGATGAGTGGCCTTTCACAGAGTAACAGAGACAATAGAGGGATGATGATGGACATCCAAGTATATAATTTAACAGGTGGCAAATCCAAGAACATGTCTGAATGTACAGGGCCTTTATTTTAGAAGGTCACACGGTTATTGTGTTTTATTTCACCCATATTTGCTTGCCCTTTGTTAATGCATCAACAGAAATAATGCTAATCAACACACTGTCGTCATCTGCTGTCTTACCTGCAGGTTTGATTCCATGCTGCTGTTCAGTAAACTCTGTTTGCTCTAAAAAATGCTGCTATCCATTTGTCTGGTAAATCCCCCGCCGCGAGATTGGACGTAATTGCCTGGCTTGTACCACTTATAGCGTTCCAGATTGTCTTTGGGCATTACGAGGCAGAATGAAGTGCAGCAGCTGTGTTGTTATTGTTTTGGGTTTTTTGAAAATAATGTGAAATAATATGTTATTCTACAGAAGCAATTTAGTAATTCCGTTAATGCAAGTCTTACATTTCAATAATATTTTGCCATTTTCGCCTATTTCAATTTCAACAAGTGCTGTGGCGTTTGTCTCCAGCCACCAGGGGCAGTGGCAGGCTAGTGTTATTGTTAGCTACATTAGCCTATTTAGCAAACCAGCTCCAAAACAAAACTTTACATTGTATTGCATGTACAACATCGTGCAATGCATACATTGGTGACCGAACTAAAGCAGCAATGTAAACAAGTGTGTAGGAGCATTTAAAAATCGACATTAAAACGACCAACGTAGTACAAATACGTTCGTCCTCGTTTAGCTCGGTGTACTGTGAGGTACCCCGAGCTGGACGGCTGAAGTTCCGACCAAAAGGGGGTGTGTCTCGTGAAATGTCACAAGATAGCTGCGAGATTTACACTTTCCAACTCGGGCGGTCGGTTTCCGAGACAAATGGATAGCACCAAAAGAACAAAATGTCAATCTAATTCAAACAAAGGCCATTAGTGCAGTAAGCCTAAATAATAAGTCCCATCTTACAGTGGGGCTTTATAATTTACTCCTGTGTGTGGTTGTGTGTCGTCTTCCTCACCAACAGTAGTCAATGGAGAGGGCATGACGACACCCCAGGCCTGAGCACTGTGCTGCAACAGCAGAGAGGTTATCCTGCGGTGGGCGAGAGCGTTCCAGTGGACTCCATCCTTGGTGCGGTGTTGCAGGAAGAAGCGGAACTGGTAATGGAGGTCCAACACATCCATCCCGTAGGCGTCAGCCAGAGTCCCACTATAGAAATTAGCCTCAATCACATCCTGACGCAGCTGAGAGGCCCTGTGTTCAATCTGAGGTGAAAGAGGGAGGGAGAACAAACACAAAGTGTTGAACATAATATATATATTTTGGATACAAAATACACATTACTATGGTCTTTAAGATGTTCTTAATTTCTAGGGATGCAACCCACCTACTAAGTGGCTAAATTAAACTCCACAGGCACAAATGACACAAATCTCCTGTTGCCTGTATGTTGTGAACACAGTAAACTCTCAGTATGAATGACTCAGTCAAGAAATCTAACAACCACCTCACGTTATAAGGAGTTCGGTCTAGACCTGCTCCATTTGAAAAGTGTCCTGAGATAACTCCTGTTATGAATTGGCGCTATACAAATAAAATTGAACTAATGGTTAAAACTATAAACCAGCACAAATGACAATTACCAACATAAACCACCATGTTCTGAACCGACACATTAAAAGCAATAACAATAAGTAACATTAGCATTGTGGAAAATAAAAACTACACAGCCAGCACTCAGACAGGAGATGATGGGAAAAGTGGTCCGTTGCTGGGATTACAAGCCAGCACTGGCTCTAGCACACTCTGCTCCACACACGTTGCAAAATGTGAATAAATATATTTATTATTTAGGGATGCACAATAATTAAGGCAGATAAATTATTGGCCAATAATGAGAAATGTATAATTATAGATTATCCCCATAATTAAATTCAGCTGCTAAATTATTGGTTGACATTAATCATTTATTATGAATTCTTATGCAAAGTGTGATAGGCACAGCAGCATAGATTAAAAAAAACAAATCAATAAAATAAAGTGTGTGTCTGTGCCAGGTGCAGCACAATATCACAGCATCATGTTCTGTTTAACATCATTATCTTACCTTCAAACTCACAATCCAAATCATAGTCAGTGACTCGTATAGAGCATAGAGTCAGGTTTTGGTGAGCAGGCATATAGAGAAGGGGGATGTGAGGTGTCCGTGGAAAAGAAATGCAAACTGGTTTGTCATTAAGGACTTGCCTTTAAATGCAGAGATTTTTATAAACATCCACAGAAAGGCCAATTAAAATTGCCTTAATATTAGCACAGGAAAACCAAACGTCAATCACCCCTTCAATTGTCAGGATGAGATCCGACTGTCAGTGAAAGAGGGGATATTCCAATTTCCCCAACAAGACCAGATTTCCATGTCTGGTTGTGATGCGGATGGTTGGCGACGACGTACCTCTGGGACCAGGAAACCACCTTTGATCCTCTCGCCTAAGGGCATGGTGAGGTTCCATACAACCAGGGCTTCCTCCGGAAGAACGCCACGTAGTTCTTTAAAGAATTTATGCAGATTCTCCTTGTAGTCATCAATCCAACTGGAAAGGTATCTACAAACCCAACACAAACACAGACAAACCGATGAAGAACACATTCACTACGCACAAACTAATCAAACTGGGGCTCAAAAGGACGGGATTGCAGGATTTAGAAACATCTAGTGGTGAAGTTGCAGATTGCAATTAACTGAATACAGCTCAGCCTTCCAAGCGGGTAGGAGAAACTACAGTGGCCGTGAAACCTCCAAAAATGCCAAAGGCCCTATTCAGAGCCGGTGTTTCAGTGAGCCCTTACACCAGGGAACACGTTAGGCAAACAGCTTCAGTTCATTGTGCTTCAGGCAAACCTGATACATTCAAGCTGAACAGGGCTTTGTCCTCTGCTACTGCTGTGTGTGTGTATCACTCACACACACACACACACACACACACACACACACACACTCACACACACACACACACACACACACACACACACACACATCACTTAAATGAGGGTGTGACTGTGGAAAAGTACAGCTGTTTGGAGCAGGATATCACCTGTTATAAGATTGTAAAGAACTGTTCCCGGCTACCCACACCTACCTCACCCTCACTGTTAGATCTAGAGGTGGGGATGAGGGAGAAAAGAATAAATTAGACTTCAACCACACCTTTTTGCCAAATCCAAAACACACCTCCAACTAGGTGTAGACAACTAACAATTTTAGATCAAGATTGTGATCCAAGGCATCCACAATTTGCTTTTTCAGGTACTGAATTAATTCTGTTTCCAAACTTAACCTAACCACACTGACTAACAGATTTGCTCTACGTGAACAAACCCAGTCATGAGTGATGTATCCAACTCAATCTTTAGACAATTGACAAATTGCTCTTCCTTGGGTGACGTATTGTAAACAATTGAGTTGTGAGTACTTGAAAAAAACTTGGAAAGTGTAATTTTATGATTATGTTATACAACTTCAAATTAAACTCAGGTTTTACTCGACACTTTGAAACCTGTGCAGTATCTTTAATGCACTATTGTGTTTTAATGGTGCAAATGGAGTAGTTTATAGGCCATTTCAAACCTGGCTATGGTCTACAGGGCATTACAAAATGATTGTGATTAAATACATCAAAATGTTTTTTTTTTTTTTTTTAAATCCACATCACCCACAGCTAACAAAGTCAAGTGCAGTCTTGTATGAAGGGACGGGTGTTAGCTGGTTGAACCAAATCACGTTTGATTAAATAAACTAATGCACACACACACACCTTCAAAAATAACATCTTACAGGACCCACCTTGAAATATCCCAAACGCAGGAGTTGATAATGACTACATCTGGTTTCAAGCCTTGGCGGAAGTCTTCGAGGATGCTCTCCATGTAGCGAGAGTAAATGCGTGTGACGAAGTAAAAGCGGACCAGATGGTGGGCGGACTGAAACTGTCGAACCTCCTGGTACTGCGTGCCATTGTGCATACCGCTCAGGCAACCTCCTTCCACCAGGCAGTCCTGTTCAAAGCTCATCTCACCCTGGAGGAGAGAGCGAGTTAACACAGGGATGTGAAGACAGACTGCAGATACAGATGTTTACAGACTGTATAAAACATCACTTACCTTGCTCTTGAGCTGTTTTAAAGAGAGATATTTCTCCTTCTGTAACAGCAGAACCAGGTCCTTGTATACAGACCTCTGGACTGAGGACGAGACACAGAGAGCATTAAAAGTGGATCACAACTCAGTGACCAGATACAGTCTGTATGTAAAACTACAGCGAGGACTCACTTGAGTCTCCGAGCACCACAATGAACTTGTTGTGGAGCAGCTGGCTGGCCTGCTGGTGGCTGACAGGCTTCGTTGTCTCCTTCTGTTAATTAGAAGTCAAACATTTATGTTGTTTTATTAAAAGTACTGTGGAAATGAGGTCCATTTGCTTCGTTTTGAGGAAGCAGCACAAGGCCAAGTTTCTTAGCCACAATTAGTAATGGCGGCTAAGATATTCTGACAACCAATTAGCAGACTAATAAACTAGCCTTAAGCTAATTTGGTTTTAACATTGACCTAAATGAACGTGAGGTAATACACACTTACCATTGTTGAACAGGAACAACTTGTAGAACAATTTAAAATCCGGAGCTAAGCTACCCGTTTAAAAAATATCTTGTTGTTGGCACGTTGTGTTTTCTTTCCAAATCTAGCTCAAGTTAGCTAACTTTATCTGGAGCCTTTAGTTTCAGGACTCAAACCCGCGGCGGCCTCTGCAACCTGCCACTGGCTCCACTGTTAAACTTGTCTGACCGCTCGTATATCTTATTAAAACTGTGCCTTCCACATTAAGGTTTGCTCTGCCGTTGTGAGGATGCAGGTGTTTCTAATTGTATGATGCTTTTAATGCCTGTCGGAAAAATGACGATTTTCGGGCAAATTTTGAATCACAGTCTCGCGAGACCACAAAACAAATTGAGATGTGGTTTGATTACCTTAGTAAGGATCAAAGTAGAAATTCATACATTTTAAAAGAGAAATTATAAATGTAATAGTTGAGCTTTCCTTAAAATTGTGCAGTAAAAATACAAATTAAATGTCCTTAATCGTAATCTTAAGTCTTTTAAATGTATCTACTTGTGCACACTACTGCATTGTGAACCCTGCTGCCACCAAAGTTACCAGCAGTAATGATGGTCATCAGTTTTACACCACTCTTTTTATTCTATTCATCTATTGGAACAAATACCGATACTGCTCAATTTTAGGATATAATTATGATTTTAATTGTATGACTTTTTGAAGAATACAAAATGTAACAGAGATAGCTCTTTGTGTGTGTTTGGTGGAGAAATAAGTAACACCTAATGTGTCTGTCAATCAGAAACATAATAAAGATGGACTGGATAAACTTTAAAAAAATTGTTTTAATTAAAATCCATAAACAAACTTCAAAGCACAGCCTCAAATGTCTTTTAAAAAAAAAAATCTTTATTTCATTGCTTTTGGAAATGTTGAAGAAGAGGTTACAAACAACATTAGAACAGGTTCACACAGAAAACCAACCATCTGATCATCTAATTGCACTCAGTAAAAGTCACTGTCTTCATCACCATAATCTACCACTGGCATCTGATCTTTTTTCTCCTCTTCCTCTTGCTCCTCTTCTTCCTTCTCCTTTTCCTCGCCCTCTTCCTCCTCTTTCTCCTCCTCCTCCTCCTCCTTGTCTTCTTCTTCATCTGTCTCGTCTTCTTCCTTGGTCTCGCTTTTCTGGTGAAACTCTTGGTATATCCCAGTCAGAGCTTTCGCTGCTTCCAGAGACACTTTCAGATTTCCAATCACTTCCTTGTCTTCATCCACACTAACAACTGGAGGAAACAGAGACACGGGATCAGACAGACTGTAAGAAAACTGTTCACACTTTATCCCAGAAAGGGTATAAAAGCATCCTCCTCTGCCTGAAACTGAAGGAGGACAATTACAAATATACATAACATTGTACAAAATCTGAACCTAAATCTGTTTCTAAAAAAACACCTACTGTCAATTTGTTGGTCAATGACATCATTTCCAGAGAGAAGCAGTTCCTGTAGGTCCAGAAAAGCATGTCCGACGTCCACACACTCCTCGTCATCGTCCATTGGCTCGCTGACTACTGTGAACTTTAACCTTCAGCCATGACACACAGACATGCCTCACTTAAATTTTGTGGTTTGGGACAAGACACATCCATAAAGTGACACAAACATTTACTGTGTAAAAAGACAACACTGATGACACTACCTGCCCTGGTTGGGGTCACTGCCCTCCAACATGGTGTAAAGATACTGCCTGAGTGGAGCTGACTGAGAACCATCCACATAAATCACTGAGAGAGACAAACACAGAGATTTGGGGTTTGTAAAGGAGTTTTGGGATGAAAACAAACATACACAAATCTCACTCACTCTCACCTCGGGTGAAGTTGTAGTGAATCTCCTCCCCCTTTTTGGGTTTGCGGAGGGACATGGGTGTTTCTGTGGTCTCCATCGGGACGCCCAGCAGCCGATATTCCACATAAACACGCTGCACTGACTTGTCTAGCGCTACGTGTGAGGACGGTTCAAACGTCAGGGACAGAATCTCCACTCTCAGCTTGTCTCCCTGAAACACAGTGAAATTCAGTCCGGTTCATAAACCTTTACTGAAGCAGATGAAACACTGATGCTAAAATCTTTCCCTTTTTTCTCTTTCATTCAGATGTTTTTTTCTCACAGTTCATACCTTCCTCATTTTTCGTTTGGGTGGAATGACGATAATGTCGCTCTGTGAGGAACTTGACTCTGAAGACTCTGGGGCTTCACTGTCTGGTGCTGCAGCTGTATGATGTACAAAATAACATGAACATGATTTATTTCATTTTAAATTCAACTGGTTGAACTGAAAATTAGAGGAAAGGTTTAGAGGTCAAATAGGTTATCTTACAATAATTTTTTGTATATTTAAACAATGGCAGAGTGAGGCTTCAAGTTACTGAAAGTAAGTAATTCAAAGCAGGTGTTTAGGCCTATTGTGTGCACATGAATAGTTACCACTCTCACTCCTCTCCTCTTCCTCCTCCTCCTCCTCTTCATCCATAGACACCTGATCCATGGAGGGAAGGTCCTAAGAAGAAGAAATGACATATGAGCCCGTTCACCAGCCAGTCCTCAATTGGTTATAATTCTAATTAAGTCTTGTTTGTGTGAGCTCCTACCTGAGTCTTAGCATCGCTGGCAGAGCTTTTCCTCGACAGCGTGGCGGCTGATTGTCTGGAAGACGTTCTCTCTGATAATCTTAAATAAGATGACATGTTTTTTCAAATATATTTTCATTATTTTATCTTAAAAATATTTTAAGTAGAAGTGAAAATTACAACCATGGACAGGTGGAATAACACATGCATCCTAAATGTTTAGAACTTTATCAAGCTTTTCAAAAAGAAAAACAAATGTGCAACGTACTTCCTTGTTGACAAACGAGAGGGCGTCAGTCTCGGCTCAGGGGTCAGTTTGGGTGTGCGCTGGTAAAGCTCAGGTGACCTCTTGGTGGATCTCTTCCTGTCTACAGACTGGCGAGTGGCCACAGAGGTGGGTTGCTCTGGTCGCATGTTCTGTGAGCTTTTCTGTTTGACAGGTGGAGGCTGAGGCTGTAAACAGACAAATATACTAGTAAACAAAAGAGTTTATACTTGGTTCATCATTAAAATGCAGACATCAGCTACTTTTGTGGGCGCTTAAAACCTTACCCAAGCTTTCATCCCTTTCTGCACTGCTTTGGTTTCTCTTGGCTCAAGTAGCTGAGTCTGTGGTAAAGATGCAAAGATTAGGTATTAAGATAGGAAACAGGAAGTGTCTTTGAACACATCCAACATTTTAGTCCTGTAACATGATGCTAACTAACATGATGCTGGATACACTCTTGTTAATATCACCTTTACTCTGGGCTTGGCTATGGGTCTCTGTGACACTTCAGCCTCCTCTCTCCTCCTCTCCTCCCTCTCAGTGCTTTCCATTGCTCTGTCCTGTCTACCCACCACGGCGTCCACTGATGGCTGGAAGGGGTACTTCCATTTCATCATGACTCTGACCATGCCCCGAGGTCCACCAGCTGGATCTCTCAGAACATAGTCACCTGACAGGGCAGAGAGAGAACAACTGCTGATTGGGTACTAATTTTGTACAACCTTTGAGTTTGTGAAAATAAAAATAACCTGTTGGCTTTCACCTCCATCTAAAAGAATGTTTCTTCTTGTAAGGGATGCAGATGAATAATGTTTGCTGTTTTACTTTTCTCTCTCCCTCACCTCTGATCTCTCTGCCTGTAGCCAGGGCTCGCAGCGGGATGGGGGTCTTGGCCAGATAGGCTGGTGGGATCTGGTCATCGCTGTCATCAAACACATACACCCATAAACTGCTGGACCTGGGTCAGAGAGGGGGTTAATGTTGTAAGGATACACATATATTTGGTCAGAGACTTTGTAATGTAAAAAGGTTGACTGTCATACCTAAGGTAATGCAACACATCAGCTGTTACTGCCAGTGGGTATTTCGTGGTGTCATTGAACACCGGGTCAGCGGTGCACTGGACTGTTTGAGAGACGTGAGGTGGCAGGTCATAGAACCTGTATGTCAGGTAGGCGTCAGGAAGAAGTCCAGGCCAGCGAGCACTGAGGCCTACACAGTGTTCCAACATAACCACCAACTCATTTGGGATCCCCCCACCGTAGTCATGCAACTCCTGTTAGAAAATATGTAAATATTTGGGTGAACAGAACCTTCAATGATAGTCATATTAATAACAAGTCTTTTTTCTTTACGTACAGTATGTTGTATGTATGTATTGTATTATAAGCTGACAGACTGTCAGTAAATCACTCTCTTTTACCTCATGACCAGTATCTTGCCAGCCAAGAGGAATGTGCACAGGACTCCTCTGTATGGCTGTTCTCCTGTCAGCTCCTCTCTCTACCACAGTGTCTACGGGCTCTGCGGGATTGAACAGGCGCACCCAGAAATCCACGACACCAACAACTTCACCCTCAGAGCCTTGGAGAGAGAAAGGCAGATTTTTAGACACTGATTCTTGTCTTATTACTGCAGATGAACACACAATGCATTATGTAATAATGTAAGAACATTACAGCACAATACTTATTCTGTGTGCATGAAAAAAAGCATAAAATCCAGTATATTGCTTTTTATTTATAAATGACTCACCTGTGATATTGACATGTCCACCCATGCGTTCCCCTCTCCTTTCCATGGCGCCCATCAGGGACATCTGCCCATTTCCATGTGTAACAAACTTGACCCCTCCTAACGCTTGGTGGAGCTCCACTCTGACTCTTGACCCCTGACCTCCCAGCCTGCCCAGATCTCGGGCTGTTAGAGCGTAGCGGGATGTGAAGCTGTAGCTGGGTTGGCTGCCTGATATCAGAGGAGTGGAGTGCACCTCAAAGTCCAGGAGGCTGTAGGTGCAGAAGGTCACAATGTCTTCACGTCCATCCATTCCTGGACGGATGCTGCCCATAGTACGAAGCCCTGCTGGGGTGAAGGTGGCAGCCTGCAGAAACGAAAACATTTTTAAGCTTCATGGGAAATATGCAAATGATTTGGAATGAAAAAAAGATCAGGTACAACCTTAAGGCACAGTGTTTTTGTACCTTAAGGTGGATCTCCAACAGTGACTCCCCAGCCCTCAGCTGAGAATAAGGCATGTCATCTTCAATAGGCTGTACCACCTCCTGGTCTCCACCTGGCCAGGTGTACTGTATTGGTATGGTCCGTTTGTAGTTCCTGGGGCTGTATGCTAACTCTTTCAACTGAGCTGTAGAGTACAAACAAAAGTACAAAATGAGTTGAGTTGATGAGTTTTTTTCTATATCTTTGCTGCTCATGCCAACCACGTTTACACATCATTTTCTGCATGTCAGTCAATCAGCGATAGGCAGCACAGAGGTAATCGGTTAGGAATTATATTAGGTTTGGTTGGCTCTATGGAAATGAGTGTTGTTGTTGATACCTTGTAAAGAGTTGATCTGAAGAGATCTTTTTGATAAAAGTTTGTCTTTCTCTGCCATCCTCCTCCTGCTCTCCTCCCTCTCTCTCTCCATTTTCTCTTTGACTGTGTTTAACTCTTCCTTGGGAAGGAAAGGTTGATTGAAGAAGCTCAGTTAAAATAAAGAATGACGCGATCATTCATCTGAAAGACATGTTGTAGAGTGTCTATTTGTGTGTACCTGCAGGTCTTTACTGATGCGGTGCTCCAGCAGTAGCAGGTTTCTGGTTTTCTGTAATTCCAGTACAGTCTCAGCATGCGATGCCTGGATGTTTGCCAGCTCACGGGGGGAATCTTCCACCTTCCCATCAGTCCAGAGGAAAGGCAGCCCCCCCCTGCTCTCCTGCTGTATCCTAAATGCCTGTAGGTGGAGGCAAAGCATGCAACTAAAAGCAATTCATTTAGTTTTTTAAAAGCAATTCATTTAGTCTTTGTGTGTGCAAACCTTGATCTGCAAAAGAGTGTCACTGAGCTCATCAACACTCATGTCAAACTCCTGGAAGAGAGAAGGAAGAGATTATAAAAAAGGTCAGAATATGTGTTAAAAACAGGATAACACACAGAAAAGAGAGAGAGAGAGAGAGAGAGAGAGAGAGAGAGAGAGAGAGAGAAAACAAATGTGAGAAACTGTTCAGAATTATATCATAAATTTCTTCTTCTCTGACCTTGGTGACAGAGTCCAGTCTCTCCTGCAGAGCAGAAACCTGCTCTCTGTACTGGAGAACCTCCCGCTCAAGATGCTCTCGTTTGTTTCTCATCATCCCAGAAAACTCTTAATGAAACAACACAGGACACATAAATGAATAACCTGATATATTGTATTATTCTGTCACAGGAAAAGGCTTCGGGTGTATAGTGGAATCCTTGATAAAAATGTATCTTCATCAACTAACTCTATATCATCCATCAAGCTGCAGCAGATGCAGTGCCAACATGCTGAGACCCCCACCTCTTTCTCGCTCTGTCTGCTCCTCTAATGTCTCCTTCTCTCGTCTCAGTTTCTCCTTCGCCAGCTCCAGCCGGCCTCTCTCTTCTCTCTCGGCTTGCAGCCTCTCCTCCAGTCTCTGGATGTCCGTCCTGCTGATGTTTTCTTCCGGTTTCTCCCTCCTCAGGTCCACTTCTATGTGTTTGTCCACCCGGCCATCAGGGTTGCTTTGCCCAGATAAAGTACTAGGAAAGAAAATATGTAAACATACAAGGTGAAACACAAAATGCTGTGTTTTGTTGCTCTGGCAACTTGCATCTGCCAAGTCTCTTGGCGAAGGTGCTCCATAAGATCCTAGAGATTGTTTTGCATGGTCTAGAAGACTTTAACTCTTACTTCTCTAGTAAAGTGTCATAGTTTTCTTTTATTAGATCCCGTTCACCCTCCAGATCGGATATCCTCTCCTGTAGCTGAAAGAAGAAGAAGAATGAAATCTTTTAAAAAAACTTTACTTGATCCCTTCTTAGTCTGGACTTATAAATGCAGATATAGATGCGATACCTTGTCCAGGGTCTGGAGAGACAGAGTAGAGGCGGTAAGTTCCCCCTCCAGTGCCAGAGCTCTCTGTCTCTCCTGCTTCAGCTGCTCGCTCAGCTCCTCCACTTTCCTCAGCAGAGCTCCCTGGCTTTCCCTCAGCGACCTCTGACTCTAGGAGGTGACATAACACAATCAAAATTAATATGATTACTGATTAATGTCTGAATAAATATCAGACTACTTGTTTGAAGTATTCATTACACTTTTTGCATAACAGGGTGTTTACCTCCTCCAGCTGATTCTCATATGCCTGAAAGGAGGGAAGGAAGACAGAAGGGAAATATTTAACTTTTAAGTGAACAGATAAAAGTGTAACTGAACCTGAATTAATAAGATGATGTCAAGTTATAAAATAACAGAAGAAGAAATTAATGATTTATAGACACATAAGGTCATGTAACCTCTTGCAGGTTGTTAAACTTCTCCTGGGTGACTCTCAGGGCAGTGCTCTTCTCTGAAAGCTGCTTTTGTAGACGGATCAGATCCACATTCTCTCTTATAGTTATTCTGTCAGAAAGATAAACATAATTATTAACATTAATTATTTTTATTGACATGGTTGTGATGGAAAGAGTGCTATAATGACCACCTTGTACAGAAATTAGCTATTTCAAATATATTTTACTTATTGTGTAAATGCAGGTTTAAAAATCTACTTAGTAGCAGTACTGAAGCAAAGTACACTGAAATGTATTCAAATAAAAATGTATTTACAGAAAATATACTACACACAGAAAACGCAATGCCTCTTGTCACCAACTGCAGGAGTGGCCATCATATAAGTATTAGTAACATTAGTGGTAACCTGTGTCTGTCAGCCTGTTGCTTCCTGATCTCTTTCACAGTTCCCTCGATCTCTTTCTCCTTGTCTCTCAGCGTGTCTCGGAGCGTCTGGGCGGTCAGCTCCAGCTCTGCAACCCTCACCTGCTCTGTCACACTTGACCTGTTGAGAGGGAGGGATGCAGAGGGGTAGAGGGAGGTGAGGGTGGAGTGATGAAGGGGGTTTGGGAGTAAGAGTGGGATTGAGAGGAAATAAAGAGTCACTTAGTAAAACGGAGGTTAAACGATGATATGATCAGAGGATAGAAACAGGACAAATTTGTTTAACAGAATAAGGAATGGAGGTAAAGGCAGAAAAAACGGACATAGAAACAGAACAAATACACATACAGTTTCCTAACATGATTTATTTTCTTGATAATAATTGTACACACTATCTGATCAGGAAGGGTAGTATATGTATATGTTCATGTATATGCATATTCTTCATTTCCTGCACAAATCCTATAGCTTAATTATTACCAGAGTGGACTGGACACAAGTACTAAGGTTTTAGCTAATATGAAAAGAACTGCACTCCACAGAGCTATTCTATCTGCCTGTAGGCAGATATTTACTCACATACCTGAGGAGACAGTGTCTGTTTAGGAAAAAGGAACGTATCATATTGACAAATACTTTCCAAATATTCTTTAGTTCTGTTCTGTTCTCCTCAGTGTTACATGGGACACTTACAGTCTATCCATGTCTGCCCTGGTGTCTTCCAACATGGGGCCGTAGCGGGGCGGGGCAGTCTGGGCTGCCCTTCTGACTCCACCCTCCATTTCCATACTTTTACCTGACAAGAAGAAGAAGAAGACGAGAGGGAGGAATGTCCAAGATGGAAGAGGAAGCAGTAATCACCCTGGCCTCTATTCAGGTGCTATATACACACACCTTTACTGAACTTGTATGGGGTGCGCCCCCCAATGTCCATAATGTGTTGCTTGGCCAGGCTGAGTTTGTTCTGTAGCGCCCCTTTCTGTCTCTCCAGCATAGCAACACGGGCTTCCAGCTCCTGTATGGTGTCCTCCATGTCCTTCTCCTTCACTCCACTAGACCCAGGACGGGCCTGACGAAGACGCATCAGTCTGGTGGACATCCTGAGGTAAGGAGAAGGAGGTTAAATCAGCCATAATAGGGCAATTATCTTATCATATATGTTTTTAAGTCTCATCCTGGGCCAACAACAGGGATGACTGTCCCAGCTATTCACAGATATGCCATTGTGATGATCCCAATTTGTCTGGTGTTACACAGTCATTAGGGTATGTGTCAGTGTTTCTGTGTTAACGTGTGTTACCTGCGTAGCCTCTGCTCCTGTGTACGTGTGTGTTGTCTTAGCACGCTGTTTTCCTCTTGCAGTCTCAGACATAGGTCCTCCAGGTGCTCTCTGGAAAACCGAAACAGGCGCTGAGGATCTACTAAAGAGAGGAACAGACGGATACATAGAGAGAGAGAGAGAGAGAGAGAGAGAGAGAGAGAAAATTTACTTTTGTGTGCTTTTGATTGAATTGAGGTCTGAATATTTGAGTTTGAATGTTGAGATGAGTTTTGTAAAGTGGTTTGACCTTTTGTCTTCATGACACGATGCTTCTTCCATGGCTTCACATCACGTAGAGAATCTGTAAACAAACAAATGTAAACAAATGCACTTCTATTGCAGAATTCACAAAGGCCTTTGAGTCATTTCATTGCCTAAACTGCTAACCTGCACTCTTACAACTAAACACCTTAACTTAAAGCTACTGCAGCTCACTGGATTTATGTTGATAATATTTACATGATTGATGTCCCATTATTTCACCGGCTCTGTGGCTCTATACCAACATTGTCACACTATCAATGTTGGCTGATATTAAAATAACACCAGTTCTAGTTGTTTTGTGTACAAAATGAGTGAAATTCAACAAATCATGATGTTAAACCTTCCCATTTTCCACAGGAAATATACATGAAGGGGGTTAGCATATTAAACATGATCACACAACAGATGAAAATATGGGTTCTCACCTAAAGGACTTGCATTATAAATCTGTCTATACCACCAAATGAGTTCAAGGCATTTAATGTTTAAGATGCAGACAGTGAGTATTCTACTAAGAGCCTGAAGAAAGAACAATCCAAAGATTCAATGATCTTGTGGGAGTTCATTTTAATACCTAAATGTCTGATGTTAATTAATGGAACTGTTAAAGAACAAGTAGAAACAGATAATGGCGTATGCACACAAACCTGGGACAGTTGGCATCAGTCCCCCCCTCATTCCCACGTCTCTGACTGGGAGATCCCCGGCTGTCTCATCCACCACTGGCGACATCACACCTCTCCACTCAGACTCAGCCAATCAGAAAGCTCCAGACTTTGAAATGTCATAACAGCAAACATATGTCATACACAGTAGATATCCACAGCTGTGGTTATATAGGAAACAGGTTGATATATTATAATTAATATAAGGTTATAAAGGTTCTTAGGACTACAGCAAGATGGAGGAATCAAAAATTATAATTCAATCCTGTGACCGTGACCTGCTACATTTACATTAGTAATTGTAGAGTCTAAAATATCTTTCCCTTCCTTGTTTTTACCATTATGGTGAATTACTTCAATACTCACATTGTGTATAATCTACTGAAGCCTGGAGACTAATTTTAGCTGCGTTGTACATTTTTAAGGATTAAATGTTAGGGTTAGGGGTTTGGATTAGGGATAAGGGTAAAAAAAAAAGAATTATTCATTCACTATTTGCTGACTTGAGATCTACGTTGCTGGGAAGGAATCATACTGTTAGGACAGTGGTTTGCATTCTCGTATATCCTCCTACAGTAGCAGACACCAACACTGAAAACTATATTAACAAAATATTTGACTTACCCTAGTCTGCTGGCCAGGTCTGGTACAGAAATGTTTAGTGTTCTTGCTTTAGTCTGGTGTTCAGTGCAATCTGCTGGCTCTCTACATATGTGTGTCTCCGCCTTGTGCTTGGATGATATCAGTTTTAATCCCTCTTCATCCCTTCCTCCTTCCTTCTTTCGCAAACCCTTTTAGCTCTCTCTTTACAGACATGTCTCCTCATTGAAATTCTTTCAGGAATTCACAAGTGTTAAATGAGTACATGCAAAGACTGTGTGTCTGCATGCATACATTTAATTCAGTTGCTAACCTGTGAGTGTGCAGATTGTGTGCATAATACCTCCTCCCGAGACTCAATCTTGAAGTCTCCCTCAGTGCCCCATCTGCCCTAAGGATAATCCCATCTCTGCACTAATCTGATTAGCAGCCGTCAGGTTGTAGATCTAAGATGTGGTCTGAAGTCAGTTTTGTGGTTAGCCTGTAATTACTGAGGATAGATACTGTTGGAGTGAGGCAGGTCTAAGATCTGTGCTCAAGGTGTTACTGTTTAAGAGAGCATGAGTGAAGAGGAAAAAGGAGGAGGAGGAGGAGGAGAAGAGGTAGGCATGTACAACAAATACAACACACTGAAAATTATTGAGGGAGGGGGGGCAAGTCCGAGACAGGAAATGTGTGATCCATGTGTGAAAGCAGTTGTTGCTGTTAATAAATCAACAAATAATGAATCCCTTTAATATAAAAAAGATTTCATAAGACAGTGTTTGAGGTGACTAATGAAGTATTTATTGTACAATATGCATTTTTTTCATTAAAACATTCCAGATTTCCAGATTAATTGTTGGCAGCATAAACCATATTGTTTGTTAATTTAGTTTGAAGTCATATTGCCATTTTTATGCCATGACATTAAAAACAGACCCTAGAAATACATCATATTGTAATGTCATCTAAATCCCCGACTCCATTGCCTCCATTGACAGGGCGGATGATAAGTGGTGATTTGTTGCTGCCGCTGTCACTCATATCTGGGTTAAAAAAGGGAAACATGGCCTCAGTGAACTGGAACTGTGTAAAGGAATAGATATGTGACTTGGCCTCTGCATCATAGAAGGACACCGTCCCATCCTCGTAATCCAAAAACACCCCAACCACCTGTGGCCTCTGAGAGAGACACAGCAGCTCCGCCTCTCTTGCACATGCCCGGTACTCACTGCCCTTCCTCAAACAAATTGTCCAATAACCGTCCTCTGGACTCAGTGTCACCACACCCTTCCTGTTGACTGACTGTCCAGCCACACCTAAATCCCACGCTGTTTTGTCTCCCACCTCTACCTCCCAGTAGAGCCTCCCTGTGGTGAAACCCTGCATAACAACAGAGGCTCAAGTCACTGGGGCTGTTCATTGCAAGTAAAACAGAAATACATGCCATCTCTACAGAGATAAACACATACAATCCACATCTTTGTTTACCTTGGTGGCGAGGACACATGGTGCCGTGTCGAAACGCTCTGCTATATCCACCAGGTCCTGTTCAACATCTCCATCAAAGACCTGTCTCCCATCCTCTGATAGAACCAGCCAAGGGTTGGCTGTCCTGGGGTCCAGATGAACGTCAACTGGTAGACAAACATACTCCATTATCCTCTTTCTGCTGAGACTAAATTATTCTTAGTTATTTGTGGTTTAGTTGCATTAGTTGAGGCATCCAGAAAGATACTGTCCCAAATACTGGATGAAAAGTTATGAAATCACAGTTTGTCTCAGTGTTACAAATGCCGGTAATGTCGAGTTGCATGCAATCAATTTAGTAATTTATAAGCAAACACAAAAGAGAGACTGTTATTGACATTTTTACTGTCTAAGTTCAACTGTACCTGCGTACTTCTGCATCTTCTCATGCTCTGTAAATGAAAAAAAACATAACATAATGTAAGTAGTTGTTTTGTCACAAAATGCGAACAACAAATCTTTTTAGAAGTTCACCTTTCATGGAAAACTTCTTCAAAGCTGATTGAAGCTGTTGTTCAATGTTGGCCACCGCTATCCTTACAGTCCCCAGACACGTGTCTGAATGGACGATAATGTCACAGCAGGCTTTGGCAGATGGAGGAGAACTCAAAGCTGGGAACCTCTGACACAGAGAAGTCAAATTAGAGAAATGGCTTTAAAGTAGAGAAGACAAGAGGATGGGGTGGGAATTAAGATAAAAGACAACTCCAACTACTAACTAGCAAAGCCCACTAGCAAAGCACACAAGTTTGTAAATTCCTACTTCATAAGAATGTTCTTTGGCATCATTGGCACCTATATCACTATCAAACTTCAAATATCTTACTGTGAGACAACTCCTGACCTGCAGAAGATGGAGGTTGTCCTCAGTGTGAGAAAGCTGCTCCATCTCACGCCTCTTCCTCTCCAGCTCAGTGATTTCCAGCTCTAGCTCTGTGAGAAGCCTCTTTGCCCTCTGCTCTGCTGCTGCTTGCTTCCTCTCGATCATCTCCACCAGCTCTGCTTGACTTTTCTCCACTGCACGAAACAGAGCGGAGAAGACTTCCCTGCTTTCCACTATGTGTCTCTTTGAGTTTTCCTGAAGACATCGGATAACAAAACATAGATTTAGGATTTTTTTTTATGAGAAAGAAAGAGTAGATGTAATTTTGAAACTTTTTAACTACATAATTGAACTTTTTTTCTTCTAAATACACAAATTATTATCAGAATAATATTTTCATTTGTCTTAAGACATGTCTGGAAGGGATCTATTAGTAGAAGCATTACTAATAGTAGCAATACTTACAACAAGTGATCCTCATATCAGTACTAGTATAAGTAAATACAAATAGATTCCAAGCAGAATAATGATATACAAACATGTTTTTGTAGATGTTTTGGGACTATTACTGTAGTAGTACCAATCGTTTGTTTTTGCTATGTACCATTCTTGTGTGAAAAGTGTTAGCTGCATTTGTTCAGTCTATTTCTTACATTCTTATACATAGACTGTAAGCTGCAAGATCCCAGTTTCCCAACAGCGAACTGTGATGTTATGTCAACTCACTTTGCTAAGCTCCACAGAGTGTTTGATCTCCTCCACTTTCTGCAGTTTGTCCTGGATCATCATCTGAACATCAGCCTCCATCTTCTTCATCTGAGCCTGAACATCAGAATAGGAATTAAAACTGGAATCAGTGTCCAAAGGCTGCCAATGTGTTGGATGGAATGATGATGAGGAGTTTAGGACCTCACCTTCTTCTCCTGACTCTCTCGCTCCACTGGGACGGTGTCGTGATTGCGGTGATCGGTCTCAGTGCACATCACACACACACACCTCTGGTCGCTCCGGCAGAACAGCTCCAGGAGCCTTTGGTGCCTTTTACATATCCGGTTCTCCAGCGATGCCACAGGTTCAATCAGCTTGTGAATCTTCAAGGTGGAAACTCTCAGGTGTGGCTCCAGGTGGCTCTCACAATATGAGGTCAGACACACAAGGCAGGACTTCAGGGCCTTTGTTTGCGTTCCCACACACACATCACAATATATTGATTTTCCTGCCAATGACATGACGCCGTTCTGCCTCCTCGTTCGGATCTGCTCTGACATTTCCTTGGCGAAAGAGTTTTCACAAAGCTCTGGGCGGCCCTCAAACACTGTCTGACATTTGGGACAGTTGATGGCGAGGCTGTTTTTCCAGTGTGATGTGATGCAGGTGAAGCAGAAGCTGTGACCACAGGGGATGGAGACGGGCTCATAGAAAACATCCTGACAGATACAACACTGAAACTGCACCTCTGACAGGAGAATGCTGGGGGTGGCCATGACCTCAAAAATAAAGACAAAGGATCAGTGTTAACTGATTGTAAATAAGAAATGAATGATTTACATTCTGAGTCACAGAGGAAAGGTGTTTTTTAAACAATTCAAAGTCCAGATGCATGGTCACATGACTCAGCCTCTCGTTCACTGGCAGAAACTCACTGTAAGCTTAGCTTGAAACATGAATACAACCACTAAAATCCAAACACAAAACATGCATGCCCGTTCCCACCCAGTGTAAATCGTCAGTGCAAGTGTTTAAATGTACCACATTCCCATAATTCACTGCAAACCCTAATGACTTCAAATAGGAGTCCCTGTTACATTCCAGGTTACCTGCCTGGCACAAGACAAAGCAGAAACATCATTGAAATTATTTTATCTGTTTAATCCAAATGCTGATACCTAGCCATCTGTTATTTTGTCTTGGGCTTACCTTGTTGCTGAATGTGAAATGTGACCTCTGAGGGTAGCAAACGCAAATGCTGGCACTGTGGTTGTGGAGCCAAAGTCCTCCCTGTTTTGCTGTTACCACTCCCTCTGGGATTTTTTTCCTTTTTTCAACTACCATGTTATTCCCGGGTGGGAGGAGTAATGTCTAGATCAGGTGCCTTGCTGGGTTTGTGTTCCTTTGTATTGTATTATATAATAGTATTGTATTTGTATTGTTTTGCATTGGTCTGAGCAACAACGAGGGAATATTTGAATAAAGCTCAGTCACATTCATCATTCACAGTCACATAACATTCCAAAGATCTTTATTTCACATGTTCAGAAACATACTAGGTATATTTACACACACTATTACAACACTGTAACAATAAAATCTGAATACTGACAATCAAAAACCTTGAGAGAATTACAGAATAGATAAGTAAGGTATATTTGTTTTGGGAATGATCCCTGCTATAGTTACAGCTACAGTATGCACACTAAATACAGCTGATCTTTGGAGTGTGCTGTCGATGGACACAAAGCAATGCACAAAGGAAATCGAAGTGCTCAAAGTGAAAAATGTTTGAAAAAAAATTGTCAATGGTGGCGAAACGAGAGCTTGGAAAGAAAGAAAAAGTGAAATTTTTGGTTTACTGGAAGTGAATTCCAAAGTTACATTTTTGTGCAATTACTGTATCATTTACTAGTAGTATGACATGATAATACTATGTTGAATTGCTTTGCATAGTAACTACAGTATATTATAATGATTAGTATGTAGTGCATACTGTATGGAACTGTGCAGTATGGATTTGGGACACGTCATGTCTTATTTTAAGAAAATTCTCCAAAAAGCTCACACTATAACGTTATAAAATCACTCACAACATAATTTTTTTCCCCCATTCACTTCAAGGAAAGTAATTCAAAATGTGAAACGTCTAAATAACTTAAGAACAAATAAATAACAAAAAAGCAATGTTTTTGCATTGCAGATCCATTGTCCTTCATTTATTCCCATCTTTCCTCCACTGGTTTTATGTCTGAATGACCTTTAGGGATAACAATTGTGATGATAATCCGTATTGTCTGAAGAGCTAGACAAAAAAACAAACCAAATATTTTTTTTTTAGCATTAACTTGATAATGTAATTATTTGAATTTAATACAAACCAGTCATGGCATTGAAATGAACTGAAACGGCAGTTATTCTCACCTCCTCCAACATAGTCTGGATGTCCGAGTCTGACAGCTGAATAAATGACTTTAATCTGAAGTTCAATCCAACAACATAATCTGTTGACAAAAATACACAATATGTTACATTAAATAATAGATATAACACTATAAATGGATAATAGATAAGTATTAAAGATTATTAAATAATTAACCATAACTTCTGTATTTGCATCATATTATACTATTAATTATTACTATATATATATATATATATATATATATATATATATATATATATATATATATATATATATATATGTGTGTATATGTCCACACCGATCAGCCATAACATTATGACTGGTCTGTGGCTACGCGGCCCCATACCAACAAACTGTGATGCACTGTGTTCTGACACCTTTCTATCAGAACCAGCATTAACTGTTTCAGCGGTTTGAGCTACAGTAGCAGTGCGTCAATAAGCCATGACCCTGTCTTCGGTTCTTTTCCTTGGAGCACCTTTCAGAGGTACTGACCACTGCAGACCGGGAACACCCCACAAGAGCTGCAGGTTTGGAGATGATCATCTAGCCATCACAATGTGTCCCTTGTCAAAGTTGCTCAAATCCTCACGCTGCCCATTTTTCCTGCTTCTAACACATCAGCTTTGAGGACAAAATGTTCACTTGCTGCCTAATACAGTATTGTGCAAAAGTTTTAGGCAGGTATGAAAAAATGCTGTAAACTAAGAATGCTTTCAAAAATGGAAGTGCTAATAGTTTATATTCATCAATTAACAAAATGCAGTGAATGAACAGAAGAGAAATCTAAATCAAATCAATTTTTGGTGTGACCACCCCTTGCATCAATTCTTCTAGGTACACTTGCACACAGTTTTTTAAGGAACTCAGCTGGTAGGTTGTTCCAAACATCTTGGAGAATTAACCACAGATCTTTTGTGGATGTAGGCTTCCTCAAATCCTTCTGTCTCGTCATGTAATCCCAGACACACTCGATGATGTTGAGATCGGGGCTCTGTGGGGGCCATGCCATCACTTCCAGGACTTCTTGTTCTTCCTTACGCTGAAGATAGTTCTTAATGACCTTGCCTGTATGTTTGGGGTCGTTGTCCTGCTGCAGAATAAATTTGGGGCCAATTATACGCCTCCCTGATGGTATTGCATGATGGATAAGTATCTGCCTGTATTTCTCAGCATTGAGGATACCATTAATCCTGACCAAATCTCCAACTCCATTTGCAGAAATGCAGCCCCAAACTTGCAAGGAACCTCCACCATGCTTCACTGTTGCCTGCAGACACTCATTATTGTACCGTTCTCCAGCCCTTCGGCGAACAAACTGCCTTCTGCTACAGCCAAATATTTCAAATTTTGACTCATCAGTCCAGAGCACCTGCTGCCATTTTTCTGCACCCCAGTTCCTATGTTTTCGTGCATAGTTGAGTCGCTTGGCCTTGTTTCCATGTCGGCAGTATGGCTTTTTGGCTGCAACTCTTCCATGAAGACCACTTCTGGCCAGACTTCTCCGGACAGTAGATTGGTGTACCTGGGTCCCACTGGTTTCTGCCAGTTCAGAGCTGATGGCACTGCTGGACATCTTCCGATTTTGAAGGGAAATAAGTTTGATGTGTTTTCATCTGCTGAAGTTTCCTTGGCCGACCGCTGCGTCTACGATCCTCAACATTGCCCGTTTCTTTGTGCTTTTTCAAAAGAGCTTCAACAGCACATCTTGAATCACCAGTCTGCTTTGAAATATTTGTCTGGGAGAGACCTTGCTGATGCAGTATAACTACCTTGTGACTTGTATCTGTGCTCAGTCTTGCCATAGTGTATGACCTGTGACATGAAACTGTCTTCCACAACCTCACCTTGGTAGCAGAGTTTGGCTGTTCCTCACCCAGTTTTAAGCCTCCTACACAGCTGTTTCTGTTTAAGTTAATGACTGTGTTTCAACCTACATGTGACATTGATGAGCATTAGCACCTGTTTGGTATAATTGGTTGATCATACACCTGACTACAATCCTACAAAATCCCTGACTTTTTGCAAGTGTACCTATAAGAATTGATGCTGGTTTGAAGGCAAAGGGTAGTAACACCAAATATTGATGTGATTTAGATTTTTCTTTTGTTCGCTCACTTTGCATTTGGTAAATTGATAAAAATTAAACAATAATTATTTATATTTTTTCACATCTGCCTAAAACTTTTAGAACTGTATATCCCACCCACTGACAGGAGCCATGATAACCAGATGATCAGTGTTATTCATTTCACCTGTCAGTGCTCATAATATACATATATACATATACATAAAATAAAAATAATTTTGTGACATTGAGTTAATAACAATGAAAGTGATGCAAATACATGTATTACCTGGGCAAAGACTCAGACAATGAAATGTACTGTATCTAATAAATGCATATACTTACGAGGCCCTCCTGTTGTGAGACGCAGAGTAAGCAGTTTTGGCATGATGGTGTTTGTTCACATTGAAAGAAGAATATGTTAAAAAGAAATTATATTTTGTTAATATCTCAAAGATCTAATATGAACATTTCTCTTAGATGTAATTCAAACTTTTGTTGCATGACTTTTAAACTGAAAATCAAATGAAAACATTTTGATTCAAACAACAAAGATAAGGAAAAATGAAACCAAGGAAAGCAGAGGGCTTTGAATGGTGCTCAGAAAAAAACAAGGAACAAGGCAAAAAACAGAGGGCAGTTCTTAAGGACATGAAGGAGGAAGGGAAAAAAGATCATATGTAACAAGGAAATAAATACTATTGCTGCTGGTAAGAACTACTAACTGTTCAGTAGCTTCCTAAGTTTCAAGGTGAAGATGAAGCAGCTTTCACCAACTCTCTGTTCAGTTCTAACTATTGCTGCTGCAAACTGATTTGGTTAATGCTATCTTGCAGTCAATAGATACAATAGATAGTGGCCATGACGATGTTGCACCTAAGCTAATTTAATGTGTTTAAAAAAAACACAAACAATGAGCCATTCAAATGTCTATTTCATTGTCTAGTACGCTGTAATGCTTAACAGAGTGTTATGCATAGTTAAATGAAGAAAAATTAAGTCAAACATCTTACCAGTGACTGCAGTAGTGGTTGTTCCACTGCTTCTGACGTTCTCAAAGACAGAGAAGAGAGTGAATGTGTATCTAGTTCCAGCAGTGAGAAATGAGACTGTGTGAGTTACTGGTCCATCTCCATCTGGTGCACTGATGTTTATCTCTGTGCCATTAAACTGGAGAATAAAGCTGGTGTTGTTGTTCACTTTATTCCACTGCAGAGTGATACTGGTCTCATTCTGTCCTGTTGATATGAAGCTGTCTGCATTCAGAGGAGCTGGGAAAGGAAAAAGAGTCGTGAATGAGTTGATCGAGTCACTCCCTCTGGCTGTTAATATGATCCGTTTTGCATTCCCACATGAAAAATAACGCTAACTATTAGGAACACAAAGTGAAACAGCCGTTCATATTGAAAGACTTGTGTTTGTCAATCCAAGGATCACACTTTATATAATAGATATAAATGGAGCGAAGCCTGAAAGCTAGTTCAGGCAGTCAACTCGAGATGTGCTGCTATACACACATGACATGCCTCACTCCATAATCATTATCCAAGTGCACCCTTCCAATCTGGCAGTCTATTTAAACTGCACAATTTCCCAGCTCTCCCTCTGCTCTGTCAATGCTGCCTGCTGCCCTGCATAAGTATTGCTGCCTGTAGCTCTGTAAGCCCCACCACCAACCCAGCATCCACCTGGAGGCTCTGCCTAAGGGTTCAAGGTATTTACTCATCACTCCCCAATATCTCTATGTAAACATATCGGTGGGGGGTGATGAGGTCGGAGCCTGGACGCCAAAATCTAACTATGCGATACTGCTGTAATAACGTTTCCAACGTGAGTTGTCTGAGTAAACTGTGTTAATGAATAAAATATCAAGTCGAATTTGACTGTAGATGAATCACCAAGTGAATACTATATCCACCGCATGTATGTTTGTATTTCTATACTGCACAGTAATGAAGTTAAACATCTTACCAGTAACTGCAGTAGTGGTTGTTCCACTACTTCTGACGTTCTCAAACACAGACAAGAGAGTGAAAGTGTATCTAGTTCCAGCAGTGAGAGATGAGACTGTGTGAGTTACTGGTCCATCTCCATCTGGTGCACTGATGTTTATCTCTGTGCCATTAAACTGGAGAATAAAGCTGGTGTTGTTGTTCACTTTATTCCACTGCAGAGTGATACTGGTCTCATTCTGTCCTGTTGATATCAAGCTTTCAGCGTTTGGAGGAGCTGAGAGAGAAAAATAAAAGTGAATGGATTTATTTAAAAATATTACATCTAAAAATAAGCAATCTCCCTGTTAGTACCTAAAGTTGGTTGGAAAGCATTTATAAAAACAATACTGCCTATGAAATAATCTATGTTCCCTTTGGCTGTTTATTACCAAAAGATAGTTGTGAATCATAGTTCAAAATACATTAAAATAGTGAACATATCTCACCAGTGACTGCAGTAGTGGTTGTTCCACTGCTTCTGATGGTCTCAAACACAGACAAGAGAGTGAAAGTGTATCTAGTTCCAGCAGTGAGAGATGAGACTGTGTGAGTTACTGGTCCATCTCCATCTGGTGCACTGATGTTTATCTCTGTGCCATTAAACTGGAGAATAAAGCTGGTGTCGTTGTTCACTTTATTCCACTGCAGAGTGATGCTGGTCTCATTCTGTCCTGTTGATGTGAAGCTGTCTGCATTCAGAGGAGCTGGGAAAGGAAAAAGAGTCGTGAATGAGTATATCGAGTCACTCCCTCTAGCTGTTAATATGATCCGTTTTGCATTCCAACATGAAAAGTTACGCTGAGTATTAGGAACACAAAGTGAAACAGCCGTTAATATTGAAAGACTTGTTTTTGTCAATGCAAGGATCACACTTTATATAAAAGCAAAAATAGATACTTTACACAGTAACAAAGTTAAACATCTATACCAAGAATTTGACTGCAGGTCAGTGGTACTGTTATATTACCACTGTTTTTACGACGTATGGTTATTTTCGTGACTGCGTGTGGTTGTTCCACTACTTCTGACGTTCTCAAACACAGACAAGAGAGTGAAAGTGTATCTAGTTCCAGCAGTGAGAGATGAGACTGTGTGAGTTACTGGTCCATCTCCATCTGGTGCACTGATGTTTATCTCTGTGCCATTAAACTGGAGAATAAAGCTGGTGTTGTTGTTCACTTTATTCCACTGCAGAGTGATACTGGTCTCATTCTGTCCTGTTGATGTGAAGCTGTCAGTGTTTGGAGGAGCTGAGAAAGAAAAGCACAGCAGTGACAGATTTCATAAAGATGGGATCATCTGAGGTGTTTAAGCTGCACCATTTTCCTTTTGCATTGCAGTAGCATTGCACCAGGGAAGAACAGGAAGTCACGATAAGTGATCCCCACATGCTTAATACACCTCTAACACAAGTTCATACAGCAGAGTTGGATATTTAAATGCCTCCTCCATACATTTGTGGATTCTTCATCTTTACTACACCTGCTAGTTACAACTTTTTGGTGTCCAGCAGCTTCCCTCATGTCAAGGTGAAAACCACACCATCCAGCTTTCCACCCCATGTTGTTTGTTTTAGGTCATTGCTGCTGCTAACAGCTCACTGTTGGTACCTGCAATTGTTGTTGACAACTGCAATGGCTACTACTGTCTGGAACTGAATGTCTACTGGCAGCTCCAACATTGCAACTTTGTGACCATTCAATAGAAAAATTAACCTAATACCCTAGGTATTTAAACATGTATTTTAAAATGTAGAATACTGTCATATATACACAGCTAACAGAACAATACAGCTATTCCTGGTTCAAAATGCATTAATGCCATCAGACATCTTACCAGTGACTGCAGTAATGGTTGTTCCACTGCTTCTGACGTTCTCAAACACAGACAAGAGAGTGAAAGTGTATCTAGTTCCAGCAGTGAGAGATGAGACTGTGTGAGTTACTGGTCCATCTCCATCTGGTGCACTGATGTTTATCTCTGTGCCATTAAACTGGAGAATAAAGCTGGTGTTGTTGTTCACTTTATTCCACTGCAGAGTGATACTGGTCTCATTCTGTCCTGTTGATATCAAGCTGTCTTTGTTTGGAGGAGCTGAGAAAGAAAAACAAAAGTGAATGAATTTATCTAAAAAGATTACTTCTAAAAATAAGCATGTTCCTCTAAGTACTTAAAGTTGGTTGGTGAGCATTTACAAAAAAAAAATACTGCCTGTGAAATAATCGATGTTCCCTTTGGCTGTTGACAACCAAAAGATAGTTGTTAAGCATAGTTCAAAATACATTAAAATAGTGAACATATCTCACCAGTGACTGCAGTAGTGGTTGTTCCACTGCTTCTGACGTTCTCAAACACAGACAAGAGAGTGAATGCGTATCTAGTTCCAGCAGTGAGAGATGAGACTGTGTGAGTTACTGGTCCATCTCCATCTGGTGCACTGATGTTTATCTCTGTGCCATTAAACTGGAGAATAAAGCTGGTGTCGTTGTTCACTTTATTCCACTGCAGAGTGATACTGGTCTCATCCTGTCCTGTTGATATGAAGCTGTCTGCATTCAGAGGAGCTGGGAAAGGAAAAGGAGTCGTGAATGAGTTGATCGAGTCACTCCCTCTGGCTGTTAATATGATCCGTTTTGCATTCCAACATGAAAAGTAACGCTGACTGTTAGGAACAGAAAGTGAAACAGCCGTTCATATTGAAAGACTTGTGTTTGTCAATGCAAGGATCACACTTTATATAAAAGAAAAATAATACTACACTGTAACAAAGTTAAACATTTTACCAGTGACTGCAGTAGTGGTTGTTCCACTGCTTCTGATGGTCTCAAACACAGACAAGAGAGTGAAAGTGTATCTAGTTCGAGCAGTGAGAGATGAGACTGTGTGAGTTACTGGTCCATCTCCATCTGGTGCACTGATGTTTATCTCTGTGCCATTAAACTGGAGAATAAAGCTGGTGTTGTTGTTCACTTTATTCCACTGGAAAGTGATACTGGTCTCATTCTGTCCTGTTGATATCAAGCTTTCAGCGTTTGGAGGAGCTGAGAAAGAAAAATAAAAGTGAATGGATTTATCTAAAAAGTTCACATCTAAAAATAAGCAATCTCCCTGTTAGTACCTAAAGTTGGTTGGAAAGCATTTATAAAAAACAATACTGCCTATGAAATAATCTATGTTCCCTTTGGCTGTTTATAACCAAAAGATAGTTGTGAATCATAGTTCAAAATACATTAAAATAGTGAACATATCTCACCAGTGACTGCAGTAATGGTTGTTCCACTACTTCTGATGTTCTCAAACACAGACAAGAGAGTGAATGTGTATCTAGTTCCAGCAGTGAGAGATGAGACTGTGTGAGTTACTGGTCCATCTCCATCTGGTGCACTGATGTTTATCTCTGTGCCATTAAACTGGAGAATAAAGCTGGTGTTGTTGTTCACTTTATTCCACTGGAGAGTGATACTGGTCTCATTCTGTCCTGTTGATGTGAAGCTTTCAGCATTTGGAGGAGCTGAGAAAGAAAAATAAAAGTGAATGGATTTATCTAAAAAGATTACATCTAAAAATAAGCAATGTTCCTCTAAGAAAATAAAGTTGGTTGGAAAGCATTTCTAAAAAAAAAATACTGCCTATGAAATAATCTATGTTCCCTTTGGCTGTTTATATCCAAAAGATAGTTGTTAAGCATCGGTCAAAATACATTAAAATAGTGAACATATCTTACCAGTGACTGCAGTAATGGTTGTTCCACTGCTTCTGATGTTCTCAAACACAGACAAGAGAGTGAAAGTGTATCTAGTTCCAGCAGTGAGAGATGAGACTGTGTGAGTTACTGGTCCATCTCCATCTGGTGCACTGATGTTTATCTCTGTGCCATTAAACTGGAGAATAAAGCTGGTGTTGTTGTTCACTTTATTCCACTGGAGAGTGATACTGGTCTCATTCTGTCCTGTTGATATCAAGCTGTCTGTGTTTGGAGGAGCTGAGAAAGAAAAACAAAAGTGAATAGATTTATCTAAAAGGATTACGTGTAAAAATAAGCAATCTCCCTGTTAGTTCCTAAAGTTGGTTGGAAAGCATTTATAAAAACAATACTGCCTATGAAATAATCTATGTTCCCTTTGGCTGTTTATAACCAAAAGATAGTTGTGAATCATAGTTCAAAATACATTAAAATAGTGAACATATCTCACCAGTGACTGCAGTAATGGTTGTTCCACTACTTCTGATGTTCTCAAACACAGACAAGAGAGTGAAAGTGTATCTAGTTCCAGCAGTGAGAGATGAGACTGTGTGAGTTACTGGTCCATCTCCATCTGGTGCACTGATGTTTATCTCTGTGCCATTAAACTGGAGAATAAAGCTGGTGTCGTTGTTCACTTTATTCCACTGCAGAGTGATACTGGTCTCATTCTGTCCTGTTGATGTGAAGCTGTCTGTATTCAGAGGAGCTGGGAAAGGAAAAAGAGTCGTGAATGAGTTGATCAAGTCACTCCCTCTGGCTGTTAATATGATCCGTTTTGCATTCCAACATGAAAAGTAAATCTGAGTATTAGGAACACAAAGTGAAACAGCCGTTCATATTGAAAGACTTGTGTTTGTCAATGCAAGGACCACACTTTATATAAAAGAAAAATAATACTGCACAGTAACAAAGTTAAACATCTTACCAGTGACTGCAGTAGTGGTTGTTCCACTGCTTCTGATGTTCTCAAACACAGACAAGAGAGTGAATGTGTATCTAGTTCCAGCAGTGAGAGATGAGACTGTGTGAGTTACTGGTCCATCTCCATCTGGTGCACTGATGTTTATCTCTGTGCCATTAAACTGGAGAATAAAGCTGGTGTTGTTGTTCACTTTATTCCACTGCAGAGTGATACTGGTCTCATTCTGTCCTGTTGATATCAAGCTTTCAGCGTTTGGAGGAGCTGAGAAAGAAAAATAAAAGTGAATGGATTTATTTAAAAATATTACATCTAAAAATAAGTAATCTCCCTGTTAGTACCTAAAGTTGGTTGGAAAGCATTTATAAAAACAATACTGCCTATGAAATAATCTATGTTCCCTTTGGCTGTTTATTACCAAAAGATAGTTGTGAATCATAGTTCAAAACACATTAAAATAGTGAACATATCTCACCAGTGACTGCAGTAGTGGTTGTTCCACTACTTCTGATGGTCTCAAACACAGACAAGAGAGTGAATGCGTGTCTAGTTCCAGCAGTGAGAGATGAGACTGTGTGAGTTACTGGTCCATCTCCATCTGGTGCACTGATGTTCATCTCTGTGCCATTAAACTGGAGAATAAAGCTGGTGTTGTTGTTCACTTTATTCCACTGCAGAGTGATACTGGTCTCATTCTGTGCTGTTGATGTGAAGCTTTCAGCGTTTGCAGGAGCTGAGAAAGAAAAATAAAAGTGAATGGATTTATCTAAAAAGATTACATCTAAAAATAAGCAATGTTCCTCTAAGTACCTAAAGTTGGTTGGAAAGCATTTATAAAAAACAATACTGCCTATGAAATAATCTATGTTCCCTTTGGCTGTTTATAACCAAAAGATAGTTGTTAATCATAGTTCAGAATACATTAAAATAGTGAACATATCTTACCAGTGACTGCAGTAATGGTTGTTCCACTGCTTCTGATGTTCTCAAACACAGACAAGAGAGTGAAAGTGTATCTTGTTCCAGCAGTGAGAGATGAGACTGTGTGAGTTACTGGTCCACCTCCATCTGGTGCACTGATGTTCATCTCTGTGCCATTAAACTGGAGAATAAAGCTGGTCTTGTTGTTCACTTTATTCCACTGGAGAGTGATACTGGTCTCATTCTGTCCTGTTGATATGAAACTGTCTGCATTCAGAGGAGCTGAGAAAGAAAAATAAAAGTGAATGGATTTATTTAAAAATATTACATCTAAAAATAAGCAATCTCCCTGTTAGTACCTAAAGTTGGTTGGAAAGCATTTATAAAAACAATACTGCCTATGAAATAATCTATGTTCCCTTTGGCTGTTTATTACCAAAAGATAGTTGTGAATCATAGTTCAAAATACATTAAAATAGTGAACATATCTCACAAGTAACTGCAGTAATGGTTGTTCCACTACTTCTGATGGTCTCAAACACAGACAAGAGAGTGAATGCATATCTAGTTCCAGCAGTGAGAGATGAGACTGTGTGAGTTACTGGTCCATCTCCATCTGGTGCACTGATGTTCATCTCTGTGCCATTAAACTGGAGAATAAAGCTGGTTTTGTTGTTCACTTTATTCCACTGCAGAGTGATACTGGTCTCATTCTGTCCTGTTGATATGAAGCTGTCTGCATTCAGAGGAGCTGGGAAAGGAAAAGGAGTAGTGAATAAGTTGATCGAGTCACTCCCTCTGGCTGTTAATATGATCCGTTTTGCATTCCAACATGAAAAGTAACGCTGAGTATTAGGAACACAAAGTGAAACAGCCGTTCATACTGAAAGACTTGTTTTTGTCAATGCAAGGACCACACTTTATATAAAAGAAAAATAATACTACACAGTAACAAAGTTAAACATTTTACCAGTGACTGCAGTAGTGGTTGTTCCACTGTTTCTGATGTTCTCAAACACAGACAAGAGAGTGAATGTGTATCTAGTTCCAGCAGTGAGAGATGAGACTGTGTGAGTTACTGGTCCATCTCCATCTGGTGCACTGATGTTTATCTCTGTGCCATTAAACTGGAGAATAAAGCTGGTGTTGTTGTTCACTTTATTCCACTGCAGAGTGATACTGGTCTCATTCTGTCCTGTTGATATCAAGCTTTCAGCGTTTGGAGGAGCTGAGAAAGAAAAATAAAAGTGAATGGATTTATTTAAAAATATTACATCTAAAAATAAGCAATCTCCCTGTTAGTACCTAAAGTTGGTTGGAAAGCATTTATAAAAACAATACTGCCTATGAAATAATCTATGTTCCCTTTGGCTGTTTATTACCAAAAGATAGTTGTGAATCATAGTTCAAAATACATTAAAATAGTGAACATATCTCACCAGTGACTGCAGTAATGGTTGTTCCACTACTTCTGATGGTCTCAAACACAGACAAGAGAGTGAATGTGTATCTAGTTCCAGCAGTGAGAGATGAGACTGTGTGAGTTACTGGTCCATCTCCATCTGGTGCACTGATGTTTATCTCTGTGCCATTAAACTGGAGAATAAAGCTGGTGTTGTTGTTCACTTTATTCCACTGCAGAGTGATACTGGTCTCATTCTGTCCTGTTGATGTGAAGCTGTCTGTATTCAGAGGAGCTGGGAAAGGAAAAATAGTTGTGAATGAGTTGATCAAAAGTCACTCCCTCTGGCTGTTAATATGATCCGTTTTCCATTCCAACATGAAAAGTAACTGACTGTTAGGAACAGCATTAAGTGAAACAGCCGTTCATATTGAAAGACTTGTGTTTGTCAATGCAAAGGATCCACTTGTATATAAAAGAACAATAATACTGCACAGTAACAAAGTGAACACATCTTACCAGTGACTGCAGTAGTGGTTGTTCCACTGCTTCTGATGTTCTCAAACACAGACAAGAGAGTGAAAGTGTATCTAGTTCCAGCAGTGAGAGATGAGACTGTGTGAGTTACTGGTCCATCTCCATCTGGTGCACTGATGTTTATCTCTGTGCCATTAAACTGGAGAATAAAGCTGGTGTTGTTGTTCACTTTATTCCACTGCAGAGTGATACTGGTCTCATTCTGTCCTGTTGATATGAAACTGTCTGCATTCAGAGGAGCTGGGAAAGGAAATAGAGTCGTGAATGAGTTGATCAAGTCACTCCCTCTTTCTGTTAATATGATCCGTTTTGCATTCCAACATGAAAAGTAACGCTGAGTATTAGGAACACAAAGTGAAACAGCCGTTCATATTGAAAGACTTGTGTTTGTCAATGCAAGGACCACACTTTATATAAAAGAAAAATAATACTACACAGTAACAAAGTTAAACATCTTACCAGTGACTGCAGTAGTGGTTGTTCCACTGCTTCTGATGTTCTCAAACACAGACAAGAGAGTGAATGTGTATCTAGTTCCAGCAGTGAGAGATGAGACTGTGTGAGTTACTGGTCCATCTCCATCTGGTGCACTGATGTTTATCTCTGTGCCATTAAACTGGAGAATAAAGCTGGTGTTGTTGTTCACTTTATTCCACTGCAGAGTGATACTGGTCTCATTCTGTCCTGTTGATATCAAGCTTTCAGCGTTTGGAGGAGCTGAGAAAGAAAAATAAAAGTGAATGGATTTATTTAAAAATATTACATCTAAAAATAAGCAATCTCCCTGTTAGTACCTAAAGTTGGTTGGAAAGCATTTATAAAAAACAATACTGCCTATGATATAATCTATGTTCCCTTTGGCTGTTTATTACCAAAAGATAGTTGTGAATCATAGTTCAAAATACATTAAAATAGTGAACATATCTCACAAGTAACTGCAGTAATGGTTGTTCCACTACTTCTGATGGTCTCAAACACAGACAAGAGAGTGAATGTGTATCTAGTTCCAGCAGTGAGAGATGAGACTGTGTGAGTTACTGGTCCATCTCCATCTGGTGCACTGATGTTCATCTCTGTGCCATTAAACTGGAGAATAAAGCTGGTGTTGTTGTTCACTTTATTCCACTGGAAAGTGATACTGGTCTCATTCTGTGCTGCTGATGTGAAGCTTTCAGCGTTTGGAGGAGCTGAGAAAGAAAAATAAAAGTGAATGGATTTATCTAAAAAGATTACATCTAAAAATAAGCAATCTTCCTCTTAGTACCTAAAGTTGGTTGGAAAGCATTTATAAAAAACAATACTGCCTATGAAATAATCTATGTTCCCTTTGGCTGTTTATAACCAAAAGATAGTTGTGAATCATAGTTCAAAATACATTAAAATAGTGAACATATCTCACCAGTGACTGCAGTAATGGTTGTTCCACTACTTCTGATGTTCTCAAACACAGACAAGAGAGTGAATGTGTATCTAGTTCCAGCAGTGAGAGATGAGACTGTGTGAGTTACTGGTCCATCTCCATCTGGTGCACTGATGTTCATCTCTGTGCCATTAAACTGGAGAATAAAGCTGGTGTCGTTGTTCACTTTATTCCACTGCAGAGTGATACTGGTCTCATTCTGTCCTGTTGATATGAAGCTGTCTGCATTCAGAGGAGCTGGGAAAGGAAAAGGAGTAGTGAATAAGTTGATCGAGTCACTCCCTCTGGCTGTTAATATGATCCGTTTTGCATTCCAACATGAAAAGTAACGCTGAGTATTAGGAACACAAAGTGAAACAGCCGTTCATATTGAAAGACTTGTGTTTGTCAATGCAAGGACCACACTTTATATAAAAGAAAAATAATACTACACAGTAACAAAGTTAAACATCTTACCAGTGACTGCAGTAGTGGTTGTTCCACTGCTTCTGATGTTCTCAAACACAGACAAGAGAGTGAATGTGTATCTAGTTCCAGCAGTGAGAGATGAGACTGTGTGAGTTACTGGTCCATCTCCATCTGGTGCACTGATGTTTATCTCTGTGCCATTAAACTGGAGAATAAAGCTGGTGTTGTTGTTCACTTTATTCCACTGCAGAGTGATACTGGTCTCATTCTGTCCTGTTGATATCAAGCTTTCAGCGTTTGGAGGAGCTGAGAAAGAAAAATAAAAGTGAATGGATTTATCTAAAAAGTTCACATCTAAAAATAAGCAATCTCCCTGTTAGTACCTAAAATTGGTTGGAAAGCATTTATAAAAACAATACTGCCTATGAAATAATCTATGTTCCCTTTGGCTGTTTATAACCAAAAGATAGTTGTGAATCATAGTTCAAAATACATTAAAATAGTGAACATATCTCACCAGTGACTGCAGTAATGGTTGTTCCACTGCTTCTGATGTTCTCAAACACAGACAAGAGAGTGAATGTGTATCTAGTTCCAGCAGTGAGAGATGAGACTGTGTGAGTTACTGGTCCATCTCCATCTGGTGCACTGATGTTTATCTCTGTGCCATTAAACTGGAGAATAAAGCTGGTGTTGTTGTTCACTTTATTCCACTGCAGAGTGATACTGGTCTCATTCTGTCCTGTTGATATCAAGCTTTCAGCGTTTGGAGGAGCTGAGAAAGAAAAATAAAAGTGAATGGATTTATTTAAAAATATTACATCTAAAAATAAGCAATCTCCCTGTTAGTACCTAAAGTTGGTTGGAAAGCATTTATAAAAACAATACTGCCTATGAAATAATCTATGTTCCCTTTGGCTGTTTATTACCAAAAGATAGTTGTGAATCATAGTTCAAAATACATTAAAATAGTGAACATATCTCACCAGTGACTGCAGTAATGGTTGTTCCACTACTTCTGATGGTCTCAAACACAGACAAGAGAGTGAATGTGTATCTAGTTCCAGCAGTGAGAGATGAGACTGTGTGAGTTACTGGTCCATCTCCATCTGGTGCACTGATGTTCATCTCTGTGCCATTAAACTGGAGAATAAAGCTGGTGTTGTTGTTCACTTTATTCCACTGCAGAGTGATACTGGTCTCATTCTGTCCTGTTGATGTGAAGCTGTCTGTATTCAGAGGAGCTGGGAAAGGAAAAAGAGTTGTGAATGAGTTGATCGAGTCACTCCCTCTGGCTGTTAATATGATCCGTTTTCCATTCCAACATGAAAAGTAACGCTGACTGTTAGGAACACAAAGTGAAACAGCCGTTCATATTGAAAGACTTGTGTTTGTCAATGCAAGGATCACACTTTATATAAAAGAAAAATAATACTACACAGTAACAAAGTTAAACATTTTACCAGTGACTGCAGTAGTGGTTGTTCCACTGCTTCTGATGTTCTCAAACACAGACAAGAGAGTGAATGTGTATCTAGTTCCAGCAGTGAGAGATGAGACTGTGTGAGTTACTGGTCCATCTCCATCTGGTGCACTGACGTCTATCTCTGTGCCATTAAACTGGAGAATAAAGCTGGTGTTGTTGTTCACTTTATTCCACTGCAGAGTGATACTGGTCTCATTCTGTCCTGTTGATATCAAGCTTTCAGCGTTTGGAGGAGCTGAGAAAGAAAAATAAAAGTGAATGGATTTATTTAAAAATATTACATCTAAAAATAAGCAATCTCCCTGTTAGTACCTAAAGTTGGTTGGAAAGCATTTATAAAAACAATACTGCCTATGAAATAATCTATGTTCCCTTTGGCTGTTTATTACCAAAAGATAGTTGTGAATCATAGTTCAAAATACATTAAAATAGTGAACATATCTCACCAGTGACTGCAGTAATGGTTGTTCCACTACTTCTGATGGTCTCAAACACAGACAAGAGAGTGAATGCATATCTAGTTCCAGCAGTGAGAGATGAGACTGTGTGAGTTACTGGTCCATCTCCATCTGGTGCACTGATGTTTATCTCTGTGCCATTAAACTGGAGAATAAAGCTGGTGTCGTTGTTCACTTTATTCCACTGCAGAGTGATACTGGTCTCATTCTGTCCTGTTGATGTGAAGCTGTCTGCATTCAGAGGAGCTGGGAAAGGAAAAAGAGTTGTGAATGAGTTGATCGAGTCACTCCCTCTGGCTGTTAATATGATCCGTTTTGCATTCCAACATGAAAAGTAACGCTGAGTATTAGGAACACAAAGTGAAACAGCCGTTAATATTAAAAGACTTGTGTTTGTCAATGCAAGGATCACACTTTATATAAAAGAAAAATAATACTACACAGTAACAAAGTTAAACATCTTACCAGTGACTGCAGTAGTGGTTGTTCCACTGCTTCTGATGTTCTCAAACACAGACAAGAGAGTGAATGTGTATCTAGTTCCAGCAGTGAGAGATGAGACTGTGTGAGTTACTGGTCCATCTCCATCTGGTGCACTGATGTTTATCTCTGTGCCATTAAACTGGAGAATAAAGCTGGTGTTGTTGTTCACTTTATTCCACTGCAGAGTGATACTGGTCTCATTCTGTCCTGTTGATGTGAAGCTTTCAGCATTTGGAGGAGCTGAGAAAGAAAAATAAAAGTGAATGGATTTATCTAAAAAGATTACATCTAAAAATAAGCAATGTTCCTCTAAGAAAATAAAGTTGGTTGGAAAGCATTTATAAAAAAAATACTGCCTATGAAATAATCTATGTTCCCTTTGGCTGTTTATAACCAAAAGATAGTTGTTAATCATAGTTCAAAATACATTAAAATAGTGAACATATCTTACCAGTGACTGCAGTAGTGGTTGTTCCACTGCTTCTGATGTTCTCAAACACAGACAAGAGAGTGAATGCATATCTAGTTCCAGCAGTGAGAGATGAGACTGTGTGAGTTACTGGTCCATCTCCATCTGGTGCACTGATGTTTATCTCTGTGCCATTAAACTGGAGAATAAAGCTGGTGTTGTTGTTCACTTTATTCCACTGGAGAGTGATACTGGTCTCATTCTGTCCTGTTGATATGAAGCTGTCAGCATTTAGAGGAGCTGAGAAAGAAAAATAAAAGTGAATGGATTTATTTAAAAATATTACATCTAAAAATAAGCAATCTCCCTGTTAGTACCTAAAGTTGGTTGGAAAGCATTTATAAAAACAATACTGCCTATGAAATAATCTATGTTCCCTTTGGCTGTTTATTACCAAAAGATAGTTGTGGATCATAGTTCAAAATACATTAAAATAGTGAACATATCTCACAAGTAACTGCAGTAATGGTTGTTCCACTACTTCTGATGTTCTCAAACACAGACAAGAGAGTGAATGTGTATCTAGTTCCAGCAGTGAGAGATGAGACTGTGTGAGTTACTGGTCCATCTCCATCTGGTGCACTGATGTTCATCTCTGTGCCATTAAACTGGAGAATAAAGCTGGTGTCGTTGTTCACTTTATTCCACTGCAGAGTGATACTGGTCTCATTCTGTCCTGTTGATGTGAAGCTGTCTGCATTCAGAGGAGCTGGGAAAGGAAAAAGAGTTGTGAATGAGTTGATCGAGTCACTCCCTCTAGCTGTTAATATGATCCGTTTTGCATTCCAACATGAAAAGTAACGCTGAGTATTAGGAACACAAAGTGAAACAGCCGTTCATACTGAAAGACTTGTGTTTGTCAATGCAAGGACCACACTTTATATAAAAGAAAAATAATACTACACAGTAACAAAGTTAAACATCTTACCAGTGACTGCAGTAGTGGTTGTTCTTCTGCTTCTGATGTTCTCAAACACAGACAAGAGAGTGAATGTGTATCTAGTTCCAGCAGTGAGAGATGAGACTGTGTGAGTTACTGGTCCATCTCCATCTGGTGCACTGATGTTTATCTCTGTGCCATTAAACTGGAGAATAAAGCTGGTGTTGTTGTTCACTTTATTCCACTGGAAAGTGATACTGGTCTCATTCTGTCCTGTTGATATCAAGCTTTCAGCGTTTGGAGGAGCTGAGAAAGAAAAATAAAAGTGAATGGATTTATCTAAAAAGTTCACATCTAAAAATAAGCAATCTCCCTGTTAGTACCTAAAGTTGGTTGGAAAGCATTTATAAAAACAATACTGCCTATGAAATAATCTATGTTCCCTTTGGCTGTTTATAACCAAAAGATAGTTGTGAATCATAGTTCAAAATACATTAAAATAGTGAACATATCTCACCAGTGACTGCAGTAATGGTTGTTCCACTACTTCTGATGGTCTCAAACACAGACAAGAGAGTGAATGTGTATCTAGTTCCAGCAGTGAGAGATGAGACTGTGTGAGTTACTGGTCCATCTCCATCTGGTGCACTGATGTTTATCTCTGTGCCATTAAACTGGAGAATAAAGCTGGTGTTGTTGTTCACTTTATTCCACTGCAGAGTGATACTGGTCTCATTCTGTCCTGTTGATATCAAGCTTTCAGCGTTTGGAGGAGCTGAGAAAGAAAAATAAAAGTGAATGGATTTATCTAAAAAGTTCACATCTAAAAATAAGCAATCTCCCTGTTAGTACCTAAAATTGGTTGGAAAGCATTTATAAAAACAATACTGCCTATGAAATAATCTATGTTCCCTTTGGCTGTTTATAACCAAAAGATAGTTGTGAATCATAGTTCAAAATACATTAAAATAGTGAACATATCTCACAAGTAACTGCAGTAATGGTTGTTCCACTACTTCTGATGGTCTCAAACACAGACAAGAGAGTGAATGCGTATCTAGTTCCAGCAGTGAGAGATGAGACTGTGTGAGTTACTGGTCCATCTCCATCTGGTGCACTGATGTTTATCTCTGTGCCATTAAACTGGAGAATAAAGCTGGTGTCGTTGTTCACTTTATTCCACTGCAGAGTGATACTGGTCTCATTCTGTCCTGTTGATATCAAGCTGTCTGTGTTTGGAGGAGCTGAGAAAGAAAAACAAAAGTGAATGGATTTATCTAAAAAGATTACGTCTAAAAATAAGCAATCTCCCTGTTAGTACCTAAAGTTGGTTGGAAAGCATTTATAAAAACAATACTGCCTATGAAATAATCTATGTTCCCTTTGGCTGTTTATTACCAAAAGATAGTTGTGGATCATAGTTAAAAATACATTAAAATAGTGAACATATCTCACCAGTGACTGCAGTAATGGTTGTTCCACTACTTCTGATGGTCTCAAACACAGACAAGAGAGTGAATGTGTATCTAGTTCCAGCAGTGAGAGATGAGACTGTGTGAGTTACTGGTCCATCTCCATCTGGTGCACTGATGTTTATCTCTGTGCCATTAAACTGGAGAATAAAGCTGGTGTCGTTGTTCACTTTATTCCACTGCAGAGTGATACTGGTCTCATTCTGTCCTGTTGATGTGAAGCTGTCTGTATTCAGAGGAGCTGGGAAAGGAAAAAGAGTTGTGAATGAGTTGATCGAGTCACTCCCTCTGGCTGTTAATATGATCCGTTTTCCATTCCAACATGAAAAGTAACGCTGACTGTTAGGAACACAAAGTGAAACAGCCGTTCATATTGAAAGACTTGTGTTTGTCAATGCAAGGATCACACTTTATATCAAAAGAAATTTTAATAATACTACACATTAACAAAGTTAACACATTTTACCAGTGACTGCAGTAGTGGTTGTTCCACTGCTTCTGACGTTCTCAAACACAGACAAGAGAGTGAAAGTGTATCTAGTTCCAGCAGTGAGAGATGAGACTGTGTGAGTTACTGGTCCATCTCCATCTGGTGCACTGATGTTTATCTCTGTGCCATTAAACTGGAGAATAAAGCTGGTGTTGTTGTTCACTTTATTCCACTGGAGAGTGATACTGGTCTCATTCTGTCCTGTTGATATCAAGCTGTCTGTGTTTGGAGGAGCTGAGAAAGAAAAACAAAAGTGAATGGATTTATCTAAAAGGATTACGTGTAAAAATAAGCAATCTCCCTGTTAGTTCCTAAAGTTGGTTGGAAAGCATTTATAAAAACAATACTGCCTATGAAATAATCTATGTTCCCTTTGGCTGTTTATTACCAAAACATAGTTGTGAATCATAGTTCAAAACACATTAAAATAGTGAACATATCTCACCAGTGACTGCAGTAGTGGTTGTTCCACTACTTCTGATGGTCTCAAACACAGACAAGAGAGTGAATGCGTGTCTAGTTCCAGCAGTGAGAGATGAGACTGTGTGAGTTACTGGTCCATCTCCATCTGGTGCACTGATGTTTATCTCTGTGCCATTAAACTGGAGAATAAAGCTGGTGTCGTTGTTCACTTTATTCCACTGCAGAGTGATACTGGTCTCATTCTGTCCTGTTGATATGAAGCTGTCTGCATTCAGAGGAGCTGGGAAAGGAAAAGGAGTCGTGAATGAGTTGATCGAGTCACTCCCTCTGGCTGTTAATATGATCCGTTTTCCATTCCAACATGAAAAGTAACGCTGAGTATTAGGAACACAAAGTGAAACAGCCGTTCATATTGAAAGACTTGTGTTTGTCAATGCAAGGATCACACTTTATATAAAAGAAAAATAATACTGCACAGTAACAAAGTTAAACATTTTACCAGTGACTGCAGTAGTGGTTGTTCCACTGCTTCTGACGTTCTCAAACACAGACAAGAGAGTGAATGTGTATCTAGTTCCAGCAGTGAGAGATGAGACTGTGTGAGTTACTGGTCCATCTCCATCTGGTGCACTGATGTTTATCTCTGTACCATTAAACTGGAGAATAAAGCTGGTGTTGTTCACTTTATTCCACTGCAGAGTGATACTGGTCTCATTCTGTCCTGTTGATGTGAAGCTTTCAGCGTTTGGAGGAGCTGAGAAAGAAAAGCACAGCAGTGACAGATTTCATCAAGATGGGATCGTCTGAGGTGTTTAAGCTGCACCATTTTCCTCTTGCATTGCAGTAGCATTGTGCCAGGGAAGAACAGGAAATCACGATAAGTGATCCCCACATGCTTAATACACCTCTAACACAAGTTCATACAGCAGAGTTGGATATTTAAATGCCTCCTCCATACATTTGTGGATTCTTCATCTTTACTACACCTGCTAGTTACAACTGTTTGGTGTCCAGCAGCTTCCCTCATGTCAAGGTGAAAACCACACCATCCAGCTTTCCACCCCATGTTGTTTGTTTTAGGTCATTGCTGCTGCTAACAGCTCACTGTTGGTACCTGCAATTGTTGTTGACAACTGCAATGGCTACTACTGTCTGGAACTGAATGTCTACTGGCAGCTCCAACATCGCAACTTTGTGACCATTCAATAGAAACATTAACCTAATACCCTAGGTATTTAAACATGTATTTTAAAATGTAGAATACTGTCATATATACACAGCTAACAGAACAATACAGCTATTCCTGGTTCAAAATGCATTAATGAAGTCAGACATCTTACCAGTGACTGCAATAATGGTTGTTCCAGTACTTCTGATGTTCTCAAACACAGACAAGAGAGTGAATGCGTATCTAGTTCCAGCAGTGAGAGATGAGACTGTGTGAGTTACTGGTCCATCTCCATCTGGTGCACTGATGTTTATCTCTGTGCCATTAAACTGGAGAATAAAGCTAGTGTCGTTGTTCACTTTATTCCACTGCAGAGTGATACTGGTCTCATTCTGTCCTGTTGATGTGAAGCTGTCTGCATTCAGAGGAGCTGGGAAAGGAAAAAGAGTCGTGAATGAGTTGATCGAGTCACTCCCTCTGGCTGTTAATATGATCCGTTTTGCATTCCAACATGAAAAGTAACGCTGAGTATTAGGAACACAAAGTGAAACAGCCGTTCATATTGAAAGACTTGTGTTTGTCAATGCAAGGATCACACTTTATATAAAAGAAAAATAATACTGCACAGTAACAAAGTTAAACATCTTACCAGTGACTGCAGTAGTGGTTGTTCCACTGCTTCTGACGTTCTCAAACACAGACAAGAGAGTGAATGTGTATCTAGTTCCAGCAGTGAGAGATGAGACTGTGTGAGTTACTGGTCCATCTCCATCTGGTGCACTGATGTTTATCTCTGTGCCATTAAACTGGAGAATAAAGCTGGTGTTGTTGTTCACTTTATTCCACTGCAGAGTGATACTGGTCTCATTTTGCCCTGTTGATGTGAAGCTGTCTGTGTTTGGAGGAGCTGAGAAAAGAAAAAAGAGCAGTGCAGTTGCTGTTTATAAGTGCTATGGCTGCTGTTGTGTGAAATTGAGTGGCTACTGGCAGCCCAAACATTGTAACTTCATTTTATAAGCATTCAATATAGCTATTTCAATAATCCCCTGGGCATTCAAACATATATTTAATGATATAGAATGCTGTCATATATACTAAGGTGACAGAACAATACAGTTATTCCTGATTCAAAATGCATCAATGAAATGAAACATCTTACCAGTGACTGCAGTAGTGGTTATTCCACTGCTTCTGTTGTTCTCAAACACAGACAAGAGAGTGAAAGTGTATCTAGTTCCAGCAGTGAGAGATGAGACTGTGTGAGTTACTGGTCCATCTCCATTTGGTGCACTGATGTTTATCTCTGTGCCATTAAACTGGAGAATAAAGCTGGTGCTGTTGTTCACGTTATTCCACTGCAAAGTGATACTGGTCTCATTCTGTCCTGTTGACAGAAGCTAAATACAATGGTGAGAATCATTTGAACTCATCAGTTGTTTGATGCAACCCATATGATGTATTTTCATATAACCTGTTTGACATAATCAATATTCCCAATGATGATTCACCCACGCCTTTAAATTAATTGATCAATTCATCATTGTACTGTAGGTTCATACTTCTACTTCATACTTTCTCAGATCAAACAATTTTATTCTCATGATAGCCATTAGTCCAAAAGTTAAGCAAGAATCCAGTTTCTATCTTAATGGTCCAGTGCTGAAAACTTCAGTGCAATCTAGCGGTGTAGTTACAGATTACAGCAACTCCCTAACTTCACTCTGCCTTTCAAAGCGCAAGGGAAACTAGGGTGGACGCTCGACAAATGCGAACCCCCTTATCTAATGCCAGGGTTATGTTGGTCCCTTTTGACGATGGGTTAGGGTTAGGGTTAGATGGCCCGTGGCGTCTTTAAAAGGCTCATTCAACATAACTATTCTTATTTTCAGGTGAATATACACTAATGAATACATATATTACCTTTTTTTTTTACAATATATACTCCTAAATGTTACACACTTGGACTCCAAGTGAACTTTCAATTTGCTTTATAGTATAAAATGCAGAATGTTTTTTCTTCTGCTTCTCCTTCATCTTCAATAGAGTTGTTCATGTACACATATGAATCAGATCTTAACGGTAAAATGTATTAGCAAAAAGATATCACAATCTATTTGCTAATATATATATATTCCTAATATATATCATGAAATATACTGCATTTGCTAATATATTCTATTTATTCAGCAATGAACTTCTCTCTATACAGTATGTGGAATATAGAAATAAAATGCATTACGTGTTGTGTAACAGATGAATGGCAATCTCGTGAAGCATTTTTCAGTTGACCACTGTCCTGAGTCATTGAACAAAGTGGTGACACACGTAAGGTTGCCAGAGTTTGGTTGCCCGGCAGCCCAGTGTCGAAATAGAGAGGTGCTTCCATCAGACCAAACTTTTTCCCGGTGAAGACCGATCCACACAAATTCCCCATTTGCCAGGTTTGTGATAATGTCATTTTCTGTCTGATTTCGTATGCTGAGAGAGACACAGCAGCATATGCATATCAGTGTTGAGTATAACAATCCGATGCACAATGCAATACATTGTTGTTGATTGTTTGGAAATATAATAAAATGCGATATGTGACTGATTTGGTGATTTAGATGATTTGGACAATGTAGCCATTTAACTAACACTACTTAAAATACTTAAAATCAGTGCAACAATAGTTATCTTACAGTTAAACATTTATATGTTTATAGGACCAGTGGGCCAACTCCAGTTCTAAGTCAGGGCACTGATAGACCTACTTGCTGTAGTGCTAACCACTTAGCTGCTAACACAGCGTACTACCGCTACGATACTTCTACTGCCAATACTGGTTGTAATTATCACATTCACAATCATACTGCATGACTAATTCCAAGTTCCCTAGAGTCATAAAAATAAAAATGAAAAATACATAACTTATAAGAAAAGCAATTAACATGTGAACAGACACAGGAATGAAGGAATTTAAATGATGAGGACAAAAAAACAGTAGTAGTAGATAAATCCTTAAAAATATCATGTTGTATTTTTGGACCACCTTCACAGTGTTGTGAACATTCTCATGCTGGGATTCCAGACAACTGTCACGATAATGAATAAGTCTGATTTCATAAACAGAACGGATCAAAACGTAAGAAGTTGATTTAGTACCGTACCTGGCTAGATCGACATAATTCTCCCTGCAGAATGTCTGAGCATCGGTCCAATTCAGAGATCTGTTGACCTTTATAAAGGATGATATGCCATTTACTGTACCTGGAAATACATGGATAAGGAGAAGTTATAGACAATGTCAGGATGAACTTGTAGACAACACTCATTTTTCTACAATGTATGCTGAAGTAAAAAGTGGAAGAAAAAAAAAGTTGGAAGATCTGGATTCAGAGGGATAAACTTTTCCTCATGTCACCTCCACCTAACAAATACATTGAAGTGGCATAATGTTTCTGGAAATGCAGTGTAGAAGATCTATTTGGTTTAGTTCTTATGCCATAGGAAAACTCACCGTTGTAGCACACAAAGTGTCGTTGTTCGCTGCACTTAGTGTCTCCCCATTTCCCCAAGTATGAACCACTAAGAAGCTCTACACAGTACTGTTGTCCTCCAAGGTTATTGGGCTGGTCACTGTCATTATGCCAGTTTCTAAACTCTGTCTCTCCTTCAGCATAGAAGCTGCTGTCATTCAGGGACCATCTCCAGCTGTTTATCAAACCATCATACAGACCTATCCAAGCCTTGCCTGTTCAAAAAGATGTCAATTATACAAAACAGCAGGAAATAATAAAAAATAATTCAAGTGCTGAATAGACCTAAAATGTAAATGATTTTACAGAAACATCACTTAAATTATGTGTCTCATATTTCACATTATCATAAAATTAATTAATAATTAATACAATTTCATGTTTATTGTAAGTTTATGAAAAACGTGGTTGTTGCTTGACTGTTGTGTAAGTATATGGTTATACATATACTGTATGTATACATATGTCATGTATATGATTCCAATATTGAGAACTTGCCTGTGTAGTCTGATGCAGTGCTGAGTATGGCATCGACGTCATCTGTGTTTTCTATGGTGGCCAGGTCAGTTAAGAAAGATCTGCAGTAGTTCTGAGAATTATCCCAGTTCAGTAGCTTGTTCACAAAGTAGTACTGACGGGTTTGGGCAAATGCAACATCAACCAGTGCTCCTAAAATGAAGCATATTCATTGTTTTTTAATTATTCACTTTCTTATAAACTATGTAGACTTTCTATGTTCTTTTAGGTTGAATATGAAGAGGAACCATGCATTAAGTGGGCTGCGGGGTTTCACAAAGCTTCTTCCTCATTGATGAGATTCTTGAACTCTTATCTGCAAGCAGTTGTGGCAAGAACAGAAAACAGTCCTCCTTTCTATGGAGTTGAAATGTTTTGTATATTGTTCATATACTAAGAGCTGTTGTGATAAATTTATACCTTCGTCTCAAATGTATTCATTGTTAAACTCACTGTGAAAAATGAACCCTCCCTCCCCACCATTTTTGCCATGTCATTGACTGGGTTGCACAGCATCACAACTTCAGGCCACAATAACAATGAATGCGCCACTGAACATGAACCAAACAGACCGGCTGAAGTTAACGTCTAAAGCCTCAACAATTTCTCCGCCACAGATTGAGCCAGATCAAGTTTCAGTCTGTCTTAGAAAATCAGTGTTCACTGTTCACCACTGAAGATTCAACTACAAGATAAAGGTGAGCAAAAAACGTGAACTGGCATAAGGACCCGGGAAGTGTATGACTGGGAGTCATACAGTACACACTTTCCTCTCTCCCTATTGTGTTAAATATTCATCATTCACTTTCTATACCATACACTAGTCTTACCTTATAACTCATTAAAAATCCAGTTACCCTATATAAAACATTTTGTGTGCTTGGAATTCCTGCACTAAAAACCGACTCAGGAATATAAGTAGTTAGGTTATAAGTGTGAAAAGAGTTATTTATTATGTAATTCATAAAAAGTGTTAACCTGAACTACAACAGTCATTTTATGCAAGTTGTCCTTTTTTCTCAATTCTAACAAAGGTAGAAATACCTATACTGAATGAACACTGAGTGAAGACAGCTTAAACTGTAAGTACTTTGAAAAGACAAAAAGCCAGAATAGTCAAACAAGAGGCACCAACCTGTGAGGACAAGGACAATCAGCCCATAATCCATGAGTTAAACCTTAAAAAAAACACATGTTAAACCAACTCTATACATCTTTTATACGAGATGTATGTGGATATGTGCAAGTATATCAATGCCCAATACATTTCTATGCAAAATATGGTACAGTTATTGATTCTACTTACGCTTAACTCTTTAACCTCTTCCTGCTTAAAAATACATTCCCAGACTGTCAGGCACTGTGTTTGTACAGCAGCCAAGTACTTGTTTGATGTTTATCAGTAATCAGCTGCTGTGAGTATGTCCTCAGTCATTGGTGTAGTTAGGATTCAGTGAAGATAAACCAACCCTTCAGTGAGAAAGACAACCTTGGCGCAGGAATCAGGAAGTAAAGGTTTAACTTGAAAATCATTTTTTCTTTGGAATGCACAAATGGAAAGGTATGCAGATCTGGTCAACCACAACGTGTTTAACTGTGCACAAAGGCCTAAGTGGATCAGGGGCGCTCTATACTGTAGGAAGGGACTGTTCACATTTCTTGTTGGACAGTCAATCAAACAACTACAGTCTCTTTCTGATGCACAATGGCTGCAAAGAGAAGCAAAATGTCCATAAAGAAAGGCAAAATGATGGCACAGAGACAAAACAACTAAAAAGTGACCCCAAACATCGAAGTGGCACAGAACAACAACAAAGAGACAAATAAAGAGCACAAAGGGACACAAAATGACCACAGAGAGACTGAAAATGAGCACAAAGAGACCGAAAACAACCACAGATTCACAAAACAACTACAAAGAAAAGCAAAACGACTACAAAGAGATGCAAATCCAGCACAAAGAAGGTAAAAATACACTGTAAATACAATTACTTGTATCTATTTGATTGTAAAATACTATAATAAAACAATGTCTTGCTTACCTGAGTTGTTGTTATGATATTATTTAAATCACCTCTGAATTAAGTAATGAGTAACCTGATATTTAGCCTTATGCTTGGAGGAAGCAGTTGCAGTTGGGGTTTTCCCCATACCTTTTTTAATCACAGTCAATCTAGTAGCATGAAATGTTATGTAACATTGTTTTTTTTTTTTTTCCTGTTAAATATTTTTTTTCATGATCAAGGTCTTCTGTGTTGAGGTCCACAAAATTTACTGTTTCACATTGTACTATATGATAATGTACATAACTTTTACATAAATAATTTGGGGGAACTGTGTCAGACATGATCTGACTGTCCAACGTACACATATTCACTCATATGTGGTTAGTAATGCTTTATAATATGAGGATGACATATTCTATATGCATTCCTGTGTCTAGCATTTTCTTTTTTTAGCTCTCTTCACAAAAAAGTGATAAAATACTAGTACTGTAGTTCTGTAGATTGCAGAGATGTAACAGACACAAAAGCAAATCATGTAAAAGTGCTGTTTACTGTTAAAGCTATTCAGGAATGTTTTAATAAAACCTAACACTGCTACTGAGGATCTTTCCTGTTCAATTCATAGAGGAAGTTTAGTACCCCATGTCCTAGATTTGGCATTGTATATATATTCCATTAACAAAACATGCTACATGGCATAAATAAAAATGTTGTAGAAATCAGAATAAGTGTCCATAACAAAATGCAAACATTGTATGTTCATATAAAATATGCTGTGAAATTCTATAAACATGCTTCTCGCTTTAATCGTACTGTATATTGCTTGGTCAGAGACATTTTTTAGCACACCCTTTTTGAGATGTACATACCTTCACATCTGGGAAGTACCTAGTTATACCACATTCTTCTAATAAGTTACTTGTTCAGGGAAATCTGGAAAGTAGCCAGTCTAGGTCTGTGGTTTCAGTACTCATCTATAAAGCCATAGTGAACTAGACAGCGTAACCGTGCTAATTGTATTGTAATTCACTGTTGGCTCTTCTTGGGCCAACAGTGAATTACAGTTATATTTTTTAAATATAATTACTGGTATGTTATGTGTACACGGTATTTAATATATTTTGTCTTCTGATGGGTGTTATGTTGGATACAAAATGTTGGTAATGTTCAATGTAGTATTAGTTTTATCTAGGGGACATATTTTAATGCATTTTAAAGGACATGGAGCTATCAGTTCATTGTTTAATGTGGCACAAGTGTAATTTAGTTCAATTCCAGCAAGGGGTGCTCATAGTCTGATTTATATAGTAGCCTATTAATTTTATTGTAGTTATTGTAGTACAAATATATTATACATTTATCCCACAGTTAATTTGTCTACAAAGAAATATTACAAATAAGTTCTATTGTAAGTGTAAAAAACTAAAGTTTGTTTTATGAGTATTATAATACAAAGGGAGAGCGAGAAAGCATATTTGTTTAATTGTTTAAGAAACATTTAAGTTTATGGCCCTCAATCCATTAACAGAGACCAAACAGTCCCCTGGAAAGTATTTTGCATACAGCAGTGTGTATTTTTCAAGCTTTCACTTGCACACACACACACACACACACACACACACACACACACACACACACACAAACACACACTCACTCACTTTTCTCATCTCTTCAATGCGCCTGTGCAGAATGGAGACTGGAAGCAGAGGCAGATGGTGCCTTCAGGGCTACTGGAAATATCTGAATCATATGAAAAAACACTGAAATGAGAAATAGAAAAGGTGGATTAGGGCACGTAGCAGTAACTCGTATTTTATTTGAATCTATATACATATTTGAAATATAGGACTGCTGTCACAGAGAGGAAACTGAAAGGCTTTTCTTTACAGCTCAATTTTATAGCACACGTTTGGCACAGACCCCATTATAACTAATGTTATATGTGTGAAACAAAATTGGATTTATGTTGAAAATGTATTTGAAAAGCTGAACGGACCTAAAATTTATTCATAAAAGAAATTTCTTAGTTCTTAGGTTGAATGCTAATTTTCATATGTGAATAGTCACAAATAGTTTCTAGTGTCTGTACCTATGTAATTATATATATAATATATATAGTATATTATATGTATATATGTAAGCCACTGTAATATTAGTGCAGTATTCTGTCTTTATCCTATATGTTTTTCTATTGAATAAAATAAGCCTTTCTATTGTTATACATTAAATGTCGTTAGCTAAAAGTAAAGTAACTAAGTAAAATAGCTAAAAGTACTCTTAACTACAAACTTTGTAATGTGATATTATGTAAAGAATTATATAACTTATAGCTAGTAGTGTAATGTTACTGTTAACGTTTGTTAGCTACATTAAGCTAACGTTAGCAGGTGAAAGTAACGCTAGCTACCGCCTGTTCATATTACATTATTGAACGCTGAGATTTTCCTCAGGAGTTGGTGAGGGCTGAAACAGAGCTAGGGCTAGTGGATACTGGACTAACATTTGTCAGGTAGCCACAAACAAAACTTCAACAGAATGACAATAAAGCTAAGTTAGCAACTTTCAAGATGTCAGACCTGCTTCTTCAGTTCTTCTGCCCCCTGCTGTCCAGAAGAGGAGACTGCAGCCAGCAGCCCTCAGCAGGAGCAGCACAGTGAAAGGAACTGATCACATTCAAGTACCAACCTTTAGGATCAGGTGTGGAGATAGGAGGTAATAGCAGGTGTGTTTTTGGACCTCACTTCCTTGAGAGGATATTCCCATTCCCATATAAGCTAGAGGGAAAGGCCAACAATGTTTTTTATATTCTCCAAGGTCTCCCATATAAGAGATGGATTCTTGTATAAAACTATTTTACTGCAAAAGTGGTTTAATTGACAGATATTGTGACACACCCCTTGAATATATGTATATGAATATATAATATAGCACAAAGATATTAAAGGGGAACAAAAAAAGTATAACAATATTTTGCTTTATAATTAAGATTAAGGGTTTCTGCTCTAGTCTGATAGCTTATGCATTTTAATTGTGAAAATGTGTTTTCTCTCTTTATGTCCATTAAACTATTAATAATATCCTTTTAGTGTTTTTATTTTGAGTTCTACTTTTCATGTTGTCTCTTAATTTTAGCAAATGTCATTGTTTCATTCTGCAGTTGTATTGTAAAGGAACATAACCTCGTTTAGATAGCCTACATGCAATAGCCTACAAATGATGTTTTTTGTATTATATTATATTATAATATATTAAACCATAACAATAAACAGTATGTCAATAACTGTAACCGCAGATTAAAATAGCATACGTTTGCCTTTATTATAATTATATATACGGTATAAAACATGAATAAAAACTAATCCACCAAAAAAACGACCCCCTTTATTGCAGGGTCACTTTTGTTATTAGTTGTTTTTGTTTTCATGAGCTTCAAGGGCTTGAAAGCGGGAGCTTCCGCTGAGCCCCTGAACGCAACACGAGAGCCCCAGCGACGTGGAGAGGAGGAGAGGGGAGAGGAGGAGGTGGAGGCAGATCGAGGAGAAGCATGAAGAATATCCCCGGTACCTAAGCTGTCAGACGGGGAGAGCATCTCGTCTTCCCTCGCTCTTAAGGGGCCGACTGGAAGCGGAGGGAGGCAGCGGGGCCGAGGACAGGATGGAGGAGAAGAAGCAGTTTCTTTGCGGGGTGGTGGAAGGTAAGAGCGGCCGACTTCAGAACTGACCTCCTGTAAGATCATGTGATTTTTTTTCTTACCTCAGGGGTTGGGGGGGGGGGTGTCTTTGAATAGCCCACCGTTTGACCTAGATTTCAGCATTGTTTTGTCACTCACTGTAGGTGAAGGGGGGCGTGGGAGTGGTACTATGAACACAGACGTAGGTAGGATGTTAGGGGTCTTCATCAGATGATGGTGTGCTGGTGATCAGCCAGGCTCGGAGTGGAGATCAAAGAGCAGGCGGTGAAAAGCGTTCAGTAATGTCTGGTTCAAAGGCTGCAGCGTGAGGGAAGGAAATACTCCCGATAATGGATGAAGATGATAATATTAATGTGATGATTATGGTGGTAATGGAGGAAATGAAGACAATGTGATGATGCTGATAATGGCAATAATAGTGAAGGTGAACTTGATGATGAGGAGGGTAATTGCTACTGATGATGTTTGTTGGGATGATGTGACAGTGGGGGTGATGGTGGGGAGGCTGTGACCGAGGATGTGAGGGGGGAATGATGATGGTAATGGGATGGTAATGATAAAGGGATGATGAAAGAAAGCAATGAAGGAGAGGACAATATGAGGGCCTCAATGAAAAAGAAAAAAATTCCAGTGAAGATACAGGTTGTAGAAACAGGTTATGACAATGACAAAGCAGGATACAGACTAATTACTGCCGAGGATTGCAAAGAAGAACTTGATAATAATAATGGCAGAAGAAGTGTCCCCCCTACTCACCCACTCGCCCTCACAACCACACACACACACACACACACACACACACACACACAATGTGAAGAAATCATGCTGCAAATATTTATCTTTAAATGTTTCGTTTTGTCTGATCACCAGTCAGAAAGCCTTAAATATCTAAATTCACAGTGATATAAAACAGAGAAATGCAACAAATCCCCATGTGTCTAAGAAGGTGGAACCAGCAAATATTTGCCATTACTTATTATTAAATTACTTAAAAGATTATTGATTGATTATTAAAATCGTTGCCAATTCATTTCTGTCAAATGACTAATTATTTCAGCACTGGTCTGTTTGTCTACTCGCTCTGCAATTCTCAGCTAGTGTGGTTTCACAGCCCTTTGGGATGGGCTTATTTTGGAAATTCATATCGCAATGATAATAAAAGTATGACACATCATGTAGCTCTAGCAAACACACACACACACACACACACCACACACACACACACACACACACACACACCTTATTACTTTTTGGAACCTCTTAAACCTGTGTGTTTCTCAGTCCCATGTGGTGGAATCCAACAGAGTTAGTAATTGGGTCTGGCTTAGTGGGGAGCACTCCACATGAAAACACACACATGCAGACTCATGCACACAGGTACATGTGTCACGCACATGCACACTGAAATTCACTCTCCCTACGGCCATGCAGGGGAAAGCAGACTGGATTTTTAGTGGATCCGATTTACTTCTCACTATGACCCACTTACCGTACACACACAGACACACATGCACACATACCTACACACACACACACACACACACACACACACACACACACACACACACACACACACACATACGCACACACATACGCACACACACAAACACACATTGCAGACCTATTCAAAAACACAAAGGAAGGAGAGGGACACTGGAGATGCTCCCATTTCTAAAAATAGAAAATGTGATGGAGAGTGTAGCTGGAGATAAATTATGCCTCTGCCAAACACAGAGGGGATGTGACGAAGTAGTCAGTGGGAGAACTCACATCCTTTGTGTGCCCATACAGTACTGCAGCTGTAATGCTAATAGTGTCCAGTATCTGAGAACTAACTGATTTGTGATTAATTGCTGCAGAGCTGAACTAAAAACATACGAGTATCGTATGATAAACATAGTGCATATGCATACAGTATGTCTGTTTGAATATAAAATGTGGGAAATAACATCTGCTGTAACTGAAAAGACATTAACATTTTTTTTTTATCAGAAACACCACAGTTTGTTATTTACTGATCAATAAGGAAAAAAAATGAATTGAATAGAAATTTAAAAGAAAGAAGTGTAATATATCCAAAAAGATTTCCACAATCCATTAAAACCTATAATAGTAAACAGATCAGTAATAGAATTGACTCCCCTGCATGGCCTTGTGGAATGAAACAGTACTCTACAGTAGGTGTTTCATTCTGCCAGTGATCATGTATATCTGAAGGTGTGGATTTATAGTGGCATTTGTGCACTCGTTTCATTTTTATATTTCCTCTGCAGGTTTCTATGGGAGGCCGTGGTCTATGGATCAGAGGAAAGTCCTCTTCCAGTGGTAAGTCTGCCAGCGCTCTTTAAACAAGCTAGTAAACTGTAATGAACCTGGTGTCTGCAAGCTTGCATGTGCTGCCCTGTATGTACATAGGTACAGGTGTCACATATGTTGTGTTGACCCGGTCAGAGTGGGGAGGTTTTTGTGTTGTTGTTGTTCTTCACATGAACAGCGTCAGCTCAGGAACTACTGACCTGACGCCTGTTGGCTGAACCCAGTTGCACGCCTCTATTTCAGTGCCAGGACGACCTGAGAGAAATCAGTGATGCAGAATGAGTCCATAGCAAAGGACAGGCTCATCCTCCGTCCTGAGGCTCAGCCATGGGTGGCAGGAGGAGAGGGGGGCAGATACTGCTTTCTCTTACAGTGGAAGGATAGAGAAAGAGGATCAAAGATTGGCTGCGGATCATTTGGTTCCATACATATGGTTTTCAGCCAAACTAGGGATGGTAGGAATGGGTCAGGTTTGGTCCTGGATGGGTTGCCGTGGCATTTTGTACAGTTTCATTTATTTATTCATATTTTAAAGGTTTGTAGAATTGTGATGCATCTAGCTGCATCAAACCCTTTTCCACTTTTCCAGCTCCTTTAGCTGCTTCTTTACATAAATTAAAGCCAGCAATTCAGTTAAACATCAGCTTTTCAACATCCACCATTCACACCTCCTCTAGTTTCTATTTGTATTTCTACTGTATTAAGTTTTGTCTCAGCTGCCCTTTGTATTTAGTGCTAATTAGCAAATGTTAACACACTAAACTAAGGTAAACATGGTAAACATTAATGCTAGTAGGGATGTATGATGATTATTGGGGCCAATATTGTCTGATAATGGGGAATTTATATTATTATGTATTATTCTGATAATTTAATTATACCCAATAAATGATCAATTGATAATAGTAATAATTATTGTTTGATAGGCTTTAAACACCAAAGCATGTTTGTGAAGTTTTTTGATGTACTTTACTGGAAAACAAAAAATAAATAAATAATAAATACATTTAAAGATACAGAACTGTTTGTTTTTGTTGTGTTAACAATAGTGATATCAGTCAGATTTAGAGCTAACTGGAATACTAATCATACTTGCTCACTACATTTTAGCCTTTCTCGCCTTTAGATGTATCCTCTTCACCTTTACAGAGGGGAGATTTTTCTGTGCCCATGGCTCCTTATTTAGCAACATATTTTTCCACATAGAGACTTTCACACCAGGGAGCTGCTGAGCACAACCACAGTTGTTGGCCACAGTGTGTGGAGTGATAGTGCCATAACAGGCTCTCTTTTGCAAGCATTGTGACAACATAAACACTGTAGACAAAAGCCATTCAAACCAGATAAAATCAACAATCAAGATTATCAAATGGTCTATATAGTATGAGTGGCCTGAGAGACAGTAATCCAATATCAGGGCAGCAGGATAATGAGCCGAGACTCTTTGAATCTTGACAAGACAAAATCAAGGCGGCAGCCCCTTATTGAGACTGCCACAACAGTTTCATCAGCTCACAAAGAAACACAAGCTCTTTGAATTCTGCATGAATTACAGTAAAAGATCATTTCAAATCACAAAAAACAAACAGTCAAGGCGCCATTTAAGGCATTGGTATATTCCTGAAAATGAAAACACACAGATAATGGGACAACAGTGTGTTAAATATGAAATAATAAAGGGTAGGTGGTATTCCCTTCTCATGTACAGTCACTGTCTATGTATATGTATATGTAGTTAGTAATTCTTGATGACACACTGATTTTGCAAATGAGTGGAACAGCCAATAGTGATTGTCGACTACATCCCTGGAGGTTAGTTGTTCCCTCTGCTCTCTGCTTTCCACTGCTCTTAAATACAGACCAAATCATTATAGCATACTGTCAGTAACCATGACCGCCTCACTATAATGTGTCCCTAAACCTCTATTTGGGTGATTTATGCTTTATGATGCATGAAGTCTAGAGATGTGGCAACTGGCGAACAATGTTTATTTGAACTGCAGGCTATCACTGCGTTATGAAGAGACTATATGGATGAATTTGACTTCCAAAACTTCATCAGTGTAGCAGCATCTGAGTGTGTGGGCTCCAGGTTTATTTATAGATCAGCTTTTAGACTCAAGTGTGGGGTGCAGGCAAAATTCATACACTGAGTGTTGCATAAGTTTGGCAGTGCAGGGCTGCGAACGTGTGTACAGTAAGTGAGTGCGTGCGATTGTGTGCTCGAGGGAGGTAGGTTGCAGCTTTGTGGAGGTGACTTACACACCATCTGTCCAGGAAATGAAGCCGGGAGAGAATGAGAAAATAGTCCACCCACAAATGACAAGCATGACAAGAGCTGGTCCATGTCCAGAAACAGAGAGAGAGAAAGAGCAATATTTATGCTTTTGTGTATATGTGTGTTTCTGGGATGCAGATATTGTTTCACTCCTAGTACTATGCTCTATTTATAATTCAGGAGGTTATTTCCTGTAACTGAGGTGGCCATGGAGCCCCACAATCAATACAGTGGACCTGTTTTCTGGCTGCTTGTTGTTTTTGTTTTTCTTCTCAGCAGCTCATGTCTCTCTCTAGGGCTCCTTCAGTACATGACAGAGATAAAGCTATGGCTTTAAACTGTGGAAAAGGCAGATAAAATATACTGTATATAACAGATAAATATACAAAGTAATATATGTTATTATCAAAGCAATTGAAAAGTGTTTTGAAGAGATTTTGCACCCCAGAAAGTTTTCTACTAGAATATAAAGAATAAACCCTAATGAATTATATTACATATTGAGTAAAATAGCAACTACAGTTAAAATGAATAAAAACTCTTAAACCTTTATTAGACCTGCTTTTATATTATAATTTGTAAAAAAAGTGAAAAAGTGCTTGAATAAAAAAAAAGGTAAATGCATAAATATTTTGCAATCTTAATTGTAACATAGTATAAAATACACATTGACTTTCCCATCACCACTGGGATTTGTTTTTCTGCAATAATTTTAGACAGCTGCTTTAAGTGAGTGTCTGCTGCAGACTTACAAAATTAATTAAATTAGTTAAACCTGCACTTCAGTAACATTTTCCCTCCCCATGTCTCCTCTGTCCATGTCTCCCTGTGCCAGGATGCAGCATTGGGGGTTGAACACGTACCTGTACGGCCCAAAGGACGACCTAAAACACAGACTGTTGTGGAGAGAAGTCTATTCTCCTGAAGAGGAAGGTAAGAACATCCTATTCATCCATCTGTCAATCTATCTATTCAACATTCATCTCACCTGGTAGAGCTGGCGACCCATGTACCAAGACTGAGTCCTTACTGCAGCAACCCAGGATTCAAATCTGACCTGTGGGTGTCATCCCCTGTCTCCTCCCCTTTCCTGCCACTATCAGTTAAAATGGCAATATAAAATATGTGGGAGTAAAGGAAGTGATATCACACCTCTGTAGCCCCTTCCTCATTACATTAGACACTACTAGCATAACACACCTAAATCTCTTTGTTGCATTGTGTTTTGGAAAGGAAGAAACATGCATGGATTAAAAGAGAAAATATCTCTGGTTCTGTCTATCATGAGTCCGGCGATGTTATAGGAGTGCAATGCTAAAGTACTCTCATAGGATTTTATGATTTGAGACTCCCAAAGACTTCTGTAATTGTAAACACTGGCCTTTGTGTCTCTTTTCATCTCGCTTTAAATTCAAGATTTTTCCTTCCCCTCCTCCTCCTCTCAGGTCAGTTACGCACTCTCATAGCGGAGGCCCAGTCGAGAGGCCTGAAGTTTGTCTACGCCCTCTCTCCTGGTCAGGACATTGTCTTCTCTTCTTCCTGTGACCTCACACTACTCAAACGCAAGCTGAGACAGGTATAGGACACAATTTTTTAATAAATACTACAGGAATTTAACTTTTTCTGATTTGAGCTTCTGTTTACTTTTCTCTTTCATACACAACCTCATCTCTCTCTCCAGGTATCAGACCTGGGTTGCCAGGCATTTGCCATTCTGTTTGACGACATCGATCACTCCATGTGTCAGGCCGACAGCGAGGCCTTCTCTTCATTCGCCCATGCTCAGGTCACTGTAACCAATGAGATCTATCGGTTCTTGGGGGAACCTCCTGTCTTCCTATTCTGCCCTACAGGTAGGAGTGCTGAACTGAATTGAACTGGAGTGTTGAACCTAGTAAAATTTGACGTGCAGTGTTTACTGCCTGTACATGAAGCTTGATGATGAAATCTCTGTCTTTCTCCCTGTAGAGTATTGTGGTTCTCTGTGTTCTCCCAGTATATCAAAGTCTCCCTACCTGCAGACTATTGGAGAGGACCTGCTGCCTGACATAACAGTGGTATGGACAGGTGAGACATATACACAAGTCAGCATAAATATTAAAGTTTAACTGATGAAGTCATTGATTTAAATGACTATAACTAATAAAACAACAAAAATGAAACTGTATTCTTTACTACACTGTATGATGTAGCTGTTGACATAAGCAACAGTCTTTAAACTTACTGTTATTAGTTTTGAACTGGTTATGAGTTTAATACTGATGCCTCTATATACCTACATTAACAAAGACTATTTCTTTATAGTATTCTTTATGCCTGCCATAGGGTCAGATTTGGTCGGATTCTCCTTGAAATAAATGAAGCCAGAATCAACACAAAATGAAAGTTCCTTATAGGGGCTTTAAGTACAGTTTCTTGTTTCTTGTTTTTTTGGCCTCATTAGCTGACCTGCAATGTCTCCCTTAGTAACAGCACACACGCACGGGCAAAACACAGCTTGGCATGCACACATGCAAATAAGTGCAGGCACAAATCCACACTAAACATTCTCCAAAGATGATTTAGGTGCACATCCACCCACATACATATGGAAGTACAATAGAAAGACACACGTACACACTTTATCGCCTCCTCTCTCATCTATTTCAGTTTTTGAATTTCGAATCGTTAATTATACATTGTGAGCTAAAGCTTTTATGCTTGCTTTTCACTTTCCCTTGTCAACATAGACGGGGTAGGAAAAGCAGACCTGCCTGAGCACTTACCTTTCAACCCTCACTCACTCTTGAGCCATACCTGAAGGCGTTTTTGCAAGTGATGATTACGTGATCAAAAAAATGCTACCTGAAAAGTACAGAGTAAATTGCGAGTCCTATGAAGCTCAGGCATGAGTCACAACTATGTTATCCTTTTTGACTTGTGATATGTGTCAAAATTAAGTTGAGAGGAAAATATATCACGCTGCAAATTTAGTGCCTAATTTGGTCCCCTAGTTTGCAAACTTTTGTGATGGACTGTCTGCTTTTCAGTGTATGAAATTGACAGGGACAGTAACAGAGATGTTGTGGTTTGTTTGTGTGCTGGAACATAGGTGACACCTGACCTAATTTGGATTAGAAAAACAAATACTTCCAGTAAAAAGACAAAGACAGCTCAGCGTGCAAAATATGCCACAAAGCTATTGAAGAAAAAATTAGCTGCAAAAGGGTCACAATGTCATGAACATAAGCATCTTGTGATACCTGCTTGTCGACCTATTCGGAAAAAACGTTTGTCTCCTGGAGCACCAAGTTTATCTTGTTTTGTACCATTCTGTCCTCATAATCGTCCTGTTTTCTCGTTTAGGTATGTGGACATCTACGCATGTGAGCTACAGTAGACACTTAAAGCATGGTTAACTGATGGTTATCTGTTTTAACATCCTTCCATGCAGCAGCCTGGGTTCTTGTGGTTCTTGTGGCACTTTGATGCTTGTTGTCGCCTCTCTCTCCAAAAAGAAAAAAAAAAGAAAAAGAAATAACTATTCTTTCTTTTGTAAGAGAACCAACATTGAAGGTGCAACTCCAAAGTTCAAATACACTGATTGGTCTGAAAGTGCCTCAGAAATAGAGAGAACAACCTATTCCTTTCAGTCTCTTGTTTTCTCCCTCAGATTTGGATGTGGCAAAGTCTGTTTTTCAAACCTTTAAGCTTCCCTTCGTCACCCCTTTCCCTTCACACTCCACAGGCAGTAAGGTCATCTCCAGGAAACTGTCTGTAGACTGCCTGGCTGAGGTGGAGTCTGTCCTCCAGCGCCCCCCGCTCATCTGGGACAATCTGCACGCTAATGACTATGACTCCAGACGTCTCTTTCTGGGGCCATTTAAGGGCCGAGAGCCTCAGCTGAGGAGCAACCTCAGAGGCCTGTTACTCAACCCGAACTGCGAGTTTGAAGCCAACTACATCCCTCTCCATACGCTGGGAAGCTGGTACAGAGCTGGAAAGGAGGAGAGGAAAGGTGAGGGGATCGGCGGAGGGAAGGACAGAAAGGCAAAAGGATTAATGAGCAGTTGGAAGGAAGAAGTGATGAGACATGTCCCCAGTTAATAAACTAATATTGGCTCTGCCAGACCAGAGCCATGTACAGTCTCATTGCTTCCTGAAGAAATGTTTAATAAGACAGCGTTGCTTGGCAACTAACACAATATTAACCACCAGGCAGAAATGTTGCCTGATATTACTTAACAACTCAATTAACTTAAGAATTAAAGCTCCATCCTTTGTCCTGGTTGAATATTTTCTGTAAATTTTAAGCTATGGTTGCACAGAATTAAAATATTTACCCAATTCTGAGTTGCATAATTCACCAGTTCCATTAATATTCATTTACTCTCACAGCAAAGAGATCATAGCTTTCAGATTAATTTAGTCTATTTCACACAAAGTGCATACAGTCCTGCTATTTTGTATGTGAGGTATTCAGTAAGATTTGACATTTGGTTCATATTGGTTGCATTTAATTTACTTTAGTATAGATGAGAATACCAGCAGAGAAAGAAAGAGTTAACAAGGGAGTTGGATGGAAAACTGCTGGAGAGAGAACCACTGTAGCGTGAGATGTTCTAAGGACCGAGCGGGGAGAGGTGGTGATGGAGGAATAATTGTGTGGCGTGATGAAGGAAGAAATGAAAAGAGAGGAAGGTCCCTCGGTGGAGGAGAAACAAGGCGGAGGGCTTTAAGGGGTGGGGGGATGAGAAGAGAGATGAAGGGCAGGCTGAAGCCTGTGATGTGGATGGAAATGGATGAAGAATTTTAATGGCAGCATTAAACGGGTGGGGGGCGCGGTAGTGTGTGAAATAAGTACTGGCTTCAGTCTTTTCGTGTGAGAGGGATTGACTAAAAATTATAAAAAAAACAGGGTCTACTTTCTGGAGTTTAGATTAGACATGTAAAAGTATTTTCAGGTTTAGCATTTAAGCATTGAGCTGAAGTTGACCTTGTTATGCTAGTTAGTTAATTAGACTTGTCTATGATTTAAAATGTGTCATATGTAACACTCAACACTGCAAAACAGAATTTGTTGACATAGTGTGCATTTCTGGGACATGACATAATGCAGATTGCAGTATCTCCAGTACAGTAGAGAAGGGGTTCTCAACCTTTTTGGTGTCAAGTACTCCCAAGTAGATACACATTAGGATGCAGAACTGTAGTTGATAAGATGTAGCCTCAGGGATCGTCTGATAAGATTTAGTCGACTGTCTATACTGTCGATTGGCAGATTAACAGTGAAGAGTGTGAAACCTCTGAACACAATAGTCATTTTTATGCATTGAGCAAACTTCTAGCCAATGAAATAATTGTGAAATTAGAATATTCCAGCTTTATGCAATTTGTGTAGATGTGTATGCACCAAAACATGTCCAACTAGAATGCAATGAACACCACAGACTGATTATGTTAAGGAATTTGAGAGCGGTTTTCTGCCCTGTATATTGTGTGAATATGAGTAATTTAGTACCCTCATAGTAACACAATATGTTTGCTCTAGATGAGGAGTGTGAATACTGTCCCGATAGAGCTCTGTCTGCTGCACTACACGACTGGATGGAAGAACTCAACCAACCACTACAAGCAGGTAAACATTAACATTACAAGAGGTGTGCCCAATAGCATAATTAGGATCCTGGCATATTGGTATGCTAACCAGAGCATGCAGGTCAAGTGGGGGAATGCAGTCTCTACACCATTTGGCGTGGGTAATGGGGTTCGTCAGGGGGGTTACTCTCACCTGCCCTTTTTAATATTTATATGAATGATTTATCTGACTAACTAAGAGCCAGTAAAACAGGATGCATGGTTGGCAACACCCTGGTAAACTACCTTATGTATGCTGATGATTTAGCTATCTTTTTCCTAGCAGTGCTGGGTTTCAAGAGATGCTGAACATATGTACTGAGTATGGTGTCAAATTTGATGTTAAATACAATAGCAAAAAGAGTGTTGTTCTGATCTGTAAAACAAAAGGAGATAAGGATTTAAACTTTCCATCTTTTTACCTGGCAGGGCAAGTTTTAACTGTAGGTAATAAAACTAAATATTTAGGACACATCATCACAGATCAAATGTGTGATGATGATGACATCTATAGGCAGCGCCGTATGTTATATGCACAAGCTAACATGCTGGTTAGGAAATTCCACTGGTGCTCAGATAAAGTTAAGATAAGCTTGTTTAAAGCATATTGTACTCCTCTGTATATTGCCCCTTATGGACCAAGTTTAAAAAGTCTAGCATCCAGAAGCTCCAAATTGCCTATAATTTGCGTATACTGCTTAAAAACCCAGGTGGAGCAGTGCAAGTGAACTATTTTGTAGGGTAGGAGTCAACACATTCCATGCACTGTTGAGAAACCTAATGCACAAATTTATTTGCAGATTGAATGGTTCATGTAACCTCATCATTATGCTGCTGTCAAACTCTGGTCTTTTGTTGTTTGTGTATGTGCCGTTGTTTGTATTGGTATGTGTATTTATTGGACCTTGAGTCTGGAAATAAAAGTTGATTGATTGATTGATTGATTATAATTTGGTGCTGTGCTTGCATATGTGTGTGCTGAGACCAGCATTAGACCAGACCCAAACACTTCAGCTGCTCTGTAACGCAATTATTTATTTTGTTTTAATAATTACAGGTCGGCAGAGCTCACGAGCAGACCAGCGTTCCTCTGCTCCAGCATCTCGCTGCAAGACTCCTGACAGAGCTGACTGCCCCTCCAGCTTGAGAGGAACCTCTGCCGTGGCCAAACTTCCTGTTTTCCCCCTCAACTCCAGCTCACCCCCATCATCACCCACTAAGGTCAAGGGGGAGAGGGAGGGACGAGAGGGGGAGAAGAAGAGGCCAAACCAGTCCGTTCAACCCAATCAGCCTCCAGGATCCAAGCCTTTGGCACATTCAGGTGGGGGTAAGGGACAGAAGGCCCAGGGTCGGGGACTGTGTGGTGGGAAGGGTCTCCTCAGTGAGTCGCAGGTGCGGCTGCTGGTTGGTCTTCATTATCTACCCCACGAGCATGGCCTGTCAGCCCAGAAACTGCTGCAGGACCTGACCTGGCTGAAAACAAACTGCCACCTGGTCAGCACTAACAGCAAGAAGGCACCGCCTCAGAAGGTTGGTCTGTGTTTTGTGTAGAGTTCTTGTTTGTGAAGTTTTAATTGGGGTTTTTGTTGATTGATAATTGTGAGTGATAAAAAGTGCATGACCTTTCGTACTTGGGTGCATATCCTCAGATTGATGAGTGGCGTGGCCGGGCCTCCAGGTTCATGTCCCTGTGTGAAGACATAGCACAGCTCCACTGCAGTGTGGTGGGCGGAGCCAACAGAGCCGTGCTCTATGACCTTTACCCTTATGTGTGGGACCTGAGGAACATGGCGCTGGTGGCAAAAGCCTTCATATGCTGGCTGGGTGAGTATAAAGAGAAATGGAAGCAGGAAAGTATGTAAATACAGAATAATAACATGTGTTTTACTTTACTGCACTACTGTATAATATGCTACTACTGTGTTATTGATACTACTACTGGGCCTTGCCCAACCCGGCGTGGAGATCTGATGATCTGCCTTTTTTCGATTTTGCATAGGCTTTTTACACCAGATGCCCTCCCTGCCCCAGTGACATGGGAACAATAATATACCAGCAATATGATAGCCTATTATACTTTGCTTATAATATAGTATGGTATTATCAAGTTTTAATTCAGTTCAGTTAAATTTGATTTGTATAGTGCCAAATCATAACAAAAGTTATCTTAGAAAACTTTTCATATATATAGCCGGTCTAGATTTTATTCATAAAAATATTTACAGAGACCCACTGCAAGACAGCAGCAGGATGATGAGTGATTCAAAATAAATTGAGCTAAATTGGCAGGTGCAGGTACAGGTAGGCAGGCGGGCAGGTAGACAGGTAGGTAAACATATACTGATCCAGGCAAAGCAAAAGTAAAAACATCTAACAAGGCAACAGGGGACAAAGCAACCAGGGACAGAACAACTAGGACGAACTGACACAGAAACAAGGGAACACAAAGACTAACCAAGACACACAGGTGTAGGGGGGAGGACGAGTCACAGGAAAAAATAATCAGGGACGGACAATCTAAACTGGAGAGAACAGACAGGAAGTGAAAGTTAAGGAAGACACAAGAGGAGAAGTTCACAAAATAAAACAGGAAATAAGAGTCAGAGATGCACAGTATTATAGCACTATAATATAATATATTACCTAATATAATACCATACTATTCTATGCTATATAGCATACGATAACATAGCCTATAGTACGGTTGAGTATAGTATAGTACCACAGTATATACAGTACAGTACAATACAGTAGTAATGTATAGTATATCAGTATAGTATAGTGTAGTATGCTCTCTATTCTACCCTATAGACTAGCATAGCACAGTATAGTATAGTGCTGTAAAGCAATGGTATGTTATGCGATACTACTCAATGATACTGCATATAGTATAGTATAGTATAGTATACCAGTAGTATCCTATGCTATAATAATATAATATAATACATATTATAATCTAACCCCACTCACTCATCTATCTCACTCAGATGGACGAGTGTTGAGTGACAGCTCCACCCTGGGCACCTGGAAGAACTGCTTCCACTGTGAGTAGGCATGAACTTTGAACTCTTGGTCTCCATATCTATGCCTGAAATAACAAACTACAAGTAACCACTGCTTCACAAACCATTATTATCAAAATTAAAATCAGTCTGACAATGTTCTATTAACCCAACATCCAGTAGCTATAACTCAGCTGTAGCTTCGTGCAGCTCAGCAGATAAGGGTGCACTGAGGACTGAACCAGCAGTCATGCTTCAAATATTTATGGCACTAGCATAAAAATGAAGTAGTTAATTTCAGCCAACATCTCTTGAGGAGCTGTAATGCTGTAAAACACTAAACTTTTATGCTGGCATGAATATTTAAAAGCTGATTTAACTGTGCGATCAGTTTCCATCTGCACTGACATGTTTCCTGGCATTCCATTGGCCCTCACATCACAATGTCACCGGACTGACATTTGGTTCTTGTCTGTGGTAGGGTGTGGAAAGTCCACAGGGGCGGACCTACTGGGAATGGAGTCAGAGCCATGGGTGTTCAAAGGGGGCGTGTCTGGGGAGGTGCAGGTATAACATTTTCCATAGATTTTGTGAATTACTCCTCTTGTTCTGTTATTGTGCCTGCTTGTGTTCTTAAATTCATAATAATATGTACTGTTGAAGTTCAATATGCTTATAACTGCCTACGTGTGTGTTTTTTACGTGTGTAGATGCTTCTCCCAATAGGCAGCAGCAATGATCTCTTCACTCATCCTCCTCCTCTCTTCCCTACCTCTCGTCTCTATAACATCAGGCCCTACCACGGCAAGGACAAGGTGAGAAGTCACACCCACATGTTCCTGTTGCACACGTGATGCCAGGATAATGGTCATTCAAAGAACTGCAGTTTTTATTACTTTATTAATGTATACTGTTGAATTCATTCACCAGACACTTCCTTGTCACCAAACCAGGAAGGAGGAAGATTTTTAGGCTTTAGACACTCTGACATAGTGTTGGAAAGTTGTGGGAAATGTATGGACTTTTCAGTCAGACCACAGTAGGAAGCTTTTATGGGGAAATGCTGCGACATTATACAAAGTTTTTGAAGGATCCTGATTGTTCAGTCACCTGTCGATCTATAGTTCAACATATACACTCTGGTTTTGAGAAACATATGGCCTAATAGACTGGGGCACTACCATATCTCCAAACAATAATGATTTTGTGTGTAGGTGGAGTTGTATCGAATGGTTCGCCAACTCCACTTGAGGACTCAGGGTGGCCAAGAGTCCAGTACTGCTCACCCAGATGTCATAGGAGACAGGTGTGTGCTTGAGAGAGAGAGAGAGAGAGAGAGAGAGAGAGAGAGAGAGAGAGAGAGAGAGAGAGAGAGAAAGGAGATAGAGGAATTGTCTGCATTGCAAAACACTTCCACATTAATAATTTACCACGTTAGAATTCTATATTCACATATTTTCTTTTCGTTTCCGTAGATGTCTCGGACCGTGCCTGGCATTGTGCCCAGAGTACAGCTTCATCCTAGAGGATGAGCTGGGTGTGTGTGGCTGTGTCTTGGGCATCTTGGATGTTCGCTCCTTTGCCAAGCGGTGCCAGGTCAGCTGGATGCCCGCCATGAGGGACAAGTACCCATCCAAAGGGGGCAACACACATTCCAACACACAGGTGAATATGTCGAGTAGCAGTAAAGAATCACTAATAATGACTAACATTGATTATTCTGTCATTCTGAAGGGCACAGGACTGAAACCATGTTATAGACACACCCAACACACAGGTGAAATTATGCGCACAAATGTTTAGACATATCGGCACCTACAGTTACACCATCTGGATCGCTCTGTGACGGATTAATAACTCACTGGGAGGTGGGTGGCACACACAAACAAAGCAAATGACACACACATGCAGATTAACACTCACACAGACTGGACAGAAATGTAGCCACCACCTATAACATTCTTTCTCCACCTCTCCACGTTACTATGGGGTTCTAGTTTCCTCATCAGCAGTGCACCATGTTAATGTACAGAAATTGTGTTGCCAGGTGCTTGTAGTGCAACCATGACTTAACAGCAGGAATAGATGATAGTTATGGTCGGGGTACGCATCAGTCAAGACTTTACTGATAAGACACGTTGAGCACAGGAGGCTCGGCTATAGTCTTGCTGTTGCCCACCATGACAAACAGTTGAGTGATCTTCGGCTAAGAGCCAAACAGAGCTGGTGGTGAGCAACGGGGACAGTCAGTCCTTGACATCTGTGGTGGATTCATCTGCCCACTCTGTGCGTCATGGTGCGCAGTCCTACTTTGGATGACTATCAGCCACACTGCAGGCACAGGTGTATGGAGGTCGAAGTTTTCCAGTTGAAGGATTTACTGTTAATCAAAGTTGAATTGGCCAAACAGTGTTTGAACGGTATCTGTTCCTGCTTTATTAGACATAGGAACAGAACACCAGTGTTTCATGCAATTAGTTATTATCCTAAGTTTATTGTTACTTTACTGTCTTAATATGTTTTATGACTCGAAAACTAGGTTGAGAAAACCTCCTCGCTAGCAAGCTGTGATTACAGCACAGACTCTGTTGAGGTTATAAGGCGTTGAATGTACGCTCAAAACAAATTTGGTGAAATCTGAATGCATGGTGATGACTAGTCTTCATACTGTCTGTTTGTTGCTGGGGTAATTTGAAAGTACCTTGGTCTAATGAGTTTGTACAAGGTGTAATCAGTCAAATATGGCCTTTTAGTAATATCTAGTAGCAGCTGTTGGAAACTACAACAACATAGAGCTGTTGACAAAAGACTTTGTCACATTGTGACAATGTCTCCGCTTTACTGTGTAGGACTTGATCCAGCTGATGGAGGAAGACCAGGGAGAGTACCCAGACTCTCTCCTCTACCACTTCCCCTCTCAGCTGCGACTGGACGCCCTGCCTGAGCTGGTGGACATCAGCGTCAGCCGTACCCTGCTCACCGCCCTTCTCACTGCACTCAAGGCCAACGGTAAGTATGTGTGTATGTGTGTGTGTGGAGGATTCTCTTAGAATTAGTTTAGCAGAAGAGCAGAAAAGAATTAAGCGTTGAACAGTGTCGTAACACCACTAACACACTCCATTAAAGTGAGCATGGGTCAAGTGTCAAGCTGCCTATAGATGTTTTCACACCATGAAGTTTAGTAGTCCTAAAACATTTATTTGCCTGACTGCCGGTAAGCTGCTGTTCACCCTGAATGTTGAAATCCTGCGTTTTTTAAATGTTTCTTGACAGGATACCTCAGACCACCTCTAGTTCTGTATGATTCATTGTTTTTTATATGAACCTCTGACTTTGGTTTTTTGCTTTTTTCTATGCAGCTGGAGAGTGAGACTCACATCTTTTATTTCTTTTGTGTGTGTGTGTGTGTAGGATCTCAGGGTGTGTTCTGTGAGGTGCAGCCGACAGACCGCCAGAGGCTGGAGTTCTTGACAAAACTGGGCTTCCTTGAGATCCTCAGGGGAGAAGCAAGGAGCAGAGAGGGAGTGGTTCTGGGGAGGCTGCTCTGAACATACACACACACACACACACACACACACACACACACACACACACACACACACACACACACACACACACACACACACACACACACACACACACACACACACACATAAATACACTTTGCACCCATACAGTAGACACAGAGGCACTTACACACACACACACACACACACAGAAAGATGTTAGAACAGCATGCTAAGCTTTGTAAAGAAGAAGGATCTGTAATCTCTCCGTCAAGAGAGAAAACCCTTTTTTTAAGGGACAATCCTGGATTCCTTTGAGTCTGTGTGGCAGTAATGGGGATGAACCCAGAGATTTCTGAGGGATTTACAAAATAAAAAATAAGCTTTGAGAGTTTAAACCTTCAGCAGAGCTGTGCTAATCTTTCTTGGATTCCACCCCTGGCTACAGATGACAAGATTTAGTCTAGGTAAGAGGAAATAAACAACAGAATAGTTTGAGATGGGAGCAGAGCAGTAGATCACAGCAGCTACAACATCTCCTCTGTGTCATTATCCACACATGTATTTTTTTTAAAGCAGCTATAATATCAATATATTACCAAAAACAGAGCTATAAGGAGAGTGAATATTGGACTTATATTTGCCAGGTGTCCAGAAACATGACTTGAAATGAATGATAATGTTGCTTTGTACCAGCTGGATGTGTAAGCAGGCAACTGTTTGCTACCATGTTCTCCATATCATCTATAAAAGGTGATAATATGCTAGTGATGTGTTTACAGTTTGTGCCCCAAGCGGCCAAGTGTACAGCACGATATATAACGTGGTACTCTTTAGAGCTTTAGAGGTGCTGGTAGGAGGAATTTGTTTCCTTTGGACAGAGCCAGACTAGCGTTCCCTCTCCTTATAGCATCATACTTGCCATACAGACAGAGTGGTATTGATCTTCTTGTCTAACTCTCAGCAAATAATGGCGTTTCCTTCCCTTAATGTCAGACTATTCCTTTAGGCTGACATAAAATGATCCCCTCCTGTACACAACCAGGGTTCAAGCTGCTACAGCTGATCTTGTACTCTGCTCCCTCTGCTTCGTTCATAAACGACATTTCTTCTTAAAAGTCAGGATGTTGTTTTCTAGCTGCTGTCCTGTCGGTTGACTAGAGGCTGCCAACACCAGACTGGACCCAGGCACAGCGTCACTGTTTACACTCGCTTAGATTAGATGAATGTTTACATGCATGAAGAACAAAACATTGTGTGACTGTTCGCAAAGTAGGATTACGTATATACTGACATAAACACAAACATAGGCTTATCATTTCAATGGAATGCTCTAACATGGCGACGTTAATGAAGATTTCTTTATTGAACTTTTCCTCAGCCGTTATAGCTATAAAGTCTTAGGAGAAAACATAGCAAAATGCAAGTGCATGCACGCTAAAATTCATTAGAAAAACTATTTATTTATTGACAGACATTACACACACACACACACACACACACATCTGAAGTTTACACTGGGTTCAATTGGATATAATAGATACCTCTCCCTAATTTTTTTGTCAGACACTGTAAACATCACCAGTGAGTATGTATGGTGTATGTGGCGGTACTTTGTACGTTTTATGTGTGTGTGTTTGCAAACATGGCAATTCAGACAGGTGTGTCATTCTGCTTTTATTCTGAACCACAATGAACACAGGCATACACAGAAATATACACGCACACACACACAGTCATGCTAACAGAAGCACAACAGCAGTCCTTATGACATCTTCAACTGAAAGTACGTAGAACTACGAATGTTCATTATTTTGTAACGCAGCTTAAAGACACACGTACTGTTTGTGCAAGTATTTATATTTCTTTTTTGTTATTTTCTTTTTATTATGCTTGATCAATCACAGACTGAGAGGCACTTTTGTGTGTTTCTAATTGTTACCAACCTCATCACCATTGTCTGTGAGGTAGTTCATGATAAAAACTATTTAGTCCCAGAACTGAAAATGATGTAGACAAAAAAAATCCTACAAGCACCGAGGTAGAAATGCATGATGCAAAGAAAAATGTTTAGAAAAGACGTTATTGTGTCCGAAAGCGTACGTACGAAAAAAGAAAATAATCTTTTTAAGATTTAATATGCTTTGATATTTTCTGACATTAGACTGGGCTGTGTGGTTTGTGTGTGAATGTGGACTTGTGTGTATGTTTGGGAATATAGATGTTGATTGGAAATGTACATTAAAATAATCTACACAGGCAACTTGAAGCACTGTGGAAAAAGTGTAATAATCAGTTCCTCCAGGAAGTTGCGATCGCAACATTTACTGCAAACTCAACCAATCCTTCTGAATTCTGCCCGACCTTGCATTTCTGTCCAGTAACAGCAATGTCACCAATCGCTGTAGTTTCCTGCGGGTTCCACCAATCATCACCAAACTACAAGCAATTATATTCCCACTGGAACAAGTTGCCATTGTTTTTTAATGAACTATACAAAATTAAATTACAACTATTTTTTCCAATTTTCATTTACCCCCACAAAAAAACCCAAAAAACATCGCAATTGTTTTTCAAAATCTGCTGTGAAATCAAGCCTTTTATGCCACAATCCCTACAAAGAAGGCTACATAATCCTGGAAGGACTGAATAATGAACCACAGCTGAACTCCTTCACTTTTTCATTGGAGAGAATTTAATAATAATAATAATAATAATAATAATAATAATAATAATAATAATAATGATAACAGTTGGCTGGCCTAAGCAGCTGATTCCAGAAACACATTGTCTGTCTGTACTCATTGTCCCACTGTCTGCCTGCACTAAGTCTGTTTTTACAATCAGTTCCAGTGGAGTGCTATGTAGTATGTCTATGCAGGGTAATGAAGGGGTTGAAAATAATTACTGTTCAATTCAGTCTGTGTTTTTATTGACAATAGCAGTTAAACTGTCATTTTAACAATGAATGATTTTATTGAACTGACTTGTTGATTTCATGGCAAATAAAATACGTTTTCTTTTTTCCTTTAAACTGGCTGTTTTGTTTGGCTTTTTTTAGCGTGTGTCGAGTAAAAACACTTAACGTGGCAAAAAGCATGGACAAAACTTGGATGAAAATTTTATCTATTTAATAGAAATGGTTGGTATACAGACTGTGACATTTTCAACATGTTATTGCTGAATATACATTGCCACCTTGTGGACATACTGTGGAATGCGAGTGTATATCTAAAGATCTACAATAGGGCTGCACAATTAAGTGAAAATGATGGAAATACCAATACGGCCAAGTGCAATATGCAAATAGTAAGAGCTGTAATCTTTTGATAAAAGGTAGAATGTGTGACAAAACAGCATTTTAATGAAGTCCTGCAGTGCTGCCCTGCTCTACAGATCTAGTTCTCCAGAATTAAGAAAGAAGAAAACAGACCCCCAAAAATGTCACATTATCAGGATTCTAATAGTTTTTTCAAAATAAAAATTCAATGTGTGATGCAAAAATTCCCACATAGTTGTGAATCGCAACATCTGTCAAAATAACCAATGTTTTTACCATATCCTGCAGCCCTAATTTATAACATGTTTATATCAAACATGTATCAGTGTTATCCAACTCAAAAGTTCAAAGTACTGATACAGTACTCAGTGTGTGAACTTCTTAGTGTTACACATCAGTGCTCTCCCTTTCTACGGTGTTCCCAGCTTCCCATTGGCTGCGGGAGTGCATGTTGCGTTCAGGGGCCATGACCTGACCAATAGGGATGCGGTACGCTGATAGACTGCCGGTGAGCAGCAACATCAGCGTGGCTGTCAGAGTAGCTGCCCAACTGCATGCTGGGAGACCAACCTAGGTAAAGAGAGGGTTTGTAATAATGCATACGAGAGAGAGAGAGTGAAGTGAGTCAGACAGTTTGAGTGAGAACAAGCTCTATACATGTACAGTTTCAGCATTAACCTACTCTTTGTGCTCTGATGAAGGTATAAAAGACAAACAGTAATATGTATGTTAGCAGGAATGGTAAAAAATAAAAAAGTAACTCCTGTGCACCTGCAGTTTTATTCCAGGTAAGATTAAGCTAAATAAAATGGACCAATAAAATAAAATGTCGTCTTCGTGTGGAGTGCTGAGTATCTATGATACAACAGCCCAACTGCCTTATGATGAAGCTGCTGTTAAATGGACCAAACTGAAACACACTGGTTGAAAATCCTGCTTTCTTTTTTGCCATGCAGTGAATGTGTCACACCCTGAAGTAATGTAGCAATACAATATATATTTCAGCTGGACATCATTGTTGTGTATTTTTTGCAGCAATGCTATTCTTCAGAGTATACAAAACGAAGGAAAATTGTTGTTTTGCATCATACACACTTGGCTTGAGGTGTGTGTACTTACAGTACCCAGCAGATTGCTCAGAGCAATGTCAGCATATGCAGAGAGGAAGGCTGCGGGCAGAGGAGAAGACATTAGGCTAAATATATCCTCCAAACACTCACCCTGTATCTTTCTCCAGGTTGCTGGAACAGAGTTTAGCTGCAGTCGGTTCAGATAGGAGACACACTGGAAGCTCCAATTAGGGACAATTTACCTAATGTGAGTTGATTAGCTCCCTGTCATCCTGGTCAGCACTAATGGGCCCATGGTGCTCCAGTTGTAATTTCAGATGAGTTGCATGAGTGAGATAGAACATGTGCATAATTTTGTCAGTTTGTCTGTATCCATGAGTGGAAGCAGAGGGAGGCCCAGTCTAAATAGATCAATTAAATCAAGCTTGAACTCACAAAATTGCAGAATTATTAATCTCTTTTCTGCAATTACAGCCATTTGGTGCAGAGAAAGAGCAAAAAGAGCCCACATAAGTAGAATGTAGTATGCAAAAAAGAGATGTAAACTGGACGCATGATGGTGAAGGGGAAATACTGTATGTATGGAAACATATGAAGTCCCAGCACAGTACAATGAGAAGGCTGAATAAGCTCATGTGTGGCATTTACCTATTTTCTGACTGTATGTAGTCATTTACCTCCTTAAGAAGGTGTGATTCATCATGTGATTTATTCACATGGGGAATTAATTAATCCATGATTTACTGAGAGGAGCAGTGATGCAGCAAGTAACATCTCAGGTACTCAAAGGGCTCTCACAAATTACATGAACTCATAACAAGCTGCATTTTGCAAAAGCAGGTAACAATGTGAGAGTCATGTGTAAACTGTCTGGGGTCTACTGTGTTGGAACTAGGAAAATGAGCCTTGTTTGATTGGCTCCAGTGCATTTCTGAAAAGGTTTCATAGAACCAAGGGTCTCATAAAAAGAGTTACATTTCAGCCTAAATTACAAGGGAGAGCACCAGTGACCAGTTAGTCTCCAGAAGATGTGTTTAAAGATTAAAAAGTATGGGGCTGAATGTTTTGTATGAGTTTCTTTGGTTTTAAAGTTCTATTATTAAGTTTGGAAAAATGTGAAAAAGGCATGTAACCTAAAAGTACTAGGATATTTATATACTATAATCTAATGCAAAACGATCTAACCAGTCTGACTGCTGAGGTCAAGGTGTTTAAGGGGTAGTAGGACAAAAAACTAAATGTACACAAAAAAACAACATAAGAAAACGTGGCCTATTTTGTTTTTGCTGGAAAACAATGTATTCCTTGTAGCATACGCACAGTGTTCTGTTCCCTCTGTACTAAAACTGTGATGGAAAAGCTTCATGTTAGATCACTAACTCTGTCATTAAGAGCTTCGAACAAAAGATAGCAACAGTGTCTGTGTGTGTGTGTGCTTGTGTGTTACCGCTGGCGATGGCAAAGAGGTGGGTCCTCCAGCTGAAGGTGAAGAAGAGTCCTCCAACAGCCATGCAGCCCAGAGCTCCATTAAACCCTGACAAACCCGAGTACAGAGAACCATGACGCACTGCCATGGATAAACCTGTGCCACACACAACACACACACACACACACACACACACACACACACACACACACACACACACACACACACACACAGTGAGTGTTAAATCTTTAGTCTGATGACAAGAACCAATGAGTCACTGCTGATCAGGGAATCACACTGGCAGAAATACACAGTGTAGAACTGCTCTACAACATTTATCCACGTGGTGGTGCTAGACACAAACTGCTGGATGGTTGCCTTCAGTTCACACTTCGGTCTGCGTGTAACCTAATAAGGAAATATGTTGACGTTGCCTTTGTGTTCCCCGGTATCTGCATATAGGGAATATGAATATCTGGTCCAACATGGGAGATGACCTTTTGGTTAACCCCTGCTAAAACATCATTTGTTTTCAGTGCTGCCACTCGCACACTGTTTGTTTGGAGTCTTGTGTAACAGTGTTAACAGCATATAATGCGCCACTGAGGAAGAACTGAGGTGTAATTTGTCTGCTTTGCCTCTTGCATTTATGGTTTTTCCAAGGAAGAGAAGTCTGTGTTCAGCCAGTATGTGATGATGGCGAACAGGGCTGGGTAGAGGAAGTGTTGACTGAGACCCTGCCTGTGTCCTCTTTTCTGAGCCAGAGTTGCACTAAAATAAGTGGTTTCATATTGGACTTTTAACTTATTTAATTGTCATGTTATTCCCTTTTTTTATTTGCATATTAATCATATTCATTTTCACAAGAACAGCTTCAGTATCAATATGTTGTGGCAGGTGGATGAACACCATTCACCCCTGACTCACAACCGTACTGAACAGACACTATGTTGTGAAGCTATATGCAGACTGCACAGTGGGCATGCTGGCCCAGAAACATCTCTTCAGGGCCAGAGGCGGTGACCTTTTCTCTGCTGGCCTTCAGCAGCAGCTGATCTGTGTCTTTCAACCCACACGTGAGGGAGAATAACAATAAAGTCACAATGACATCAGAAGGAGTAGGGCCACTCGGCAAGCAGCATGATGCTTTGCTTTACTTCGAAATATTTAAAACCAGTAAATAGTTTTTGTTTCGCCCCCCCAGGCAGAAGCTTGTTGCCCCTCTGATGAAACCCAGGATCACTGATGGGTGGGGTCAGGGCTCTGCTCTGTTGCACCTATAACCAACGGTGATATCACAGTGTACTGCCACACCCTGGAGGCAGTACACTGGAGCTGGGGTAAGAAGTTTAACAGCTGGAGATGAGCAAAAATATGATTTTTAGGAGCTGTTAAGGTGCTCTTCAATAAATGAGTTGAGAGAACTGTTTTTATGTGCATTTTGTGTCGAGGGAAGAGGAGACAGTAACCTTCCTCAAATTAATGTATGAACCGAACAGAAATGTCATATTTTCCACATTGTTCTCATTCGTTTGAGGTTCTGGCTCTTTTTCTGCAAGAATCAGTACCAACTCTTTACCTTGATGCAACCGACTCCTCATATTTGCATAACAGTAATGGATGGACACAAACATTCATTCACATTTTCTTTTGCCGATCTTTTTTGAAATTCACTTGACAAGTTTGTGCTAAATTTGGATGGAAACTTGACCGAGTAGACTGTTGCAAGAGTACAATTGCAAATATCACCAACTACAACATAACTAAAAATAACCAACTACAGTATACTTATACAATATACTAAAGTCAGCTAAGTTCCATCAGCAGAGATGACATTGGAGGAGTCAAGTTAAGAGTCAAAATCCTTCGAGTGAACAAACCTCCACCTCCACTTTAAGAGAAGTCAAAGAAGCAGTCCAAGGATGTCGGTAGCTCAGCTGTTTCTCAGAACTTGAAGCTTTTTGTATGTTACAGAGTTGTATCTTACTCTTGCTACATTCTCTCTCATTTGTTTCGGATTAAATGTGCGTGTTTTGTTTATTGTGTGAGTAAACACAAAATGAGATAGCAATGTATTTGGTCCCCCTCATGTACATCCATGGAGTCCAACACAACATTCACTCCAGCTTTAGAAATAGAAAGCAGCTGAACAAACTCCTCTCTGACACAAATAAGCACATTATAATTCACAAAGACGGGATGTATTGCACGGATGTTGGTGTAGCGTTACCTAATAAACCAAGCTAAACGTGCAGTTGGAATCAACGTTGTCAATAAATCGCACTTTCATTTCTGCTTTTTGCTGCACACCAACCAACACTGCATCTGTGTGTGTAAGAAAAGGTCATCCTGTAGCCCCACCCAGAGCAGCTGACACTGCTCAGCTTAGGAAAGGCATGAGCCTTAAAACTGCTTACCGACTGTTTTATCGCTATATACAATGGTTATCTCTGTGGGAGCATCAACCCGAAGGCAGAAATTGTGTATTTTTACCTTTCTGAGTAATAGCAATATCATAAAAAATTACTGAGCACCGTCTGACTGTGCAGGAGAGTGCCCACCACTATTTGCTTTAGCAGCTATATATTATTTACACACACGTGCACTAAGCTGTATGTGTTCCTGGGTGAAGGAATTATCCTTTGCTCAATATTGTCATATCACAACATATTTAATTGTCGCATCTTGGTTAGAAGACGCCGTTTCAAACCTCTAAAATTCATCGTAGCCGTGCTGGAAATGTATGCTAAACAAAAGATGACTAAAATGACAACAGTATAAATGTTATCATTCACCACTGCAGCTGCTGCACCCTGCACCTTCCCCTGTATTAATACTGCAGGATTTTCCAAAGAATTCATCTGCAGTAACAGTAAATTTTGGAAGCTCCTCTGTATATAAATGACCCACGGGGCGCGCTTTGATTGATTTCCTCATTACCAGGCATTGTGGGCTGCAGTTTAGCAAGTCTGGTCCTGAAGCAGACTGACCACACCCCAGTGCTGCCTCCTCACTCTGTGTCTGCTGGGCTACTCTCTCTGACATCCCCTCCCCTCCTTCCACCCTCTGTTTGTCGTACCTTTTTCACATCAACCCTCTTTGTTTTTAAATGCTCCGGCTCTCTCTGCACTCATCTTGTCTCTTCCTCATTCCACACTTCATTATCCTCCTCTCCATCTTCCTCTTCACTGTCACCGTTTGCCCTTTGTTCCTTCATTCCCTTCCTTGCCTCCTTCATCACAGCCTCTCTCTCTCTCTCTCTTTCTGCTCCCCTAGTTCCCTTCCCCAATAAGAGGGTCATTAAAGACTAATGGCAATGTGGGAGGGGGGCCCCAGAGGATCCTAAATTTTTTACTGTTTTTCTACTATTGTGTGTGTGTGTGTGTGTGAGTCACTCCCAGTGTGATGCTGTCTATGCTAATAGAATGAGTCAGAGAGCTTTTATCATATCAAACCCAATATCTCCTCTCCTCTTTTCCAGTTGCTGCCTGCATCATACCACAGTGACTATGTGCAGACTAAATGGAGGATAGAGCAATAGGTTGGACTAAACAACTGAAATGAACTGTACATAATGGCTTGTTTTCAAGTGTTAGTGGTTAATGGCTAACTTTGCATTTGGGCCTTTGCTCTTCATTCAGCTGGTGAATCCATTATTCTGTCCTTTGATGCCTTTGAGGGAAAAACTGTCTGTGGATGCAGCTAAATGGATTGCTCTTTATGTGGGCTCATTTGTTAACACTGTCCAGATATCAGCGGAGTGAGCTGTAGAGGGAACAGCTTGTTTCTATCCATGCAGAGAAAAAATACTTTGTGTGTCTCCATTTCCACCAACCTTTCTTAAAGTACCAGCCTCATTTCAGATGCTGTAAAGGCCTATTTCTACAATCCTCCTTCTTTGTGAATGTTTCTAATTATATCTATTAAGAATTTCATGTTTGTGCTTTATCCTCCTAGGATTACCGTTAAATCGATGAATTCATTTTCTCTTTTTAGGAGTTAAATTCTTGCTATAGAACACCTCTATTTAACCCTTTTGTATTGGACAGTGGAGTGTGTTAACATTATCATTATTTTCAGCCATGCTAGTGGCTCTGTGATGCTGTACTAAGGCACAGCTGTGCTTTGAGCTAAATGCTAATGTCTGCACGCTAACATTCTTGCAATGACACTGCTAACATGCTGAGGTTCAGCAGGCATGCTGACACTCACTAATTAGCATTTAACACAAAGTACAGTTAGGTATTGCTGTTGTTAATGAACACATCTGGACTGGTGTTTTTCAGTAAAACAGGATGGAGGATGATCGGAATTTCCCTCTGTCGCTTATCTTCAGTGGTGAAATGTAATATACCCCCCGTCCATCTTAAGGCCTGTTATGTAACACACAGATGGCCATGGCTTAAGTGTTATAGTGTTATGTTGTATTACAACATTTCGGTGAAGTACAGGTCATAATCTCTCTCCTAAAAATACTTTCTTTCTAAGACTGAGAGCCTCTGCTTCTTCTTCCCCTCGCCTGTCTGATGCTGCATCTACAGCCTGTCACACCGGAGATAGCACATGTGAGATTCTTACTTGAAAATATATATATTTATGTGTGTTTTCACATCATAAGTACAAAGCTACTAAAAGACCTCTGAGTTTAGCAGTGAACCCCAGATGACTTCTCCAACTGCCTCATATCATCTTTCCTCCTGTATTTGATCTCACTTTGAAGCGTTTCGACAATTATTCTCCTATAACATGAATGCAGCAGGAGGTTGAGGCTCTGGCCTACATACAGCCCCTGATCTCCTCCTCTGGAAACCCCTTGTGGGAATAGTTTACACCACAACGATTTGAGTGACAGCTCTAGATATGGCCTCAGACTCTGCCTGTCCCAGACGGACTTCATGTCTCTTTCCTCTCTTAGTCTGACCCATGCTACTGTATCTGTCATTCCCACTCCTTCTCACAGACAAAGTATAAGTTGATGATTAAGGGGCTGACTACTCATAGAGAGCCGAAGTGATTTCCCCTGCCTGACGTCAGGATCCACACATGTCTAAACATCGGCTGTCAGCCTGCCTTTGGTCTCTCACCTCAGCGTTCCTTAAAAAGAAAAAAAGATGATGTAATTACAACAGTACCAAAGGTGGACGTGATGAGATGACAGAGGTAATACTTAAATTGGAGGCTATTCTGATAGTGGCGAATGGAAAAAACAATCACGACAGTGACTGAAAATAATGGAGAGAAATGGAGAATGGTAATGATAATGGAAACAGTAAACTAATGAAGATGATGACAGTAAAGGTAGGGACAGGGCTAAAGACGAGGACAATTGCAAGGAGGATAATGATGATGGTGACAACATTAAATGTGCTGATGATGTGGTTAAAAGGAAAATAATGATGATGACGACTGGTGACAAAGATGACGGTTTGCGTCAGCTAATGCTGGAAATCCTGGTCTTCAGAAGAGTTTTTAGTGTTTCCAGCTGATTTGATTTAAACCAAGAAGGCTGTAAAAGGGTCTTACAAACATTAGAAGACAAAGAAACGGTAAAAAAGGTAGTTAGCCGTAGTATTATAGTACAGTATTATAAATAACAATGGAATAAAATGTCACTATTATAATATAACCCAGGGATGGTTTGAAAGCTTACTATAGAAAAACATAGTTGGACAAGCAACACAATGGCTAGATATAATGTCAGTATGATTCACTTTTACAAGAGAATATATTTGCTGGATAACCTATGAATGTGGCAAAAGTAAAACTAAATTATTTAACGCAAGATGGGCTGGTGTTTCCGGCATGTAAACCCCCCCAGGACATGGCTGCTAACATTGCTCTAAACTCTGATATCCTAGCACATTAATGTTCCACTCCTAAAATACAAAATAAGCTAGCTAATGACCGCTTGCCTTTGGAAAAAAGTTGATAATGACATCAAACACACACACACACACACACACACACACACACACACACACACACACACACACACACACACCTTTTCTTTCCTGAAATCGAACCAGACTATCTGTACACTCAGCATTTTGTAGGCACTGAAGGATAATGAATGCAGAGCAGCAGTGGAGAGAGTGGTGTGAAAAGTGAAAAGAATGAGGAGTAATTTTGGAAGCTGATAAGAAGAAAGGATTAAAAGAGATAAAGAAAGAACTAGAAAGAAGAAACGGCTGTTCATGGAGGGGACGTAAGACAGAAGAAGAAAGACAGAGCCAGGGGCACAACGTGTGCCCGTGTTGGAGAGGATGGTGTCAGTTCAATACACACAACCACACACATATTGTCAGAACCTCTTGAGTCCTCTTTTCTACTCTGTAACATTTATTAGCATCTTCCCCTTTTGTTCCTTCTCTCTCTGGCACTTTTTGTCTTTCACTCAATTTATGCCCCCTCTTCTTTTTCCTTTTCTCTCCTCTTCCATCTTCATCTGACACTCTTTGTCTCCTGACACTGATCTTTCTTTTTCCCTCCAGGTCTCTGTCAGGCAGGATTAAGTTTTGAATCTGACCTTGTAGCACTTATTCACAGTCTTAACTATCTCACTGTGTGCCGCAGCATCATTTGTTTCTGTGCGTGGGTGTGTGTGAGTGAATTTACATTTATTCAGGGCAGCCGGTACACCAAGTTCCATGGTATAATATGCATCTAACAACACCAAACGTCCAGATTGTGCTTATAATAACAGCAACACAAGTCATTATAACAGACCTTTTCATCACATCGTTCCAAACAAAGTTTCAAAGTGCCTAACAACAAAGAGAATAACACTAATGCGAATAAGAATATAATAAGCAACTACAAGGTAAAAACAAATAATACCAATAGAAATTCTACGTATCAGAATTTTAAATTCAAAAGGAGATATTGAATTCATTAACATGCGATGCAAAGACAAGGAAGCCTTTTTTAGAATGACCCCATATGACACCTGGACTGACATACAGTATCTAAACTGCAGGGCACACAATTATATAGTTTTATAAATTAAAAAGGTTAAACAATTTCCTGAAACAGCTGGGTACTGTAGTTTTAAGCAAACATTACTAAAACAGGATTACAGCGCATTTGTTGGGTACTATTTTCAGATGTGGATTAGCACACAGTTGAAACTACAGTGCCCATGTGCATTGTAATGAGGGAACATTTCACCTAGTACAGCAGTGTGGCCCGTTGATGTGTTTTTAGCAGATTTTGGAGAATAAGGTGCAGAGGTATAAAATATTTCAGGCTTTGGATACACAGAGAATACTTTTTTTTGTTGCCAATAAGAAATGTATAGAATATTACCAGCCTCATCCTTCAGACATTCAAAATAACAAAATTAATGCTTAAACTGGAAGGAAGCCACAAAAGAGCAGCGAGACGTAATGCAATATACCCTTGTCCCATGGGATTAGTTTAAAAGGCCCACATTTCAGATTTGGGGAAGATAGAAGATCTGGTGGAACTCTGAATTAAAGCATCCAGTGAAAGAAATAAAAGCATGGCTGACTTTTTCAACATTTATGAATGCTATAAATGGCTTAATTTTGGCTAAAATACTGAGTTATATAAACAAACTCACTGGAGAAAACATGGATTGTACAATGTAAAGGGAAGGAAGGAAGAAAGAATTTACAAATGAGAGAATAGAGTTCCTGATTGCTGTGCTGCTCTTTTGCATTGAACTGCCATGCTCCAGCAGGCCGTTTCCCCACTGTTTTGTCGCCTACACAATCTCATTACAATCACATCTCTTTGATTACTTTCTTGTCACACTGTTGTTTTTATTGCAGCAGTGTGTGTGTATGTACCTGCCACTGTTAGCAAATGTCCACTGGTTTGTGCAGTGTCTGTATCCACAAGCTCACTCCCACTGTTTTTTTTTTTTTACAGTATGACTCATAGCTACAAACACAAACACACACACACACACACACACACACACACACACACACACACACACACACACACACACACACACACACAAAGTATTTTAGGACACTGTATTGTACTTGTAGCAGCAGACGGAAGCAGGGGGCTGAAGTCTTTTAAACTTCTAGCACTTCTCGTTCTCGCTCTCCCTGAAAAGAGTCACAGATGGAAAAGGCGCACACAGCCACAGGCCTGTGTGTTTGTATATAAGCCAGTCGTTATCAATGCCCCGGCTAATTGCTCTGTGTCTTTTGGAGCAGCTGCCCACAGGCTGCTTCTGCCTATCTCACAGTTTTATATTCATATGCGCTGCTGACATTGTCTTATTGCCAGAGGGATTCATAAAACCTACCCGACTGTATTTCAACATTTATGCCATGCAGGGAGCTAAGGCTGCCATCTATTTGAGGTCCTGGCTGATGGTTTAATAAATGGAAGGTTTATACTGCTGCCTAAGACAAAGATTAATGATGCTGCATTACGCTATAAGGACAGTTGGTGACTTGTGCAACTATGACTGCAGAGCATGGTGTCAGTAACCACATAAAGCAAGTATGATCTCGCTTAGTATGGTATCGCAAGTATAATTTCCACATTAAAATCCTTAAAAAGGCATCTACTCCACGTAAAGTCCATTCTCAGTGGATGTGCACTGGTGGCTTCAAGTGTCTACATCACACTGTACAAGTTGCATACTGGACCAGGTTGGACCTCCAGGATATTAGTGATGTCACGAATCATGCTTGTAGCACTGCCCCTTAAAGTGAGATTTTCAATGAGCACAGAGAAACTTTCCACTTTCAGCAGATTAATGTGAAAACATCCTTCTAGTGTCAAACTCTGCACAGTGAAGGACCGTAGGAAGAAGAGGAAACATATATTTTGAAGGTACTACAGCAATTTACTATTGCACATTTAAGTTACAGTAATGTTTGGAGTTTACATGTTCTACCGCCCTGCACAGGGTAAGTGGCTGTAGATAATGGATGGATTTCCAAGTTGGAGATCTCACAAGAGACAGATTCAAAGACAGAATGGGGGCGCTGCAATGGCTTTAGGGGTTGACTCAAGCTGGAGAGCCTTGTTGCATTTCCCTCTTCCCTGTTTTTTGTTATATCTCTGCTGTCTATAATAAAAGGCACAGAAATGCCCCAAAAAGACAGAATGGTCAAAATCAAAACAGCAGCTGCAAAAATAGTCTGACTTAAACTCCTTAATATGGGTCAAGCTCTAAAGGTGCTGGATCTCCACATAACACAACCATTACCATCTACTTGTTCGATCCTTCCTGGATTGTGAACACACTCCACACTCAGTTTGTATTACAGGCCTTTTGTTACAAATGTTGTCTCAGAGCCCAAGCTGTGATCACCCTGATGATATCATTAGAAGTTATTTTCTCAGGCTTAAGAAAACTCCTCCAGAGCCACAAAGGACAGTATTATACAACTGTGTTCACAGACTGAGTAGTACTCCCCATGGCTAGTAAACTGACATATAGATGTAAAATGTGGGAGTTTTCCTGCAAGTAATAATACCCAAGACGGAGTCCCATACAGTGAGCTACTGGCACTGAAAGGTTCATTTGAAACTTATTAGTGATTAGTTTAACCAAATAAACAAGAACTATAACCTGTTTGTGAAGTCAGAGTTACAATCTGTGTCTGTGGAACACAACATTGATGCTTTTCTACTTTACCATGTACAGTATGACCTACAAAAAAAACCACAATAATAGCCCCCACTTTTAACTCTCTCACTCCTCTAACAGGGACACACAGACAACACAGATGGAGTCTCACCAGCCAATGTTCCAACTGCCGATCCCAGCAGAGCATGGATGGCCAGCAGGGGGGAGTAGAGCAGAACAGCTCCCAGGATGAGAAGGGAGGGCCCCAGGGCTCCACAGGCAAAGATCTGACCCACACCAAGCAGGATGCCATGCATCACCTGGATGAAAGGGAGAAGTTATAGCAGATTTGTACACTATGCAGCATATTGCAAATTACCATGAAAAAGATTTATGTTCAAGTATGAAACAGAAACACACTCAAAAACATAATGACAAAAAGTGTGGACTCTATTCATTCTTTCTTCCCAGTCACAATCAGCCATTTTCTTCAGTTAAATACACACACACACTCACTCTCACTCACATGCTGCTTTCCCAACAGTCAGTGAGAAGTGAAGAGTTTCCATGGCGACGTGATGGGTGCACCTGCCTGTCGCTGATATTTACAAGTCATAAATGGTCTTTAATTATATCGCGGCCGTGTAACTCTTTGTGCGCATGTGCTTCTATGTATGTACACAGTTGTATTTGTGTGTTTGCGAGCAGAGAGATTAAATATGCTGCCGTGGTGGTGCAGCCAGAGCGCCATCCACAGCAGAGTGAAAGCTGAAGACATTAAATATAAATAGGACCGACGTCATCGCCATCTCTAGAGAGAACCAGAGGAAGGATGAAATGGAGATGGGTGGAAGGAATGGAAGGAGTAGAGCAAAAGAACAAAAAAAGAAAAAAATAGAAGAAAACAAAGAAAAGACAGAGGAGAGGTGAAAGAGGTAATGAGATTGTTTCACATCAAGGACTGTAACAGGAAAAATAATTGCTGTCCTTGAAAATGTGGTTATATATACTAGTTGTTTATGGTTGAATTATGAGTAAGGAGCCCAAAGGAGGATGAAGAAGACAGAGATGATTGAAAAAAGTGATGAAGACAGATGCAGAAAGTGGGACAAGGAGGAAGGAGATTTGCATAGCAGGGAAGAAAAATGGATAGAGATAGGGAGAAGGGAAGCAGCGAGATGAAAAGGAGGATTTAGAGGTTTCAGATCTCCTAAGTAACAAACCAAAGGGAATTTATGAAATAAAGAGAGACAGCTTTTCTAAGACGAGAGACGGGCAGATGAAGGGAAACAGGAAGAAAAAGATGTGAGTTGAATATTAAAAAGAAAGGATAAGGATGGGAAAGAAAACGAGGGAGAAAGTCTGAAATATAACGAGAGAGAAAAATCTGAGTCAGGGGCCTGAAACTTGTAAAAAGCAATGATTTAGTGTGAGGGAGATAATGTGCCAAAGGCTGCTTGTTAATAGAATCGTGTGTAAATCTTGACTCTATATTCAGGACACCTAACAACGCTGAGAGGGCTTAAGCAGCGTAGCTAATCTAGTTTCCACAGTCAGTTTGCAGATCATCGTGTGCAGAAATATACGCCATGTGGTGAATAAATCCAACAACTTAAGTCGATATTCACTGTCAGTTTCATACTATCTTCCAGCTCTAGTTAGGTACTGTCTCCATCTTCAGTATTGTGTTTCAAGAGGGTTTTTCATAGAAGAAAGAATGAAGCAAGGTCATACTGGTGTTTTTCCACCATGTAAGGAAAGTGGAAAGTTACCTTTGTTTGGGATAATCTGGTGAATAAATATACAAAAGGTCCCCGGGTGGAATGCATCTTCCTTAAATTTTCCAAAATGCTGTATTTATTTTTGTCATTCCATTTCTCTTAAACACTTAATTTGAATCTTGCTACTGTTTACAGTTTCCTATTTCATCTCTCCAAAATGTACTTAAAATCATGGAGATGCTCTGGTTAACATCCTCCCCTTGTCCATGAGGAAAATGAGAGGAAATGAGCCAACTGTTTTAGCAAAAAAGTGCCCATTTACACATTCAGCAGAAATGGTGCAATATCAGCATTTATTTAATGACAAGACAAATATAAGTGGAATATTCCCTTGCCTTATAACAGGTTTAGTCTTTACCAACTCCTGGGATATATCTGCCTCTTTAGCTTTTTAGCTCATGCACCAGCAAGCCCATAACTTTGTCTGTTAGTTGTTTGGTGCCTTGCCGCTAATGTACAGTGGGGGCTTAGCCGAGGGGATGAAACAGTAAAGTTGTGGGCCAAAAACGGAAACAAATTAGCTGAATGAGGCTGCATCACTCTGTAGAGCTGAAGGGAAATGCAGGGTTGGATGATAATTCTGTCGGGTTTATCAGAATGACTTCTTCCACAACATATTTGAGCCATTGTTACTCTAGTATGACAAATATGGATTGGTGCAGCTTTAAATGATCTCATTGTGTATTGGACATAAAATATATATATGGTATTCTACTAAAATATAAAAGTCAAGCTGTAAGTCAATACATATGCACAAATGCTAACAAGTAATATTTATGTACATTCATTACATTCGGAAGAAGGTAGAGCTCGTCTTGTGATTCGGATTCCATAATCTGTTCTGCCCGGTTCCAAACAAAAGCATCACTCTTCAAGCATCGAAATACCAGCTGCCTCACGGAGATCAAAAACCAACTGCAGCAGCTGCTCTGGATTCTTTTGCCAAATTTTGTAAGAAGCAGCTCAAGGCAGCTGCATTTCATTTAAATTCAGTGGTCGAAGCGAACTCTCCATTTTCTTTACAAGGTGTACTGTGCAACATCTTGCATTCTAAGTGGACTTTCAGTAGAACATAAATTTAGGCCTCAAGGTTTTATTGTTGTTGTTTGTTTTCAACTCCCTGGCAATACAAAGGAAGCGGCAGCTATAAAATCACCCTAAACGTATCCGTCTTGGAAGCCTCCTCGAAACTCGTATTTAAATCTGTACTTATATTACACAATCTCAGTCCACAGTAACTGAACAAAATAACATTAACACTTTATCTTGAATGCAACAGCTTACATCAGCCACAAAGACTTTCAATCACCAAGAATTGTTAATTAAAACAGTTTGGGCTGATTATAATTTCCAAACAGGAGCTCCATCAGTGACTGTTGCTAAGTAACTGGTGAGTCATAGCTGGCTGATCTTATACATATTGTGCTCCTATCAGTTACTCCACTCTGGAGACCGGGCTTCAACATGGCAGACACACAGAGGATGACTCTGGCCTTCGTTCAGCTTGCTTTCTGTCTCTTTAAAATTTCCATCATATATTCTGTCAATTCTAATAGCGCCCCTTGAGACTACTAATGATCTGCACCGGCTTTTGTGATCATGTGACTTGACGGGCCGTCTCTGTGCAAATATCACTGCAAATGTTACTCTGACAGATACCCTTGTGATGAATGGCTGATGACGAAAAAATGCAAATTGAGCCTAAAAGTGTCCCTTTTCCATAGGAGCTGAGAAAAGGGCCACAAAATGAAAGCGATTAATAGATAATGGAGACACTTATTGTAAGCATTACTTGTTACAACAACCATTAACCACCAAATCATGTCCTCCAGTAAAGATATTATTTTAAAGATGTTAAATCCGTCACTGACGAATTCCCATCACATGGTATGCAACATATTAGCATGTACATGTGAATATTTATATAGTAGCTTAACCAAAATAGTACCTGCCAGCGTCGGTATGATTGAATTCAACCAATGCACAAACATTTAGTTCAGTGTTGGATTGCCTTACCTCTACTGCAATGAGCTCGGTGCTATTAGGTTCCAGCGCCCCCGCCGGTGTAGCTGGGTGGTGCGGGAAATACGGGTTGTCTGGGCCAGTACAAAGAAGGTAGAGAACAATGATGATGTTGAAGGGAAACACAGCAACAGGCAAGTCCCAGCGGTCCAACACTGAGGAGAGCCCACTGAACAGAAAGACACTGGAGATGGGGGTGAGAGAGTGGAGGTGTTTTCATTATTTTTTAAGAAAATGGATCTCGTTACATACAAGCTTACGTGTAGCAATCATTCACACGAAATGCAGAGCCCATCCTTCACATCACTCACATTCTATACATTGTGAGTGAAGTGGAGGCACTCCTGATATATGCCATTGGATGCTGTAGTGAGAGGGTGGCCATTATATTTAGCTTTCAGTGTGGAAATGTGTGTAAAAATTCTCACTATTTGCAGGTTGATTGACATTAGCAACATGGTTCCCTTGGAAACAGGGGTGATTCTACGGTTTCATAAAGTGACTCACAACTACTGTGAAATCTGCAAAACTCACAAAATAAAAATATAAAATTAAAAATTAATTAGTCGTTTCTATAATGATGACATCCTTGACCACAATATATTCCGTAACCTGAACCACATAGTTTCCCCCTAGTGGTGGCAGAGAACTGTAGTATGAATCAAACAGCATTGTCCTAAAGACAGACCCGAGCAGATTTTAGGAAGCAATGTAAGATAAAATACTTTGTTTTTAGTTTGGAGGAAGTGTTGGGCACCTGCCATGAATGCTGAGCTACAGTACAAGAGGCATGTGCGTGTGTGTGCACGTGTGTCTTACCATGTAGCTGACCCCAAGCACACAGGCAGTAGCAGCCACCAGTACCAGTCTCCAGCAGAGCTGAAGACTCCCATCAGCAGAGACACCAACATGCCATTAAAACCATGGAGACCCGCCGACACCTCAGCACTACACACACGCACACATGCACACACGCGCACGCACACACACACACACACATGCACACACGCGCGCACACACACACACACACACACACACACACACACACACACACACACACACACACACACACACACACACACACACACACACACACACACACAAGGAAGATTAATACAACACAATTACAGCTTGTATTTTCTATTCCTCTATTTTGAAGAGAAAAAAAGAGGACAACATTTCTGTAATACATTGGTGTACAGTAAGATCATAAAAATGATCAAAGCACACATTATCGCAACTTCTTATTTGTCCTGCTGAAACAAAGAGTTCAGTTTTAATGAGCAGAGGCCCCACGGTGACACTAAATGTATTTGACATGTCAGACTAAAAAACGTTAGGAGGTCCCAGTTCAGATGGAATTCTTTTTAAAACTCAAAACAAGGTTGTATATTAGCATATTATGCTGTTCTTGGTATAAATATTGGGACAGGGACTAAAATAAGAATTGCTAGGCAGTGGGTGAATGCAGGGATATCAGTCATGGAGCCATTATTATCATGAATTTAAAGTAGAACCTTCAATCTACTTTAGCTGTAAGGTTGAGAAAATTATAGACTTGTGTTACAGGGTCTGCTTCCCAGCAACAGACAGGATTTTATTGAGGGTTCAATTATGAATTAAGGGGACATTTTTCTGTTGTGTGGTTTTGAAATATCCAGATCATTAAACGTGTACATACAAATGTGTACTTTCTTGAGCTTCTATATTATGAGTGTGTGTTTTTGTATATAGTCACTTCATTCCACCTGTCTTGCCCTATGATGATAGCTGTTAGCGTAGAGGCCAGTACACCCAGAGTTCCCAGCAGGCCCTGCCAGGGAGAGGCCCAGTACAGTGCAGCCAAGACGAGAGCACCACTCAGCGGGTTGTTTGCTAGAATGACCCTGGCCACCCCTCTTAAGCCCCACACCGCCAGCTGCAGCACAAACAACTTGTCTGAGGACACAGAAAGAAAACATTTTTTACACATTTTTCTTGGCAGCATTTTTCCCAAAAAATCTTCTGGGGGAAAAAAACATATCCAGATAATTTTTCTCAAACGCAGTAAAAGTGGAACTAAAGAGGCTAACTGCAGCACAAAACTTGTTTCTCAGTTGGGTTTCCTGATGCAAATACAGGGTTTTTATAAAAGAATCAAGATTGGAGTTTAATGATGTTATGTTTTATGTTGGAGGAGGAGTGCAGCAGCATTCTCCGTGGGAGTTGTGTGATGATTACATCTGCATATTTTAATGGCAGTGTAAGCATTTCAGACTCATTTATTTATGATTATGGCAGTTAAACACATTCCAAATGTTTGGAAGCTTGCTCCTGTTGACAATTAATTAATCACATTACGTGAAAACTTGACTTGACAAATTGAGCATTTTCCAAGCACATTTGATAACGGTCATACAGCACATTACATTTTATACTTGGGTTCAAGATTAGAAGGAAGAAATTGTTTTATGAACATAGCAGTGTGTTTTGAGTTTTCCTACCCTGCATGTACTTATCCAAGTGCTCCATGTCCCCGGTACACAACAGCAGACTGTTCAACACACGCCGACTGAGGCTGGCACGGCTCCTGCTGGCCTCCTCAGCCTCTGGTTTGGTATCCATCCACATCCCTGCAGCTGCTGGACGGCACCACTATTAATCTGATGAATATGTTGGAGTAATGTTAGAAATCCACAGAGTTCCACTTTAAGTCTTTGCGTCTTTTGGTTCTTTGTTCTCCTGTTGCTTCTTTCTTGCCTTCTTTCTCAGTCATCCCTTTTCTTCCTCCCCCCTCTTTCCTCCCTGGTGAGGTTTAAGGGGATGACTTATAAACCGGTGGACCGGGTAACATATTCACTCAGCTTTCGTGCCAGATAAGAACAAAGTCCAATCCCATCAGAACTGGTAAAGAAGAGACTATTCCATCCCTTGCTCCTTTCACATTTCGCAATCACCTCGTTCCTCCGTCGTCTAGCCCCCCCCCCAATCTATTCCAGCCCACTGTGACATCTCTTCACCTATTGTTTGTCCATTTTAGCTACTCATCCACTTTTTATTGCAGCCTGCGCATAAATGTTTGTCTTTCCTTCATTTGTAAAGCCATTAGTGGGTGTTGTGTTATCTCCAAGTTTTTCCAAAAGGTGTAATATATAATCCAGCTATCTCTGCTGCTTTGCCTTCTTTGAGAAAATGGATGCAGGAGAGGGAAACATTGTTGACACCAGAGAGGCACTTATTTTATTTTTGACTTTCTGTTGACATCCGCTTTAACAAGTTCCTCACAATGCTTCTGCCTTTGAAGGAGTTTTGTTACCACTTTAAGAACAGGTGAGAGCACTTGGAGTTCAGAAACAATGGTGTGTGTGGGTTTTAATTTGCATGCATATCTGCAACTCTACCTCTTGTTGGCCCCTTTTCCCAGTTTTCACCTCACTGAATGACCTAAATGACAGAAAAGTAGCTTTGATTTTGCTTCCACTTGAGAAACACAAAAATGTGACTTACGAAGAAGTGTGTGCATCTATGTGTGCGTGTGTACTTGCGTGTGTTCATATGTGGTTGCTGGTGCACATCCATTAGTGCGCTCAAAGTGCATCAAGTGAAAGGCAATAACAGCATGTCAGATACCATCAGAGAGAGAATCTTTTCACTCAGTCTGAGCCAGTGCAGCAGGGATTCACAGGGCTTGTTTTTGCAGGTGGAAATTGCTGTGCCATTCAAGAACCCCTGACAGCTCATCTCTCTCTCTCCCTCTTTCTCTCTTCCTCTGTCTCCGTCGCTCTAGCCATTTTTTATTTGCTTCGATAAATACATCCGCCTCCTTCTGTCCGTCTCTGCTCCTTGGCTCATTCCATCAATCACAGGCTGTGAAGCTTGGGAAACGAGCTACAGATGGACACACACGCCAGAGTGGGCTGTAATAAGAGGAAGAGATGCAGGTAAACGTCGGCCGATTGCACTTTGACCTGCAAATGTGTTGGTTTTGTTGAGGCAAAACACACAGACAGACACACGGAGCTGAACATATATAGCACATTAAGGCAACCCACCAGACTGTAGCTGTGTCTGTTCCACTCCAGAGTCATTCTAACACAGGTTAAAGGTCACTGACTGCACAAGTACAGCACGCTCTATGGGCAGAGCCATACAGTCAGCATACATTACTTTACATGATTGTCTGACCTAATATGTTACCTGTTTCTTGAGTACTAACAGAACACTGACCCCAGTGATATGACTTGACGTGAAGACGTTTGTTCATAAAAAAATCTATTACATTTTATTAATTATTTTTTACTGCACTTTTACTTTACTCAAAAACCACATGTATACTCCAATATATCCATATGAAGCAGTAAGCTCTTCTGTTTATATAAAAACATGAATGAGGCTGAAATTTGACCTTACTTAGAAAACATATGCCTTTAAATGTGTATTGTAACAGAGTAAGCATTACACAAGGTGGATCTCCCACACAGATAATACTGTCACTACTTGTGCAGCCCAACACAGTCAAAAATTGGGACAGTTGGGGCACAAGAGAAAAAGCTATTAAATACAATCACAAAGGAAGGCAACCTGCTTCTGAACTGAAAGTTGAAATTACATTGTACAACTAAAACAAGCTGTCCTTTTTTCTAACATACAGTTCCCCTCTTTTGAGTGTCCTTAAAAGTGTGTGACATTTAGGAGAACCTATTGGCAGAAATGGAATATAATATTCTTAAGTATGTTTTCATTAGTTTATAATCACCTGAAAATAAGAAACGTTTTGTTTTCATTACTTTAGAATGAGACATTTTTAGAGCTGGTAGATGTTTCTACAGTAGCCCAGAATGGACAAACCAAACACTGGTTCATTCTTTCAGGTTTTTGCGAGCAATATTCAGTTGGTTGCAATCTACAACTTCACTAGATCCCACTAAATTCTACAAACTGGCCCTTTAAGTAAAGTAACTTTAATGTTAGTGAAATGATCTTATTCCACATTATCTAAGAGGGATGTCACGAGAACCGATACTTCGGTACCAAGTCGATATCAAAATTCACAAAACCTGACGGTACTTGTTTTTCAGTAAAGTCATTGCTCACAGTTAAATTCAACTGTGCAGCACTTCAAAAGGGACACAATGTTATTTAGAAGTATTACTTTATTAACCTCGGGTTGATTCTAAATCAACAAAACAAGATAACAATCAAAACATGATTGTGAGCATTTGGATTAGTTCAAAGAACTCCCTCAAGCCACTAAAATATCTAATTACTGAACTGGCTGAAAGAATCCAATCTCCAAAGCAAATGAAGCATGAGGCCTTGATAACATCTCAAATGAGGTGCTAAAATTACAGCCCATCTGGACTTCAAGATGCAATTTTCACACTGTTCATCATGGTACTTAGCTTCAGAGCTTTCTCAGAAGTCAACACAAAAGGGCAACTCATCTTAAAACATTTCCTCTCTGTGTAAACACTGAATTATAGTTGTGAGAGAGGAGCAACATACTGATGACACTGGATAACTGTGTTATCTAAAAGAGCAAAAGCAATCATTTCCTTCTGTTTCTATATTAACTTTGTTCTTTTTCTACCTTTCTCTCCTGGTGTGAATGCATGCTGCAAGCAGGAAATCGGTGTGACACAGACACACACACTTTATTCTATTTTGCTACTTTAGGTTAACATGATACTTCATAATTTAATCAGAGTTGCCCACAGCACTGCAGAGTCAAGGTGAGCTGCTTAACAACATCCTGCCTTGGCTGTAAAACACTGAAATATCAAAGTTTGAACTACCATTAGAGCCAACAGACGCCTCCTGTCTAGAACACTGGTGTATTACTGGAACTCTGCGAGTTTCTTTTACTTTTACCCTATATTACCACAGACAGCTCAAGGGAAACAGTCCCACACGTTTTGCTTATTGTTACTGACTTTCACTGTGTAAAATGATGTTTGTGCATAGTTTGAAGCTGCAAGACTTCACATATGTCTGCTAAAGGGGGAAAAGTTTCACTGTGCACACTTTTAAATATTTAATTCTTTAAAAGGACCAGTAGGGTTTAGTGGCATCTGGCAGTGTTAGACAAAATGTTACACACTGGGCCTTTAAATGTGTAGGTTTGAGCAGGACTTTGTGACATTACAACTAGTGGGATCTACTGCAGTTTTTGTACCTCCCCCTATTTCAGGATTCTGCAGCAGATCAGTGAACCCATAATTATAGATAAAGCAACCAAGGACCTTTAAAAAGGCCAAATTGTGAAATATTCATGACCATTCCATCACCTAACCTAAATACAACTGATCATGCATTTCATCTGCTGAAGACCAAAATAAAGGCTAAAAGAACAGGGAGAAGTGAAGATAGCTGCAATACAAGCCTGTCAGAGTGTAACAGGGTTTGTACAGAGTGGGATTTCACTTGCTATAACTCCAGCAGTGTAAGGTTAAGGCTAACAGACGTCCTCCCTCAGAAGTACGTATAAGTACGTTGGGGTCCATGTGCATCACAGGATGGTACAGTTTGGCCATTATGTAAAATTTGCTTTAAAGCCTGGCGCTCTTCCTGGGGACTTGGGTCTGAGCCGACCGTGGTGAGCTAACTGTATTACTGACCAGTACATATATTCTATTTCTATCCAGACGATATATGGCAAATACATGCAACGCTACCGTCCATCACTCCTCCACCCGATACAACACAACAGAGTCATGGGGTTGATTGAGATGATATTCATTGTCAGCTGATGTGTGCAGTAGAATTTATTTGCAACTAAATATTACATATGATTGATTTAAGTTTATTTTATCTCAATTATTTATTATCTCCTATCTGGGTGCACTGTATATAAAAAAGTTCTTGCACTGGTAATCTAATGTGGATGAAGCAGATAGCATTAGCATCAGCATTTTAACCTCACTCATTGTTTTTTATTTGAAATGCAGCGTGCTGAAGTACAGAGCCAGCACAACAACAAATGGCTCATTAGCCTAATACTCCCTGACTGTACTGTAGTGTAGTCGTCCTCTACCACCTTGACAATTCAACTTCAGGTCGGAAATGCTGACTTTGAACTATGCAAATATCCCCCCCCCACACACACACACACACACACACAGGGATATAAAGTACAGTCGAGCTGATCAGTCGAGCTGGAGTCTTGCTCAGGGTTTTTTCATTTGATTTCTTGGCCGGCTGGGATATGACCTTGACCTGCTCCTAGTTTGATTTTATTTTGTTTGTCCTCACCACAAACAAAAAAGAGTACACTACTTTTTATAATTCTTTTAATTCAAGAACAAATGTTTGTAGTTTCTTTCTCTTACTCAAACACACATTACCTTTACTGACCTCACAGATAATTTAATCATGAGGGGGGCAAAACATTAAAATAGGACCTTGAGAATGTACAGATGTTCTTCCCACTCTTTTCTTCGTCCACTAGCCAGTCCAATCATCATCTTTATGAAGACACTATGCCCTTCTAACACTCTCAAGAGTACACACAACAGACAGCAGCATCTTAATTAACGTTGACTTCTTAAGCACAAGTGTCATTGCAAAAGGCTCCTCTTCTTCACAGACTATTAGGGAAAGCATTGGAGAGTAAAAAGACAGAGGGGGGAAGAGGTGACTGACTAATGGAGGGATCATTCATGCTGCTCCAGCTGAGAGCCCTCTGGGTAATGAGTGGAGCTCCATTCTCCTTCATGGACTTCTCACCAGTCCAGCAATTCACTCTCTGAGCTCAGTCCCTGTCACCACCTGTTACTGGTATGTATGCAAAGTAACCCCATACATATTCTCCTGTGTGGTTTTCTAATTCCTCACTTATAGTACTAACTAGATTTGGTAGCTGCAGATTAGAGAGCCAAACGTGCAATACAGTCATTACGGCATAACTGCTCGGAAATCTGCAGTAAAGCCTTAATGGACAAAACCACCACGGGCTATTATGATCAGCGCTTGTTGACACAGATTGAGACAACTCCACTGCTGCACTCTAAACTGTAGTCATTTCTACATAAATAAACAAAGTAAAGCCTTGTCAAACATTGATCTGGCACTGCATCAAATTCTGAATATACATACATATATATATCAACCATTAAAGCTGTTGTTAAATTCCTCATGTAGGCTGAGCCCTTATAGCTGCGGCTTCCGGTTCAATTCCAACCTGTTGCCCTTTGCTGCTCTCTTTCTCCCACCTTTCCTGTCTATCTTCACCTAAAAGAATATCTTGACAATCAAGAAAATTCTGACTTTTTTGAGACAAAGTTTTAAATTAGAATCTTATAATTGTGACTTAATAATAAAGAATTACTTAGTACTTAAGATTTTCAAGTTAGCGTGTTATAATTCTGATGTAATATTTCTTTATTTTGATTTAGCATCTCAAAATTTCAAATTACTTTTTCATCAATTCAACTTACTTTCTTTTATTTTTTATTCATGTCTCATATATTTGACTTGACCATGTCATAGTATTTGACAAAGAGATATTTCACTTAGTAGGCTTAATACAAAAAAATTCTCATAATTTTGATTTATCATCTCACAATTATGCCTATATCTTAGTTTTGACTCATTAATAAAATAACACTTTTAACGCAATTCGTTTTAAAAAGTGAATCCCAATCTTATCATTTTGACTCACTATCTCATCGACTAAATGGCTCATGAGTAAAAATGGGCTTCCATATTGCAGTATTTTATTTTTAAGCAAATGAACATAATACCGGTAGATTCTGTAGTATTTTGAGCAATGACAGGATGTTGTTCAACCACTGCATCGCTTACTATTTTTGTGAACTCAGTTCTGTATTTATAGCATGCAGCGCTCGTGTGCAACATCCAAGACTGAAAATGTTCAGTCCTGCCAACATTTGAGATTCATTGGTCTGGAAAAACAAAATACTAACTAATAGACTTGATTATTATTATTATTATTATTATACAATCAAATATTCATATTTAAAACATTCAGCTGCAAACTTTGCAACTAACAGCAATTAGCTACTGTAGCTCCTTAATATCACCATCCTTCTCTTTCCCACTCATACATACACACAAAGTAAATCGTTTTCATTTTTAAAATGGATTTTTACTGACTTTCTAGAATCCCTGAATGTGTCCACGTGCATGTTTGTTTGTTCATGTATCTCTTGTTATAGTCAGTGTGTGTATGTTGCAATAAAAGCCTGAAACTTTGTACTGTTAGGTGACTGATTCCACAGACACAGTAAATATAGTCTGGTTTGGACAGCTATGAAGAGGATTTTAAATATAACCCTCTCTCACTCTGTATTTCTCCTTCCATGTGTGTTTCCTTGTTTGGCTGTGCAGAAATGATGACAACCAAACCTAATCCAATCAAATTAATATACGACATGAGAGGAAACAGACAACATGGAGGCGGTGAGTGGCTGCTTTGTGTTTGTGACTCACCACCTGAGACTACTGAGCTCCTCACCAGGCTCTCATACACCGGCTGTGTGTTGTGCATGGGGATTTTATATTGTCATCAACCTTTTTAACCACAGTGAAGGGGTCATGAAAGAGGGGCTCATCAGGGCTGATGAAACGTAGACGGACTGAAACCAGGAGAGTGTATTTTGGTCAGAAATGAGATCTATTTAACATTTAAGTAAAAACTCTCTGAATTTGTATGATTACAAAAGATATTTCATTTCGGAAAAACAAGCCATTTAAAACAGTTTCATTTTATAACCAGATAAGATAAGATGTTACCTTATTGATCCCCTTAGGTGAAATTCACTTCTAAATTTGAAGTAAAATCTGAATGCTAATAACCTTTACGATGTATTTTGGCACTACTTTACCACATAGGGCAGCTGCGAGTAAACAACAAAGTGCTTAAACTTGAAAACTAAACTAAAATTTAGCAGATAAAGATTATTAATTTCATAAACATCTTTTTGACATCCAAATATTGAATTGCTGAGCATCTTTAATGCCTTAAAGGTCCAGTGGGTAACATTTAGGAGGACTACTGGCAGAAGTTCAATATAATAACCGAATAAGATGACAGGGTTACTCACCCCAGGAGGCCTTTATCAAGGGGAAGGGCGGCTCCTCACCCGTTTGTTTGTGTGTCAGTTCATGAGGAAAGTCTCTCTTCCCTCGTTGCCAGAGGTGCAACTGGGCTTTACCTGGTCACCCAGTGCGCTGTCTGTTGTTCTGTTGTCCATTTTCAGGCCTGATGATATCCACCAGAGAGCTAGCTGACGGGTTAGCCCCCGCGCTAATAAGAAGTCCTTGGCGGCAGCGTCATTGTTAGCTTAGCGTTAGCTGACCAGTGGCAGTAGTCTGCAGCTATCTGAAAACACTGAACTCAACAATAGAAGCAGAGGCAACTCACTGCGTCTCTCAACTGCAGTACTGCTCTTCTCAAAGCACACCATAGAAATAATGTCCCGACACAAATCTCTACAGCTTTCGTCGATCTGCTGAGGAACCAGTAAAGCAAACTGCTCTCACACTTCCTTGTTGTTGTTGTTGTTGTTGTTGTTGTTCTCCCGCCCCTCATCAATCAGAATCTAAGGAACTTGACGTTGGTTGGATGACTCTGGACTGATAACAGGTAAGGGTCATTGACAGTATATATAAAGGTAGAATACAGCAGTGGTTCCCAACCTGGGGGTCAGGACCCCCACTAGGGGTCGCCGCGAGGCCTTCTTGGATTTAAGGCGTGCTAGAAAACTTAAAATATATATACAATAGGCCTTTATCTCAGCATTTGGTCCACTTCCATGAAGATAAGTCAATATAAAGTGAAGTAAATTGTTAAGTTGTTAAATTGTTCAAATTTACAACAATTAAAACAATGGCCAAACATCAGGGACAAGATCTTTGTCGGACCTTATCTATATATCTTTTTTATCTTTTCTACCTCAGTATTTTATTCTATTGTTGTATTTTATTCTATTTAAATGTACCTGGCTGCTATGACAACCCAATTTCCCTTCGGGAATTAATAAAGTCTATCTATCTATCAAAAATTCATCCAAATCACTCTTTTTATATAAACGTCTTGCAGTTACTGAGTTCACTATTTGGGTTAATTGTACAGAATATAATATGAAATATCCATAAAATATGTCACTTAGTCAGGGGTCGTCAGTTTACCAAATGATAGAAAAGGGGTCCCTTAAAGAAAAATATTGGGAACCACTGGAATAGGCTACATCAAACAGCAACATAGGATGCCAAATTAGCAGGGTAGATTTAAACCTTCACCACATACAAAAACCAAACAAACTTCTCAGGCTGCATTCACTGTAATTAGAAAATGACATACCCCCATGTAAATAGTTACAACATGTAAATAGTTATAGACATAAACACTATGTTACTTATTACACGACTGCACACTAACTGCTGAGCTTTAGACGTGTAAGTAAGTGGATTTTGTTACCGTCCGACAGAGCCAGGCTAGCTGTGTCCCCATGTTTCCACTCGTTATGCTAAGCTAAGCTGCCTGCAGCCAGCGTATAGACGTGGGAGTTACATCAATGTTGTCAACTAACATTGAGCAAAAATGTGAAGGAGCATGCTTCCCCAAATGCCAAACTATTGCTAACTATTCTTCAAAAGGAGCATTTCACCCAGGTTTCATCATTTCATCCAGTTTGCAAACAAAACTCACAGAACGTTTTATTGAATACTCTTTATGTTTGCTCTCTTTCTGTGGAAAGAAATCAATTAAATGTTGTTTTTTTATCAACTTGTAGACATTTACCTAGTGGAGAAATAGCTTCAAAGGTTAGAAAAGGCAATCATCAGAAACATGGCCAAATATAAAAACAAAGTTGACCCTAAGAGAAATAATCAACTGCTCTGTTTGACTTGATCTAGAGCTGAAATTGAGTCTCTGCAGCAAAGTTAACATCAACTTAAGGCTCCAGTGCAGCTTAGAGGTCCTAGTGCTAAAGCAGCGTTAAAAATAAATGTAAACTATAATGTAAAAACAAGTAAAATGAATGTAAACTAAATTGCTCTGATCTAGTTAAGGGGGTGTACCTGCTTTAACATTTAAAGAAGAGCCAGCAAGGCGTAAGTATCCTGGTGGTTCCCACTTCATTCCTTCACTTGGAAATCAGAGAGTGGATTAGGTTTCCATCTCTTTTAACATGTCCTTGAACATGACACCAATCAAAGGTACTCTGACCTCCCCTGTGAAACTCATAAATGTTTGATGCTCTGTAGAATTGACCACATAGTTCAATTTGTTGGCGCAGCACTCTGCTCACCAGGGGGATGTTAAAACCTTAACTTTAGTTTACCACTTCTTTAGTTTTCCCTTTTTGTTGTTGAAGTTGTATTCTTGGCATGATTGGTAGCAGTGTCAGGTAGATAGCCTGTACAATGTTGTTAAATTTCACCCTTGCACTTCATCCCTGCCATTTATTTCTCTATTGTAAGAAGTATAAACAGACTGGACAGACTTCCATTATTGTTTAACCTTCAAATAACTCAATAAAAAATGTGCTACAGTATATTTGTGCTGTTGAGAGTTTAGACTTTGCGCACTCAAAACTATTTATGCTTTATTAAAAACATGTAGCCATTTTATGTGGTCTTTAAAGGCTCAAAGCCTCAATATGAGGTCCTTGATCTTAAAATAGTTTTTTCATTGAGTTTATATCAGCTGTTTGATCTCTCGCTGTGAAAACAGCAGTTTTTGGTGAAAGCTTGACAGGGAGTTCGGGATGCTTTTCCCCGAAAGGCTGCATGTTAGATCAGCATTTTATCTTCCTTCCCCTGAGCTGTTGCTGAAAAATAAAGTTGAATGGAAATAAATAAATAGGCCTAGCTGGAGAGAAAACTAACATCTGTCATTCGAGCTCTTACTTTATGTTTCCCTGTTTTCAACTTGTTTATTCATTTCACAAGCAATTTATATCTCGGGAGGTGGAATGAGGACAAAGTTCTTGCCTCAAAAAACAATTTCTGTCCTTTATTTCAAAACCCATTTGGGAAGAAAAACAAGCAACTGAAAGAATTTGAAGACAGTTTTATTACTTAAGTTTATTGTCAAAAGAAGATGGAACAACTGCCACACTCAAGATTTACACTCAAGTAGAAATTTAGGTGAAGCTGTCATACAAGACATATGTATACATACAGAGGTCCAATAACAATGTAGTGGCTGGTTTTTCCAGAGTGGCCACAAGGGGCAACAATGACCCCGATCCACACTCAACAAACAAGTGACACAAAGGTGAGATTATACTTTATTGATGGGGATTAACTGGTTAGTTTAGCAAATTTACATCTGGTTAAGAGCAGTTGCAAACCTTCTAATTTCTGTCAATAAAAAAACAAAAACGATATGTTACATGATTGATCTAGAGTCTCTGTAATAAATGCCTCACTACAAATATGTCATTATGTAATTTAAATCGAAATCCTCTCCTCCCTTCCCAAAAAACACAATGACACAATGTCGTCCTTACTCTTCTACTGCTCTTCACTACAGAAAATCCTAACAAATAATACTCTGCCACTCTCTTGAAAAAAAAAAAAAAACCCTTTTTTCTCCCTAACTGATCTCAGATTACATATTTGATTAACCCCAGCTTGTGTTACAGTATCTACCCACATATCTTCATTCAGTTGCAAATATCTCAATTAAAGAAGCAACATGCTCTAAAAAATCATTAAATCTTATTGTGACCTGGTTTCATACCCTATACAGTTCATGCTGATCTAAAAATAGGATTTTCTCTCTGAGCAGATTTATAAAGGTGTGACCACATCATAGCTTAACTGTAGTTGTCCATGACAACTTCTTCAGACAGCTATGGAGATGAGATCTTGCAGTGGCCCAACCTTTTGCTTCCTTAGAGAGCGATGTGATTGAGATGAGTGACACTGTTGTGTCAAGCCGGTCGATAACCTTCCTTCTTCCCTCCAGCGGCTGAGCAATTAACCAGCAGCAGCAGATAAAGACAAGAGATCATTAGAGAGGCTAAGCCCTAACGATCAACTGTGTGTCTGTGTGTGTGTGTGTGTGTGTGTGTGTGTGTGTGTGTGTGTGTGTGTGTGTGTTTATGAGTGTTTGTCTGCTTGCTGTCTGTGTTTGTGTATCTTACTAAATATGTAGGTTGTGCTGCCATCGACACAGAAAATCATTAGACTCTGCTTTGCCTCTCTAACTCCAGATCTTACCCTCCCTTTTGATACAATGCTGGATCCGATGCAAAGTCAAGTTAATTTAAAGTGTAGTATTTAAAGTGGTCTATAAAGTGCAATATTTATTGCCATGAGACTGCATCAGGAAAGCGAGAGAGAGAGATTTTGCCTGGTATCCTGAGGACCCAGTCTGGTAGGAAAATGCAAATTTTTTATCTTTTTAACACCTCTGGGATGCAGCTTCAGCACATTCACAATCTGTCAGCCTGTCTCTCTCTCTGCCCAGTCAGTCTCATCATGTCTGTACTGTCAATGCCACCTGTGCTCCAGACAAGCCACCGCTGACCCTCCACTAAGCCCACAACAGCTGCCTGTCTCTGGGGTTCTTGGCCCAGACTTACCCCCTCAAATCCAAGTTGCCTCTGCTAAATCTGGAGAACAAGGAGTGGAGGAGGATGGATTAGTTCTGTCAGAAAGAGAGCTACCGGGACCTCAAAGGAACTATCCATTTGTAGCCTCAATTTACATCCATGCAGACTGAGGATTTTTGGTTTTGAGAGAAATTTGACAGTAAAATCTAAATAGGCTGAGCTGTTCACAGTGCCTCAGCCTCTTTAGCTGAAAGTTTGAAAGTACGCAATCTTTTTCACTTAGAATTTTATGCAAATTAAGCTGTGGCACAAATAGCCCCTTGCAAACAGCCTCTTCAACACCATGCTTCAGCTGCTAATCCACTGGGTATGGCGCCCGTGAACTCAAAAGAACCTTTGATAACTAAGGTGTATCTGATCCGATCTGACCTCCACAACGTCAGACCTCCCTGCAATCAGGTTGATGGTTGTGACTGTGCATTATACTGCATGTGAAACACAGGGAGTTAAGTCTTTTAAAGCAACAATTCTGTATGGCTACAAAGATTAGCATTTAAATGTGCTACAATAATTTAGGGAGGTTTATTTTAAGTATTGAAGTAATATTGAGAGAGGGTTAAAAAGAACCAACCTAATAAAAATGTAGGTAATGATTCACATATTTTAGATTAAATTAACATAGTTTGATTAATATAACTGAAAGGTATTTTAAGTCAAGGCAAAGCAAACTGTTGATATTACCTAACTTTTCCTTTTTCATTTCATTAAAATGGCTGATTAATTGAATTTATATAATATTTTTACAAAACTATCAACAAACGCCTTAATCTGTCTATTGTCAGTGGTGGCAACCAGCGATGCAACAGCTGCTCTAAGCATTTACACTGGCAGTAACGCCACTAACTGGGTTCACCACATCTATCTGCATTTACTGTTAATAACTAATTGTATGACAACAGTGGAAATGTGGAAACAAATATTGTAGAAAGACAAGTGAAACACAAGAACACCAGTAGCAATGCAAAAAGAAATAAGAAGAGACTTTTGTCCATGAGTTTGTTGTCCCAGTGCATGCTGGGAGGCTTCTCTGGGGCGCTAATATAAATGCATACAAATGTTGATGGTTCCATATGAATCTATTAAATGAACAGTATTGTTATATTTATTTCAGAGTGTGTGAACTAGAGTGTAAAAACAATAAATTCAAATATTGATGTCTTGGTGTTTTAAGCAACATAATCCCACGGTCAGAGAAAACATCATATTCTCTGTAATGTAAATAAAAATTACGATTAAGAGCATCGATGATCAAAATCAATGAGGGTTTTCCTGTGATGGGATATCACTGCAGACTCTAATGGAGGACATGCTGTGATTTACGATTTAATACTGTAAATTTACTTTTATGACCTTTTCATCTGTATCATAGTCAGTGGGGAAAGTATTACTGCTTATGCTGTTACTGTGGTACACCAAACTAGACCCACTGCAGATTTTTACATGGGACATTCTTTGAAATGCACCATTATACACAACTGAAGACACACACACACACACACACACACACACACACACACACACACACACACACACACACACACACACACACACACACACACACACACACACACACACACACACACACAAAGAATGATAGAGACTCAACACTCTGTCCTTCCTAAGATTATTTTTGATGACAGAGATTGTGTGTGTGTATGTGTGTGTTCACGTCAATTGTCATGCAGTGCAGTGTCTTGTGAGTCATGTTGTAGCATCTAACGTCATTATTGTCAATTATTTTTCTATTCATTTAATTTTCCCCCAGTATTGTATCTGTTTGTATAGTATGATGTGTGTGTGTGTGTGTGTGTGTGTGAATCAGACAAAGAAACGTGACGAAAAGACTGACAAGGGGAAGAAGGATGAAAAGTGAGTGGCAATCAATTGAGGATATACGAACTCTGTGGTTTTACAACATGGCAGGAGCTGATGCTGGTGGGAAAGAGAGCGGGGTCAGAGATCAAGGGTTTGTGTGTGTGTATGTTTGTGTGTGTGCATGTATGTGTGAGCGTGTGTGTGCGTGACTGATGGCCCTACTGACCACAGGGAATGTGGTGAGCAGGGCAGAGAGAGCAGAGTGGATAGCTGGTAACAAGACCTGCATCTGAAAGATGATGCGGTGAGCAGGAGGAGGAGATGTTCTGGGAATTGCACGGGGAGAGCGTGGTCGAATGAGAGCGATAAATAAAAGGGGAGAAACACAGAGAGGGAGACACTCAGATAGATGGTGATGGAGGAAAAACTGGGGGGGGGTGGTATGGAAGAGATCAAAAGGAAGTTTTTCACTCCCTTCATCTGTCGCCCTGGGCTGTAAAACGTCTGTTAACAACACATGAAATTCGCACCAATCTCACACGCTCACACAATCCTCCGTGTTCAGATTTGGTTGTGCTTTTGATCTTCCTCTGGCTTCCTCTCCGCAGACCATTAGCCACACCTTCCCCCAGTCTCTGCAAGCAGCTGTGGAAATACAAGGCGATAAATATGATGAAGGTCTGTCAGCCTGGAGATTCAATCTGAGAAACAAATTCAGCTTTTCATTTTGTTTAGAGATAAATGTCTAGGGCAACTGATTCTGTGGAATTCGATGGCTGCTACTGGGCACATTCACACATTTCTCCAAACATTTAGGAAAAACATTTAGATGAGCAGTCATGGTATGGATTTTCTACTGTGTGTCCACTACCCACCTCTAACTAAAGAAGCACCAACCAGAACAAGGGGATCGATGATAGAAACAATGAAAAACATTACATGATTTCCTATTCAACATCTAATGTTAAAACAATTTTGTTGGATGTTGAATCTTCATTTTATTGTGTTTTTTTAATGTTGGACTTTTGTATTGAAGAATGCTAAAAAAAGAAGAAGAATATAGAAAGATTGTAAAGTACGGCAATGTACGTGTTTCTGCCCTTCCTCAAATTAAGAAAATATGCAGTCCATAGATGTGGGTTGAGGAAATAAAGCTGCAGGGCTTGCAGAAATTAAGCTAACTCACAAAATGGATTGTTCTCAATCAGGAAATCTAGGAAACCACACTGTGCCATGAACAAACTGGTGTATTTGAATGTGGTGGTGTGTTTTCAATTTCTACATGGGGTGTGGTTCTGGTGAAGCTGCGATTGATGTTGCTGTAATTGGCAAATACCAACCGTCTGTGCCATAAATCATTACTGTTAACTGCATAAAGCCCTACATGTTAAACTGTTGCATGTTGCATATGCTGTATGTACCGTCATTAATAGTCAAGCCATCTAATGTGTTTGCACTGTTAAGGCAATTTATCCTCCTGAGTTTTTATTTTGTGACCTGATTAAGATAAGATGTCTTTTCACCTCCTTTTGCTTTCTCTCCGTCTGTCTCTCTGTGTGTGGTCCCTGCAGGCAGAAGCCAACTGAGAAATGAGATTAACCCAAGAGACTATACACTGGTCATGGCCAACAATTGTGTTGTTTAATCCTTCCATTCCTGTTTCCTCCCATTAAATTTTCCTTAAAATGTACCTCCAACCATACCTGTCTAGATTCCCCATGTATATTTTGTATATTTTAAATGTATTCTAAACTGCAACACACATACTCTGGGTCTATATTGCTCTGTAAAAACAAGAGATAGGCCTGCAGAATTGGGAATTGTCAGTGAAAGAACAAACTTGTCAGTGCAGTCTCGCCAACCTTTTCCTTTCACACCCATTATCTCACGCTGCCTCCTTTCTATTTCTTCTGCCTCATCACCAGACTGACAGAGCGAGACCGCTCAGATTGGCCGAGGTATCCACCCCCTCATCTCTCCTTCCCACCTCTGTTACCCCGCTCCATTCCTCCTCCTTCTCTTCCAACTTGTCTTCCTCCATTTGTTATCCTCTCTCTCTGTCTCTCATGCTCTCCACTGCCCTGCTACCTTGGAACCACTACAGCGCTCTGTTGCCATGACAGCAAAGGTAATGTCAAGGCAAGAGATCAGCAAACCTGTTTTTAACCTTTTGTTTGCGTGTGTGTGTGTGTGTGTGTGTGTGTGTGTGTGTGTGTGTGTGTGTGTGTGTGTGCCTAAATCACACACACACACACACACACACACACACACACACACACATGCTCCAGCCCCCAGGTGGCTGTAGCTTTATAGGCTCCGTCTTGTAAACCCAACAGAATCTCGTTGTCTATCTCGTTTGCCACCTTTTTCAAGGATAGACACCTGTGGCCTTCATGCCGTAGCTATGGCAACCTATATGAATCCTTTACTCCATCCTTCCTTGGTTGAAATACCCCAGTCTTGATTGGTTGGAGCAGTGGAGGGTGCAATTCATTAACAATCTTTACAAATAAATGTTGTTGTTGTTGTTTTAATATAGAGGGAGACCATTGCCATTGGTCAGGTTTGTTAACAGTGCTGATTGAAATCTAAGCTCAAAACATTTCATTTTCAGCTTTGTCAAATATTGTGAAGAACTGGGGTAACATGAAACGTGACTTGTGCATTATGGTGTGTATGGTTCACTCCACTTTAATAAACACTATTTACCATAAGCCCTAGACCAGAGGTTTTTAAACAGTGAGGCTTACCTCCCCAGGGCGGTGCAAGAGAGTTGAAGTGGGGGAGACATGAGTCAAAGTCATAGGGTGAAAGAAACAGATGCATGCAGGTGTTCCAAAAACATCAGCGGTCTGCAGCAGCAAATGTAGACAAATACAAAAAACACAGGGCCCACATTGTCAGACTTTGAAAACTTCTGCTCTAGACTATCACAGGTTAAATGTTACCAGCTCAGCAGAAGAGGCGAGTGGGGCTGTGACTAGTGCAGACATGTTTATAATTACAGAGAGGAACCGGATAGTGTTGACATTTATAGACGGCAGAGAATACAGCAAAACAAGCTGACAAAATGATTTCAGAAGAGAGTGTCTGTAAATATTATGGATGTGACCAAAACCAAGTTAAGATGCCAGAGGACACGCACTGTTGCCATTTAATTAATAATATAAAGTGCTGTAGTGAATGGCGATTGATCTCAGAATATGGCCAGTAAACCACAGGAACACGTCATGTGATGCTCAGTAAGAGACTGCTGGGTCTGACGCCAGGACTTCGGCTCTAGATTGTAGCCATATTTTAACAGTGACAGGCTGTGAATGAGTTGCTTGGTCCATTGGTTCACCTATGTGCCCAGAGCAATCATCTCAGATATTCATAGTCCTTCATGGATGATTCCTAGTGATTGATGATGATGTGACACCCCTGACCTTTCCCTTAGTGCCACTGTCAGGTCAGAAATTCATTGTATAACCAAAAAATGCCAAAATGTAAAGTTCAGATGATGTGAAATCCATTAAACACATTTAACGCTCCATTCAGGATGAATTTACATTCTTGCTCTCTCCACCATTTTCTTGGTGGGATTTTTGAAGTACTACTTTTTGCAGCCATAGAGAAGTAATGGGTTTTGCATATGAATGGAGGGTTGATAGAAGGAAATGTAACATTATGTAGAAGGTGTAGTCAACCATGTGGTGTGGGCCGCCCAAAATCTGTAGATTTTCCTTTCAACCAAATACAAAAGCAGCTGATTAGTTCCTCCTTGCAGGGCTGTTAATCAGTGAAACTGCCTGCTGCTTGGAATGAAAGTCTGCAGACTTTTAGCTTTGCACAATACATGACTGCCTACCCCAGATTAACTATATATTCAAATAAGGCCATTTCATTCATAGGTCATCACATTGACTAATTAAATGTTAAAAAATGAAAAAAAAGAGTTAAAGAAAGAGTCTTAAATTAATCTTTTAATGTGCAGTGACATTCTGTTTGTCACATATTCAGCAACTGTAACTCCCCAAAAGCGACTGTTTGCTCTCATTAACCAATGCTAGCCCTTTTCCCTCTAATGGCTTCAACCCCTTACTAATATATTTCTCTGTGCTCCCACGTCCTGACTAATAGGCAGCCTTCAGTACCCATTAAAATTAGGTAATTAGTGTGCGTGTGTTTATGTGTGCTGTGTTGTAAGCATCAGGATTGCAGCAGATGCTTAATGTTATTGTCACATTAGAGTTGATGATCCGAGTTGCTTGGAACATCAACTAAAATTGTTTGTAATAAAGAGTGTGTCTGTGTAAAAGTATGCATACAGTATGTGCTGAATACTCCTGTGTGTATAGGTGTGTGTGTGTGTGTGTGTGTGTGTGTGTGTGCCAAATGTAAAGGTCTCAGTGAAACTTGTTTAATTGTCGGTCGTTTCCACAATGACTCATCCCCTCCATCCCACAGTGCATTGGGGACATATTTCTCCAGACAGACAGACAGACAGACAGACACAGCAGACAGATGGTTTTAAAGAGGAGCACTGTCAGATTAGAATGACTCTGGAGGACAAAACAATAAAGATTGTGACTCAGAGTGGGTTGAACCTGGCAAGGGAGGTTGCTGAGCTCAAGGCAGAACAAGTAAATCATTATTACTGAACAGAACACATGTCTGTGCTGTGCCTGAAGAGATTTCAATCAGGATGGTATTGAGGTAGTAACAGAGGAAGACTTTGCCGATTAGACTCCACAGATGTCAAGCATCTTCATTCAGTGTGGGCCTATATGGAGATAGGAGGTGATACCTTACCAGAGTCAAGATGTAGTAAAGCCTGTTGGAAACTCTGAAATGACCAACCTGCAGCTTGTAGTAGCAATGTGGAGGTGTGGGTTGTGCAATTAGTCTGAAAGACAGAATGAACTGCACTGATATATAGAGCAACATCCAAGGAAACAAGTGGCTCGAGGAATACGTCCAGGAAAATCATTGGTCAGATGCTGTGACGTCCAATTCATGAATGTCAGGAACTTTGACATTGTGGGGAAGCAGAAGTGACAGAACAGATCAGAGCAGAAAGAAATAGCAGAAATTCAACCAAAGAGGAATAAAGACAAAAAGTGCTTGAGCTAAAAAGCTTCTTATGAAATATGGTATATAAAGCATACTTAAAACAGTGTGCAGAAAAGGATATACATATCACCATGGGTTTGTGTCAGTATTAGAGTCACAAAACACAAATATGATATATCTGTGAAAACATGATATCAAGATATAATCTTTTTGCTGCAGTGTTGTTATGCTTTGTCTCTCAAAATATGAAATAATAATACATTATGCACACAGAGAAATCCAAAGTGGGATCACATTATATACAGGCAGAACAGTGGTCAGCATATTTGCCTCACAGAAAGAAGGCCCTGGGTTTGGGTTCTCCATCTTATTCTTGTGTCTGTGGGGATTTCTTCCAGTGCTTTAGTTTCCTCCCACAGTCCAACAACATGAAGGTCAAGTGTGGGTCAAGTGATCTGGTTACTCAGTGGCTGTCTGTTTATTTGTGCAGCCCAATAGACTGACAATCTGTTCAGGGTATACTCTCAAAATGCATGAGATTAACTTTGGCACCCCAATTTAACAGGATAAGTACATAAATATAAATTGGTGGTGTTTTGATTCTACTGTGCCTCCATTTGTTTCAGTGTACCTCCCCCTCTACTCCGTCCCTCTGGATGTGTGTGAGCAATGATCATTTGAAACCAGTGTTTAGCTGCATGTAAGGTAGCAAACACTTTCTAACATGGAGTCTTATGTAAGGATGTTGTTATCATTAATAATTCAACGGCCTCCTTTGAAGTTTTGTCACCACGCACATGTATTCTCCTGCTTTATCGCTCTTACTCTCTCCTGCTCTTTCCTTGCTGTTTGTCCCCGCTCTCCCTCTGTGCATTAGTACAGTGTGCCCCTGGTTAAGATACAACACCGATAACAGATTATATAAATATGTCCCCTCTCCACAGTGTTAGTCGTGCCTTCTGTTTCTCCTCTGCTGTCACCACAATAGAGCAACCTTGGGGCGAAGTATTACATGAAATAAAATATTTGAAATCAAAAAAATACTGTACATATACAAACAAACCATGGTTTTCATTATGTCTTGAATAACTGAGATGTTTTGGTGACAAATTGAGAGACACTTATACACTTACACACAGATATGCACCTCAATATTTGAGAAGGAAATGGGGGAAAAAATGTTTTTTGGTAACAGATGTTAATGTAGCATAAGCAAATGTGTAAGCACATTATGATAATTATTGCTCGTAGATAAAGGAATGATTTAATGACTATACTGTTGAATATAATGAATGTATTACCTTGTGGCATAAATAAATATGTAATAATAACTATTACAATAAAGATTAAATAAGTGTTATGTTAAAGGTCCAACATTTGAGGATCTATTGGCAGAAATTGAACATAATATTATAATATGTAATATAATATTCATCATCAAACCAAACGCTCACTCTTGATTTGGCCTTTCGCATTTTTTTTTTTTTTACTTTTGCAGCCACAGTAGTTTATCCTACACGCCTGAATGGGAAGGTGGGGTGAGGGAGTTGTAATCTGAAACTACACTGGTAGATGCCATTCAATCATACACACTGGACCTTTAAGGTGAAAATTCAATCATTCATAACTGAAAGTGTGTCTGTGAGTTCGGGATTTGTCACACCATACTCCATGCATACATTTGTAAATATATTGGTTGACTGTAAAATGATGCTGAAAGTATAGATGATTTATGTTACTTGCTTATGTTTATTCTTATTCTGTTGCAGTACTTAGATATTAAAAGGTTCTTTTCATCAAACACAAGGACATTATATTATTATGCTGAACATCACTCTTCACCTTTCCTTTTTCAAGTTCTCTCTTGTATTCTACTGCAGTCATCAGGTTTAAGTCTTGATTACTCAACGTCTTCAGCCTCCTCATTCCATTCTTTTGCCGTCATTTCATTATCAGCAAATGACCCTCAGATATCCACCTAGACAACTGTCTGCTTACCCACACACACCAGCCATTTGCCGACTAATCTCACTGTGCCCCGAATAACATTTCCCCTGCTCATCTTTCTCATTGCAGTCTGCCTGGCCTCTACTTCATATGTCAACATGGCACTATGTCATCCCTCTCCACACCTCCTTCCATTTCTGTCAGGTTGTGTGACTGCCACCTCCTCCTCCCTACGGCCATCTATCTACTTCCTCCTCCACTTCTGCAGTCTCACTTTGAAAACTTTCCTCTCCTCATTCCCTAACTTCCCTCTGTGGATTGATCTTTCGAAGTGTGCTTCAGAGGAGTATTGTGCATACTTAGTACTTGGAGCTCCAGGTCTGGTTCACAATCTATTTTATGTTGCATTTCAGAGACCAGGAGTCATAGGTTCAATGAAGTTCAAACTTAGCCTAGTTATACGTAGATACTACACACACACACACACACACACACACACACACACACACACACACACACACACACACACACACACCATCTCTGCATACTAGGCAGACACGCACACTCTGCTGTTAGTAATTTGATTTCTGTACCTGCAAACTGATGATTTTAAATTAAAATTCACAAACACAGCACCAAAATCTCAAAGTACAAAAATGTTATGATAATCAGGCTAGCTAGGTTAGCAAAATCAGATATTTTCCACTCATTCCAAAATCCAACTAAACTAAAACACATATTTCTCCATATTACACTCAAATTTACAGAGGATTGGCAGATAAGTTTAATATATCTGTATAGGTCACCTAAAACTGTTCACACTATTGATTGGGCTTTGGTTGAACAGGGTTACAAATGTTTCCTGGCAACCAATGTGCACATTAAATAAAGTCTTTATAATCTATATTATACGTTTTATTGGTGCAATTCAAATGAGTAGATCACTTATTTGAAACTAGCTAGTAGGACTTCACACATGAAGTAATGCATTTACACAACCCAGTTCAGATGTAATATTTCCTCTCAGTTTGAATTCCCCTGGAGTCCTTAATTCACTAAAAACCTAACCAGTGATGCTTCTTTTTCTTTTTTATCACTTTTAGCACCATAAAAGAGGAGGATGATTTAGAGCAAGAGTTGCTCAACCATGGTGATGAGAGGCATTAATAGGACCAGAGATATCTAATTTGGTTTAATTAGGACAAATCTATAATCTCTTAGGTCCACACACACACACACACACACACACACACACACTCTGCATATTAGGCAGACGCACACTCTGCTGTTAGTGATTTGATTTCTGTACCTGTCTCTCTGAATCAGACTTGACCTCACCATGACAAGTGTTAGGATCTAGACAGGCTACACATTGATTGGTGTTTAAGAGTGTTTGTGTGTGTGTGTGTGTGTGTGTGTGTGTGTGTGTGTGTGTGTGTGTGTGTGTGTGAGTATTAAGTATTAAGATTGGATTGAGGAGCATAGGGGCCTGGTTCTACATCAGAGAAGGCGCTCTTTGATTAGATCCTGAGGGAATGCTGTAGGCCTAGTGGGCCAACTGTCAGTGTACACACACCCATACATGTACTTAGCATCCTACCATAGCATGCTAACATACTTATACTAACACACAGTATGCTGTTCAGCTGCAGTTTCTTGAGTCTGAGCTGGAGTAGCTATGAAATAACTATGAATTCTGAAAGACATGAATCTTTCAGGTCCAGCTTTGTGTGTGTCTGTCTGTCTACATCTTTTTGTGCAAAGATTTCATTAAAGCAGCTGAGTGGTTTAGAAAGGCTGATGAGACGGTTGCCCTTGCACTGGCTGTCTGAATCCTAAATCAATGTGGAAAACAGCAAAGGAAAAATTAAACCCTGCTTCACTGAAAGGTCTAAACTGTGATTGTTTGGGTATAATGAAACTGACATTTGCTGGCAAAAGAAAAACATCTCTCCTCGTCACTATTGTTATTTTCATCTTTTGATTGAAGGAGATATTGTTGTGTTTTTTATTGATTCAGTCTTTTTTTATTTATTTTTTTACTTCTTTTCATTCCAACATTTCATCCTTCACGCTTTTATTATATTTTCTTGCCTGGTTTTCACAACATAAAGGGTACACAATAATTATGGGCTTTGTAGAACAGAAGATGGACAGAAAGAGAAAGTAGAATTGAGGGCCTGTTTTGATGTTTGGGAGGAATTGTCTTTTGAAAAGAAAGAGGAGGGGAAAATGTGTGGGGGATTTGATGACGGGTGTGGGGGAGGTTTCATTATAGAAACCATAGTCTTATTATAGCTCTACAAATGTAATTTTCAAAAATATTTTCTGGGAATGACAAATAATAAACTTAAAGGTTCAGTGTGCAATTTTGGAGGGTCTATTGGCAGAAATGGGATATATTCATACAGTAGGTATGTTTTCATCAGCGTACAGTCTAATCACCTGAAAATAAGAATTCTTGTGTTTTCGTTATATTAAAATTAGTTGGTTTTATTTGGGGCTGCTGCATTGTGGGACGGCTTCTATGGAGGCTACCATGTTGAGCTGACGTGTTTCTACAGTAGCCCAGAATGGACAAACCAAAGTTTATGACAAATGCATTAGCAAACAGTTGCCTATTTACACATCCAGCCATATAAAGTCATGTGTCTGTTGTCCTGTCTAATTAAGTAAAATATATACGCTCCCTTTAAACCTGTTTTAGTCACCACCAACCCCTGAGTTACATTTCTTGCTAATTCTTTGCTTGTTTGCTGCTAACTTTGTATGTCTGCTGTTTGTTGCGTACTGTTTATCAGGGATTTTTTGCTGAAAAAAATGCTGGAAACAAAAACTGGCTCAATAACAGTAAAGCTGTAAATGTGTAAAACCAAAACAAGGAGATAAAGGATGCTAAAATGCTCAGCAGAGCTAAGGGTTACTACTGCATCTGTAAGTAACACTTCTCACATTAAATAGTGCAACATATTCATTCATAAAAAAGAATTAGTGCAGCTTTAAGTAAGTAAACAATATGGCTTTTTCATTCATTCATAAACACAGCATTGGTTATCTTGCTATATGACTGGGCTGTTTAACACAACCAGTTCTAGTTCTGCCTTCAGAGATGAGAGATGTTCACGGCTAATTATAAAGTCCCAGATCAATGACGAATAAGTCTTTACATTAGAGTATCAGCATTTATCTGATAGCTGGCTGAGTCGTAATTGGTTAATCAGAGGAGGTGAGGAAGAGGTGGATGGTAGTGATGCTGCACGTGGCACACAGGCCTATTTTATCGCTTCAAAGATGACAGCAGAGGTTTAAAATAGAAACCAGCCTCAGCGAGCGACCTTACAGGTCAGAACCACAGAGGAAGAGCAGAGTGACAGAACATCCTGCTTCTCCAGAGACTTCAGCACAAAACACATGATGTAACTCAGTGTAAGATTAGACTGTGGAGGAAAGAGGGAGGACAGAGGCAGGATACAGAGAGAGATTATAAAACATACCTTTCTTGGTTTTATCTTGTCAAAGAAAGACAAAAGGAAGGAGAGGGAAGCTGAGCCAGCTGTCCTCCCTCACCAAACCACTTAGCTGATATTAAATTCAGACATGATGACTTCATTCAGGAGCACTTAGCCACTCAGCAGTTATTACATCATCAAACTTGGAAAGGGGCCCAATGATGTCATCCCCAGGGTGCTGTAGGTGAGGACACACACAGACAGACACGTTTATACGCAGACTGCGCAGTAGTATTATAATTTTAAAAGAGGCTTTTACCTTGGAGAGAATGAACGTGGAATGGAGATATTAGAATTCATGATATATGTTCAAACAAAACCAAGCTTAACCTCAGCTTACCCCATTAACCCTAAAGGAGCTAAAATGCCTCTAGTGGTAATAATGCACTTCTAAATACACACACATGCACACACACATACAATTAACTCCACATACTCATGAAATAAAGACTACAAACTCAATTTCTTTCTCAGAACTTGCCATATTTTATAGTAAGGTACATACATTTACACTTCAGCTGTCTTTGTGCTCACAGTAAGGGGGACAAAACACCTACAGTAAACAGTATGGTGCGCACATCTCTTCAGAGCTGACACACATACAGGCACCCATACACACACGCACAGTCGTATCAGCAAAAGCACTCTCATATCGAAACGCACGCACACACTCACATACACAGTTAACTGTCCCCAATGCACTCAGTCTGTTCCAGTCTTTTCTCAAACCACCTAATTTAGGCTTTCTTGTACTTAAGTAATGATATATGAAATACCACTTATACTTACAAAACATGTTCAACAAATCAACTATAAGAGTACAAAACAAAAACATAAATAAAAACAATCTACATCCTTATGAAGAAAACATTGTCGTTATAAAATAAACTTTAATAATCCACATTTTTTACAGCATTGTCAGATGTGGTTCATTCTGGTTTTCATATGATGGACTAGGTTACTATTTATAGGAGGAAGAGCTGAAGAAAGAGAAGGAGAAGAAGGAGCAGAGGAAGAAAAGAAGAAGAGTAATAGCGACATTTAAGACATTCTGCACTGCACACGGTTACAGTGACAATTGGTTGTTGCCATGGAGATGATGTTGCATGTTACCAGGTGATTTTCGGTGACAGTCTTTGGGATCATTTAAAGCTATGGGGTTCCCTTTGTCATGCCCCGCCCTCCCCGCTGAACCCCAATAACTTCAAAGATAAGTGAGTGAATGATTGACTGAATGATGACATCACTTCAAATGACCCTCCCCACAACATCAAAGTCCCCTCCCCCTTGTTTCCCACCCACCCTCACTGAAAGTCCAATGGGTACTGGCTAGCAGGGATGTTAAATCCTGCCCATCCTCCCTCCATCCCTCTGGTGGTCAGACCAGATCGGATATGGACGACAGAATCCACCAACACCCGGCGTTCTAATCCTCCGACATGGCGTGCCACTTGGCAATCTGGCGACGCGGGTGGTCGCAGATCTCCCTCCAGTGCTCGCCAGGGGTGCCTGCTGCTGACGTGCCCAGCACCAGACGCCCGAGGATGGTGTTGGGACAGCGTGAGTTGCCCGTGTCTGAGTCCATCAGAAGCAGCTCCACGCTGGTGTCCCTCAGGCCCTCGTTGGAGGGCAGATCAAAGACAAAGAGCTCGTTGAAGACCGGGTTGGGGGAGCATTTCTTCACGTGGGTCTTCTTCTTGCAAACCCGCTTCTTCCCGTGGTACATGTTCACCTTGACGTATGGATCTAGAGATGAAGAATGACAAGAGCAGATGAAAAAAGTAAGGACGGAGGCAAAATAAACCCTTGCTGAATATCCATCCCTGCCGCGGCTGCAGAGTGGCATATTATTCCTAAGCCAGATCAATACGGCAATCGATAGAGCGGAAATGATGGATGTTAGTGATGAGGACAAGAGAGGCTGGCTGTGTAAACACTTTAGTTGTGTGTGTGTGTGTGTGTGTGTGTGTGTGTGTGTGTGTGTGTGTGTGTGTGTGTGTGTGTGTGTGTGCGCTTGTCACTAAAGTGCTCTCTATCACATCCTGATCAGATTACTTTAGTGCGGTGGCGGTGTCATTATGGCAACTATCACAGCATCCAAAGTAGTCTGGGCTGTGTGGCAAGAGCAAAAGGATTTTTGGTCCCATCTGATTATGGTTATGTGAAGGAAGTTCATGCAAGCATGCATTTGTGTTTGCCTGTGTGCTTCTTGAGATGTTCAGCTAAAAGTGTATCTACCTGTAGGTCCATTGTTTTCAGTCTTGGGCAGGTGGCGAGCTTTGAGGACGACCACAGTCAAAGTGTTGGTGGTGGACTGGTAACACAGGGACAGCAGTAACTCACCTCGGCCTGAGGACTTCTGTGGAGAGACAGGAGAGGGGTTAATGTGTGAGAGGTGGTGTGGGGACAGAGTAAGGGTGAAAACAAAACAAAAAGGTGCAAAAAGAGATGGCAGGTGTGAAAGGAGACAGAGAAGAAGAGACGTGTTTCTCAGCTTCCAAACTAGGCGTGAACTCGCACTCAATCATATTTAAGGCAGCAGACCAAACAAGCCAAAACATGTTTTTTTCTCACCCCTAAAGTGAACCTTCCACTTATGCTGACTGACCATGATTGCCACAGAGGCTGTATGCAAAGAAGATCTCTGTCCTAACACATTGTAAATTGTTGATAGTTGATATTTTTTTAGTACTGTACTGCTGCTTATTATTAATGTTCTGATTTATTTAGCTGTGGAGATATAGGGTGGGGTAGGTGGGGTAGGTGGATTAGGGGGTGTTCATATTATAGGTAAATAACAAAAGAATGCATACGCCTTTAGTAGTACCTAATAAGGCGTGGCAATTGGAAAATGTATGTAGTAACAAATAACATATAACATATAATGAGCTATTATCAATGCTGTGTGGTGAATCCTGCACTGTAAATGGTGTCGAAGCTGACTTTCAAATGTCTGTCAACTAAAATATCATCACCTGCTTATGGGGTGTGTTCTCATATCTTAACTAGCACAAACGTGTCACTGAGAAGCTCCCCAATCTGCTCTGCATTAGTGCTTCCACTGTGATACTGTTCTGCAGTTTGTGGTACACATACACATCCATGTCTGGGTCCACACCCAAGAGAGTTGGCGCCTCGGATGCTGTGATCACACCTAACAGGATGTCATGCCTCAGCTCATGGTTGCCATGGCAATGAGAAGTAGCACGCAGACAACTTCTACCCCTGACCTGATGGTTAGATCTCGGAAAATACAGATGTGACTGTGCTGCTGATGTGTTTCTATATCATTCCTCTGGGGACATTGTACACACATTATAAATTAGGAAAGGCTAAGTGGCAAAATAATATTCTACTCTATTCTATTGTTTTTGTCATCTTCCGGGTTGAAAACAAGGCGATGGCTACGCCGCCTGCTTGCATGCTGTATTGATTCCAAGAACTGCTGTGTGCTTAAACATGCATACACACACTCAGTCACACACACGTACCCACACAAAGCAGTGAGACACAATCTATGCCACGCAGACAAAGAGAGCCACCACCCTGTTAGCAACGGGCTGCTCCTAATCAGAGGGAACAGTGTAGACAGCTCATATTAAAAGAATTCAGCCAACAATAATTGTCTCATTGCAAGTCACACACACAACCACATGGACATATTAAACAGTGGATGTAATTATGAATAAACTATTCTGTTTGATCCACTGTTCTTTTGCATTCTGTAAAGCCCTGTAAATCCATCAAAAAGGATTGTTTGCGCTTTCATTTTTACATAAAGGGAAACTAGTGCCTATATATTCTCACAAATAACCACAGAAAAGAGGCTGAGCCTTTTTCTCTCTTCACCTGCCAACGTCAAATTCAATGAAAGAGTCCAGACAAAGAATCCAGGCTGCAAAGCAATATCATAGATTCTAAAACTAATTTCCTATTGATTGCCCAAAAAAGTGTTCAGACACAGCCGACTCCGCCCTACTGCAGAGGTTTATGAGATTTGTCTCTCCTGGGATGCCAGTGAGAAATGGATTTGAAAAAAAAACATGGTTAGTGTGCAGAGAGAGCCAGCAGAACATAGTTTAAGAGGTAATATCCTCTTGATGATAAAAATACAAAAGGGGCTCTGCTGAGAGGGAACGATCCTTTTATATTTCTCAGAATCTGAGTCACATTACCCAGCACTTCTCTGGAGTACTATATCGTATCAGAGATCTTAAAAGATATTACAGATAGCTTACATTCCTCCTGGGAAGGTAGAAATGTGCACGAACATATCCACTCCCACCTGCTTGGCACAGAGCTACCATTTTAGCAGAGCTCTGCAGACTACAATATTAGCCCACAAATCTATAATTACATTGATATCATCTCACATTCCACCTGCAAATGGACAAGTGCTCATGTACAACCAAACCATCTAGTACCAGCTGCTGTATACTAGACCACAGAGCTATGATAAGGATAGAGATATCATCTTTCACTCCGTCCTTTAAATTTACTAATACACTGAATGTAATGTACTGAACCCAAGTCCAATACATTTTCAGGAAATGTATTTACTCGTGGGTATTTTCTGTCACAGTACAATAGAACAGTATATCAGTTCACATCTCAACAACTGGTACTGATACTACAGTATGTACTACATTCCTTTAAAAGAAAAAATACTGTACTGTATATGTGCACAGTTGTGGTTCTTACAGTTGCCAGGAACAGCCAGTCTGGAGCACAAGTCTATTGACCACCAGCCCACAGATCCATAAGGGTGTGGTGTGGATATCACTCCATCTATTCAGTACACTACTGGGAATGCAACAATATCCATATGATAGCCTTTCAAATCGTTTGCATATAAAAATCCTCAATAAATGAAACAAGATGAACCATAGTTCAGATGATTCAATGGCCTAAACCCTGTTTGCTAAGTAGCTGGTATTTTAAGAGGAAACATGTATCAGCTGTTCCAGAATAATCAGCTCGTCAGGAATTTGGATTATAAAGGATAATAAACTGCAGCAAAAACTGACACACATAAAAAAAAAGAAACACCAAAGCCTTTCACTTATCCAGACTCACAGCGTTTAAGAACGACACCAGACCTCAGTATCAGCTTTCAAATCCATAATGGTGCAACCGATCTTGTCTCTATGTCTCCACAGAGGGATACACTTCCTATCTGCTCTCTCCACTGGCTTTATTTAACATGAGCACCCTTTTACCGAACTAGAAATAAATGCTTGCTTCAATGCATTTGCAAAATATATTACATACATTCACATTTAGAACACTCATTCGAGATGCAGATTATGTGATTAAATTAACACTTGAGAGCAGCATGAAAAATTTCAGTGTGGTTCAAAGAAACATAATATGATGCACTTGCATTTAGGTGAGTTAGAAAAAGCTCCATGATTTAAATATCATTAGATTTTATATTGATTTATGTACTGATTAATATTGTAAGAGTGGAAGCACTTTGTTGCAGTGCTTTTAGGGATGATGCAGGCACTAGTGTTATAATGATGAGTCATTATTGGCATTTTTTTTTTTGATTTTGTGGTTAGTTTGAGTGTCATTGGAACTGTTTGTTACGTAAAATAAATATGTAACATATAGTATGTTATATAATATATATATATATATATATATAGTGTGTTGCATGCTGTCAAAAAAAACTGATAACTGATAACAACAACAACAAAAAATACAAAAAGTCATGAATTCGATGGGTTCAAACATCAGAATTGTTCCAGATCTTACCTTGACATTCCTCTTGATGATCTCTCGGCTCATCAGGACACGGCCCTCTGATAAGTCGATCCCGGACAAAGGTACAAGGGTCTCTCCGATCACCTCATCACGGGAGAATCTATCAAAGCTGAGCACCATGAAGTGAAGGGCCAACTCCGACACTCGGGTCAGCGGGATCCCGTAGAAGCTGAAGGTCTCATCAAAGGCGGGGTCCAGAGTCTTTCTGAGGACTCTGGTCTTTACCCGGTGCTTTTTCTCCGGCAGCAGGGTCAGCTTGATGTAAGGGTCAGAGGTCAGGGACTGCTCATCTGTTGGGGTCAGGCCATGGGCTTCCTAGATCAAAAAGTCAAACTTGTAAAACAATTCTACAAAAAAAACTGATTGTAAAGATAGACACACACCTAAACACCAGGCTAAATGCATACAGTACCTTGATATGGACAATGAATGCCTTCCTCTCTGCCTGGTAGTCCAGGGAGAAGTGGAGGGTCCCTAGCCCGCCCTCCCTCTCCTCTCCCTGGGGCTTGTCCACAGCCGGGGTGGGTGCCTGGCTTGAGAGGGTGCTGGAAGGTGAAGGGAGGTCACGGCGGTCCATCACCCCAGGCTGGGTAAAACCTGCATGGGGAGAGGGCAGCTCGAGGTCTGGGGAGCTCCGCACCTTCTGGTGGTGGTGATGAAATGGTTTGGTGGTGAAGTTGCCATTCAGATCCCGTTTCTCCAGATCCAGATGCAGATCCGGCCTGGAATCGTTTGGACTTGACGCCAGTTTACCAGTGGCGGTTGGGCTCATAAGTGATGTAGTGTGGCAGTTCCCGTTAACGTCAGTTTTACTGGTGTCATTAGTCGTCGTGGTGGCAGGTGCAGCGAACTTCTTCTTGCCGCTGAGGCTCTCTGGGTAGATGTCAACCCCTTTGAGCATGTGCACAAACTTGTAGGGAGGTGTCTTCTGGGATTTGGTGTTTTTACGCTGGCAACAGATCCATGCAAAGGCTGACACAGTGAAGACAAGGCCAAAGACACTCACCACAGCAACACCTACTGGCACTGCCACTATGGAGGAGGAAAGAGAGAGCAGAAGGAAGAAAACAACTTTCATTAAAAAGGTCTGACTACACATAAGACAGTTGTGCAGCTTGCACAACCTCAACAGATTTAATTGTTGCACTAAGGCAGTTGAATCCATTTTGTGCATCTGACTGACGTAGGCTGCAGTCTTGACTCAGAGAGAGATGAAAACAAGGCAATCTGTTCAACCCTGATGAAGTACCATCAGTAGCATGTTCATATTCCAAACATGGCTTCAGTAAATCAACAGGAAACAGCTGGTGTAAGTAATAAACTGCTGCGACATCACGTCATTATGCGACTGGCTCATTTCTTAATGGCAGGTTTATAAAAATGGCTGAACTCAGAAGCAGGACGTGGAAAAGCAACAAGCCGTCAGCAACAGCACCAATGGAGAAAAATGTACTCCAGTGTCAGTTGTTGTGTTACCAGGTATCATAACAATCACTATGATGACAATGTCAGTCGATGATATGCAGGCCTACGATATAAACATGTTAGGGAAGATTTTTTTGTCTGACGACCAGACTTTAAAAAGGAATTGGTCGATACAGAGGACAAACACCAGCTGATGTAACATAGCATAACAGATTCTTATAGATTATATTTCATTTGTTTAGAGCAAAGAATTGTATCCCTCACTACTGTAAAGGCAGGGTGGCTCACCCCGATATCCCATCTGCAACAATGGCATAATAACCCAGAAATGTGTTATAGGCCCTGTATTATTTTATTTATATTCCCCCTACTGCAAGGGAAGATTTGCCCAAAAATGCACTAACAGTAGTGGTACTTGAGAGTCCTAATTCCTTTTCAATGGCACTTTTTGTCACCTATAGTATCACTGAAATGTTACTATGGAGACATGTTACAGGGATATTTGCCACTGAATGCTTCAACTCTTTGTTTAGTGGTGTTGAACTGTGACTCAACAGCAATCATGCTGCCTTCTCATGCAGTCAGAGTTAATAGGTCTATTTCAATGGAGGAAACACAGACCATTTCCTGCAGTTCAAGTGGGCGGCCCGGTGGAAAAGCACTCAGGTTAACACCCATACAAAGACAGAGAGGGGGCGGAGGTAGTAATCACTCATGTACTTGTCTTTTAAATCTTTCTCATCTGGTCAAATCTACTAAATTTGGATGATCAGATAATCGGTACTGCAACATTTTTGATAATTTATTTAAAATTGTTATATAAGAGAATAAGTGTAATTATGAAACACAACAAACAATACATGTAAACAATATGTATTATTACAATTTGCTATATTTGACATATATTATTATTATTATTATTATGCCTATATATCAATTTCAAGTACTGTAAGCCAGTTTTGCTGTGATGGCTGTAGGCATAGCATCTATCTAAAATGACTAATCTGAAAGGACTGTCTCTGTCAGACTTCACAATGGGCTAGCAATGAGGTAGTAAGTAAGATCATTTCCATTTTACATCCCAGCACTTCTACATACTGTTTTCTCCCTTTTCTTTGCATGAATATTTCAGCCCAACGCCCTGGGTGAACTGGTTTTCAAGGCAACAACAACAGACAGATGGATGTGCCAACGGGAGGGCGGTGGGGGAGCTGCTGAACCGACAGGAATTTAAGAAAACAAACAGGTGCTTCCCAGGCTTCACCTGTGCTGTAGTAACACCCACTCAATTTCAAATTATAATATTAAATGAAGTTTGTTAATGTTAATATCGTAAAAAAAAAAAAAAAGGGGGGGAGCTATATATGTCACCTCCACCCTGCTGGTTAGTTTTGCTGGTAATTAGCTGTCGCCCTTAAGCTAGCTGCAAAATGGAGGCTGGAAGTCTCCCCAAACACGTTGTTTTATGGAGTATGAAAGGGTTAGGCGACACACTGAACACTGCTCACTTTCACTTTCTTCACAGGCCACTGTAACATACCTGCACTGCCATTGTTTTAAAATGAATTAACAAGTAACAAATGAACAACTGGCCACTAATAACGCCAGTACTTCTGAGAAGAGCCGCGTGAAGACAGCAGCGCCTTTCACACATTCACACCTGTCTCCTCCCGTCCTAATGAATGAGTGAGGGTCGGACTCACCGAGCTGAGCTCCGTCCTCCACCATTGGAGCCATGGTCGCTGTCCGAGGTGCTGAAACGGTCCGTCTGCTTTCACACCGAGCTCTCTTCTCTACGGCCAACTCGCTCCCCTGATGTCGAGGTTGGGGTATATCTCCGCGATATCTCGGCTTTGATTATGTTTAATAATACACGGGGCTTCGGTAGGGGCTTCAATAATTCAAAAGAGCCAGCCTTGTTTCTCTCTCAGAAAGAGAGATGGAGGGATGCTCTGTCCTCGCCCTGCTGCTGTTACTCTGTGATGCGTGAGTGTATCTCACAGGCGGCAACACCCCGTTTCTTCTCCCTCCCTCCCTCCCGCTCCCCCTGTCTCTCTCTCTCTACGTGTTTTCTCAGTCTCTCTCTCTTTCTCTCTTTCTGTTCACCAACTCCCCCCCCTCCCTCCCTACCGGTAAAGCTGAGCTCATCAGTGCTGACGCAGTGGTGACGGAGGCTGGCTGTGAAATCAGGACCCCCGGTGTAGCAGCACAACAGGGCTGCCAATTCCCCTGATTAATTGTTGGGGAATGAACAGTCTTAGTCTGTATCCATCTCCTTCTTTGGTTGTGTATACGTGTGTGTGCGTGTGTGTGTGCGTGTGTATACATCCTTTATCGATAAGACTGCTGAATGGATGTGTTATACTGTAGTCTTCATTCATTAAAGTAAGTGGAAATTTGGCTGATAGGTTTGTATGCAGTGATGCTTTCCTCTGATATAGATTGGTAGTAATTCTAATAACAGGTCGGTTTTACTATGACCAATTCCTTTAATAGTCCACAGTGTATTTAAGATATTGTACAGTGTATAGTCAACAGTAAGTAGTACAACCCTCTGTTGTATACATACTGTATGTACACATACACTCATCTACCAAGTTAGAGTGAAAGTATAGGTCAATTGACATCATGTGGATCACTGCATCCTAAATTGCACAGTTCAGTTTGACTAACATACTTAATCCTATATGTAATGTCACAGATCAGAACAGGTTATAGATAACTTTCAGTTTTCATTGCTTTTCATACATTGTTAACAGAGTGTAACATATGACAGTCTATGTGCAATCTAAAATAAAGGAAAAGCAAGAATTTGTTGTCACCTGGACAATTCAGTGGAAGACATGTTTTGTAGCTTTTAAGTTGTGCAATGGTCAACAAACTGAGAGCTTGGTGAATGTTTCTTGCATTCTCTACCTTGCCCAATGATACTGCACTGGGCCTTTTTATTGTGAAACTTGTGAAATGTGTAATATAAATGTAATGTGTCTAACTGTAATCAGTGAGTTCAACTCTGTGCAGGTAATATTCTGACCACAGTCAGTTGCACTGTTCCTGACAAATAAAAAAACCCATAACATACACAAGTCAATGTGTCCTGCATTCTTAACAGGTCTAACATTTGGAATGATCAAATACTGACCCCTGGTGTTCATAGTAAAGAATGCATCTCCCCAAAGTACAGTGAAGAGTAGTGAAAGCATGTCCACATACTTGATGCAGATTTGACACCCATATCAAATAAAAAAAAGTAGTAGAGTCACATATGAGCAAAATAATCAGATCTGGGCCAGCAGTGTGAACGTAGCCTTTGTGTCAAAACATGGTGGAGAACTGAGGGAGTTGACGGAATCCTCATCAGCTCTGTTGATACACTGGCTTTGGCCCAGCCCTTTATTACAGTGCAGATCGGCTGTGTGGGTCAGAAAGTTGCACGATCAGACTGAAATTAAACTTTACATTCCTAAAGATTTCAAAAATGTTGTGTGCTTGTGTGTGATCTGCAGTGTAATACAATAATACAGTGTGCGGCAGCCAGCTAAAGCGGTGATAATACTGTTAATATAACATACACCTTAACTGATTTTTACTTTTTGAGGTGGGGCATTTTTATGTGGCTGTGATAAGATATCTGTGAATCACACTCTGTATGGGATTGTTGTCTGCCTCAAGGAGTAAACATACAAACAAGTGCATGTATACATTTATGAAGCCAAGTGTGAGGAAGAGTTTTTCCTGTAAAGTGATGTGAAACTACTAATACTAGTTCTCTGAGATGAAAGGGAGGTAAAAACTGCGTTCACACACATAGCTATGCAGTGGGCGAGGTGACACCCGGAGTATATAAAGCATGTTGAGGTCTCACCCCAGCTCTCCTTCCGTTTACCACAACCGTTTCAAGGTGAGTCTCTTATAGGAATCTAATGACAGACTCAACTCACAGTGCAGTATAATTCAAAATAGAATTTTCATACAATTTTCTTTATAGGTAGACGGCCCCACTGTGGAGCTCATGAATGAAAGTTTGGATCACTTCAACCTACTGATTGCACTCGTGGAGAAAGCATCTCTCTTTCCGGAACTGGAGGAACAACTGGAAAAAAACAAGGACCAAATAGAGTTATTTTGCAGCAATTGAGGACAATAAACAGAAATTGAAAAAAAAAAAACTAAGAAATATTTCAAAATCCTTGAGGAGCACAGTTAATTGTAAAAAGCAAAAGGAAAACTGGAAAGTTTGAAGGTGAGTCAGTCAGTTTCTATGTTGCTCATAAAAATTTTACTTCTGAAAGACATCAAGACCATAATGGAGAAAAGCAAAGAGCTGTTTGAGGGTTTCGGTGCAGAAATGGAAAACACTGAAAAGTAATTGGGGGAAAAAAAGGAATATATTAATTTCCTTGAGGAGCAGCAGGGTGAATTGTAACTTCCGTGTCAATTAGTGCCTCTATCTCTGATATTGCATTTATTGTATCTGTTTAGTTTTCTCTTTCCTAGTGTGCAACTCCATCTCAATGTTTCTGCATTTGAAATCATAAATTCAATTTAATGGTTTGACATGAAATAGGATGTTACACAATGAGTTGACAGGGAATACATTTACAAATGTACTGCTGTGCATTACAATTGGGGAAGTGGAAACAATGATTATGCAAAATGAAACAAAATAAACACATTTTACTCCTGTTACTTCTAGTTCACTAAAACATAAATGTGGATAACTTAAGTGAATTATGTTTCTGTTTTCTTTGGCTTCAAAACAGAAATCAGAGCTTTTAATTAATGATAATGATTCAAATATTGTACATGAAATCCAGCATATGTGGATATCTAATAAATTCAGTACCTGGGAATTATTGTCTGTCTGTTGTCTGTTCTTTCTTTACAATCCTAAAAGATGAGGCCCAGAGTTCTGATATAAATATGTTCTCTGTAGACGTAATGCCAGGCTGGTAAGTTATCCTCTCTGTTGCTTATAACAAAGACCATTTTTACTCATGCTGCAGGAATTCAAGCATATTATTGAGAGAGAGCAGCTCTTTGAATTAGGATCAATGCTGGCGTGTTTGTAATAATCATTGTATAATGATGGTTTGTGGGATCAAACAGTGAAGAATTGTGTCCAGATGAGATTTAACTTCATGTCCAGTGATCCAGTTATAACCATAAGCATTATTTCTACTGTTTATGTATTTTTACAAACATGCATGTGTACTGTTTTGATTTCACAGGAAGTGAAAGTGAATGACTGACATGAAGAGATGTGCACGTGCATCACACACTGTGTTTGTTCACAGCACCTTATGAAATGGAAAAAAAATATTCTGAGAGTTCTTTCTCACATTTTGCTGCCATTTATTGTCCTGCTAGCTCTGTCTCTTCTGCAGGACAGAGGGCAGGGCTCAGCTCCACACACACACACACACACACACACACACACACACACACACACACACACACACACACACACACACACGCACACACACACACACACACACACACACACACACACACACATAGTATCATAGTATTGGGTCAGGATTTCACAGATTGTGTATAAGAAAGTGGATCTATCAGTGTATTAAACAACTGACTATTAATTGCTTCTCATGAAGTGAAAGGAAGTTTTACCTACACTAAGTGATGTTGGAGAATTACTAGAAAGTAAAAATACTGTTTCTGTGAAAATGAAACTCAAGAGACGAACAGAAGAAGTAGAATTGCAAGCGAGTGGAGACAAGGTAAAACCTGTGTGCACAAACAGCTATGCAGTGGTTGAGGTAACACCTGGAGCATATAAAGCATGTTGAGGTGTGTCATTTTATATTTCTTTTCTTCATCACCTCTAGCTCTTCCCTTTACCCAGCAGGTAAGATCAGAAACTGTAACTCACTATAAGATGGTTTATACTGTAGACCTGTAGTTCGTGCTGTACCAGGTGAGCTACCATGTACCCCATCATTTCCTAAGTTTAATAGATTGAGTTTGAATGAAGCTCAGCTGTAGTTCAATCAGGGAGACCTTCTCATTGTAACCCCCTCCACTCCATTCACCTCCGATCCATCACATCCAGTGTCCAGATTGAGCTCACCAGAAGTCCACTCTTCATCACATCCAGATCTTGAGCATTCTCTTCATTCCTTCACCACCACCAGTGTCTAGACTCCATCAGGGGGTTTCCTATAATAATCACAGCTTCACCAACACCTTTAAATACCATGACATCATAATCGGATCTAAAAGACTTTTCACATTTCTCATCTTCATTGTGCAAATATCAAAGAAATATATTTGTTCATTCAAAAAATGTAGTCTCTCCTGATTCTGGTATTTATTGTGTTTCCTTGTTGAGCTCACAAACTGTACAGTATGGTGCTTCTCAGTATAGTGTTGGACAGTTTGAATCATACTTTTTGTACACTTTGTATTGGATTGCTGTCTGCCTCAGTGTGCATCAAGTAGAGGCAAAGTGAAAGCACATGTACACACATTCTTACAACTGCATGACATAAAAACACAATGACAGAGTGTAACAGACGAATTTTTCTTTTACTGTGCTTTTTGTTTTGCTTTCAATGCAACAACAGCAAACTTGTTCTATTGTATTGTAGGATATGTGGAATAACCTGTCCTACATTCTTATGAACAATCATTAAACACACACACACACACACACACACACACACACACACACACACACACACACACACACATATGCACGCACATACTCACGCACTCATAGATGAGTTATATACTCGGAGTATATAAAGCTTTTTTTGGCACGTCACCTCATCATTTCTTCCTTCTTCACCTGTACAGCAGCTCTCCTTCCATTCACCCAGCAGGTAAGATCAGAAACTGTAACTCACTATGAGATGGTTTATACTGTAGACCTTTTAATATTACACTTCACAGTTTAAAAAATGTCCTTTTCAGTTCCTCATTGATCCTTTAATATCATTTTTATTTCACAGCGATGGCAGCAGCAGCTTTGTCCAGAAGCAGAGGAGTGGCTGATGTCAATACCACCAGAGGCCTGTTCTTCATCTTCTCCCTGCTGTGTCTGGTTTGCCTCGCAAGTTCATTCATTGACAAGGACCAACTGGTAAATATATTTTTGCTCCATTATGTTGTGATATTGCATCTATTGTACCTAAGTTACTACCTTAAATTTCTCTTTGTTTGTGCAACCTCATTTCAAAATGATTTTAGAGTCACTGTTGACAGGGATGTGAAATGTGTTGATATACCAACAACTTTTGATTCATACATTACTACTGATGTGCAGCCATTACAATTTAGGGAGTGGAAACAACGGTTTTGACTATATTTTGACTATGTTTTTGTTTTCTTTTGCTGCTTTATTTTCACAATTTCCTTCAAAACATAAGCATGAGCAGTTAAATAATGATAATGATTGAAATATTGTACATGAAATACAGCATATGTGGGCAACTCCAATAAATTTGGTACCTGGGAATTATTGTCTGTCTGTTGTCTGTTCTTTCTTTACAATCCTAAAATACGAGGCCCAAAGTTCTGATATCAATATATTCTCTGTAGAGGTAATGCCAGGCTGGTAAGTTATCCTCTCTGTTGCTTATAACAAAGACCATTTTTACAAGAAACATTTTTACAAGATCATACCTGTAAGAGCCAAAGTCATCATAACATACTGCCAGAAACTACTTGGTTAGGGTTAGGCAACAAAACTACTACCCACCCCAACTGTTCTGCAGAGTGCAGCAAGGCTATCAAAAGTAGTTTACTTGAGCTTACTAAGCTGATAAATTAGCATAGAGCTCATGCTTAATCCCAAATCTGTCAAATGCCACAGAAAATGATTACACAGACACAATCACATAAATGACGAAATGTTTTTACCTGAAAATCGTCTTCACCGATGTGTGTTGGTGATGATCACTGTGCCTTCAGCGGTGGCGCTTTCCTCGGCACCTGTAACGTTAGCTAAATGATGTAAAATGTGTCAATGTTAATAGAGGTTTTCCTCCGACAGTGGGAAACAGTTTAATACTTTATTTGCCTCTTCATCAGTCATTAAAAATGAAAATTAACTTATCAAACAGACTTTTCACAATTTACACAGTTCTTATGATAAATTCGGCACCATGTTTCACAAACCTCAAACATTAACGTTATGTTAAGTTACACTGAAGTTTATTTAACTTAACATTAGTTCACAGAAGAGCTGGTAAAGTTAAAATCCAGCCGAAATTAAAACTCTTTCTTTATGAGTCATACAAAGTCATACGTTATGATTTATAAGTAATCTGTTAAATTGAGCATTATGTTAGCGGAGTCTGGAAAGTAGCCGGCAGGCACTGAACTCCGAGTGTGTATTTTCGGAGCAACGGACCTTCGGAGCAGTGGAAGCAGTGGACAATGTGCTTTCGGTCCATGAGGACATTTTTTTAACTATTGTATTGTAACGTTAGTTGTAACTAATGCATGTTACGCTAGCTAGCTTTAGCTTTAGCTGAATTAGCTAACGTTAATATTTGCTAAAACAAAACGGTACAGACTGAATCTTTCTAACAGTTAACGTCAGATTCAAAACACGGCTTCGCTAAAATAATGGGTAATTACAGTCAATAACACAAATAAAACATTGTTCTTGATTTCAGTTTAATTACCAAACTTATTTTCTTCTTCTAATATTTATTACATTTTAGCTTCTAAAGAGACACAAATACAAAAATGTCCTCCCAACTTTGATGTTTTGAAACTTAGATACACTGCCTGTTGTTGGTATATTCACACACACACACACACACACACACACACACGTCATAGTATTGGGTCAGGATTTCATAGATTGTGTATAAGAAAGTGGATCTATCAGTGTATTAAACAACTGACTATTAATTGCTTCTCATGAAGTGAAAGGAAGTTTTATCACTCTCATACTGTGTAATATCCTTTACTGCCACCTGAAGGTTTCTGCAGACAGAAGATTTCAACGATTAAACCTTCTGCCCTCTGGCCACAGTCCTCAGCTGTCAGACATTAAAGAATGAGCAAAAACGTATCATGTTGATGACTATATTTACATAATTTGCTGTCTATCACAGTGTTACAGATTTGTTCAAATGTGTCAGGATAAATTAGGTATGTACCTACACTAAGTGATGTTGGAGAATTAGTAGAAAGTAAAAATAGTGTTTCTGTGAAAATGAAACTCAAGAGACAAACGGAAGTAGTAGAGTTGCAAGCGAGTGGAGATGAGGTAAAAGCTGTGCACACACAGCTATGCAGTGGTTGAGGTAACACCCGGAGTATATAAAGCATGTTGAGGTCTCATCTCAGCTATCCTTCCGTTTACCCAGCAGGTAAGATCAGAAACTGTAACTCACTATCAGATGATTTATACTGTAGACCTTTTAATATTACAGTTCACAACTTAAGTTAGTTTAAGTTAAGTTGCAGTTCTTCATTGATCCTTTCATATAATTTTTATTTCACAGCGATGGCAGCAGCAGCTTTGTCCAGAAGCAGAGGAGTGGCTGGTGTCACAGCCACCAGAGGCCTGCTCTTCATCTTCTCCCTACTGTATTTGGTTTGTCTCGCAAGTTCATTCATTGACAAGGACCAACTGGTAAATGTATTTTTGCTTAACTTCCCTTTGCCATAGAAAAAAATTATTCACATTTATCCACAGCCATTATGAGTCCTCATGAACACATTTACTGTTGAAATTCTCTGACACACTTTTACCTGCAGTTGTATGCATTAATATCTTCTATATTGGAGCTGCTGTCAGGCTCACATGTCCCTAAATGTTACTACATGTTGATTCTCACCCTGGATTTACAGGAAAAGCAAAAGGAAGATCTCCAGAAAGCAGAACAGAAACTGGAAAGTTTGAAGGTGAGTCAGTCAGTTTCTATGTTGCTCACTTTAGTGATGGAATATTCAGGATGAGAGAAACTCATTCACAAGTGAATTCATATAAGAGACACAACATAATGTAAGAAAATAACAAACTGAGTGGTTCTATATGTGTTTTTTCCCCATTAGGAAAAGTACAAATTAGAAATGGCTTCCAGTTTAGAGCTCATAGATGAATATATGGGCTACCTGGACCCAATGATAGCATTAGTGAAGGAAACCACAGGAACATCACCTGATGACTTTCCACCAGTGGATGGACTTCTGCAGAGCGTCAAGGCCTACATGGAGAAAACCAAGAGTTACGTGGAAGACAAAAAAGTGAAGTTAGGTGCAGAACTAGAGAACCTTGAAAAGGATCTCGAAAAAAAGAAGAAATTAATCAAATTCCTTGAGGAGCAGCTTGGTGAATTGTAACATCCATGTCAATTAGTGCCTCTATCTCTGATATTGCATCTATTGTATTCATAATTCATACATTTACAAAAATGTGTTTTTTGTTTTCTTTTGCTGGTTTATTTTCACAATTTCCTTCAAAACATAAGCATGAGCAGTTAAATAACAATAATGATTCACAGCATATGTGGGCAACTCCAATAAATTCAGTACCTGCGAATTGTTGTCTGTCTGTTGTCTGTTCTTTCTTTATAATCCTAAAAGACGAGGCCCAGAGTTCTGATATAAATATTTTCTCTGTAGAGGTAATGCCAGGCTGGTAAGTTATCCTCTCTGTTGCTTATAACAAAGACCATTTTTACTCACACTGAAAGAATTCAAGCATATTATTGAGAGAGAGCAGCTCTTTGAATTAGGATCAATGCTGCCATCTATATCTGATATTGCATCTATTGCATCTGTTATGTTTATCTTACATAGTGTGCAGCTTCATTTGAATGTCTCTATGGACTGGCTTTGAAATCAGTCACTATTGACAGCAATGTGAAATATAGCAAAAACTTTTTATTCAAACATTTACAAAAGTTCTGATGTGTAATTACAATTATGGAAGTGGAAACAATGGTTGTGCAACATTTTCCTGGTTTATTTTCACAGTAAAAAAAAGTTTTTTATTCATTGTCTGCTCTCTTTAGAATGCGTCACTGTTCACAGGGATGTGAAATGTGTTGATATACCAACAACTTTGAATTTATGAGTATACAAAAGTACTGTTGTTTACAATTATAACTTGGGAAGTGGAAAAAATGGCTATGCAAAATGACATACAGTTACATTTTAAATCTGTTTTTGTTTTGTTTTGCTGGTTTATTCTCAAAGTACAATAATTAAATTCAGCTATTAAAATCCAGCATACTGTATGTGGGTAATGGTGCGGTTAATTAATGATAATGATTCAAATATTGTACATGAAATCCAGCATATGTTGGCAACTCCAATAAATTCGGTACCTGGAAATTATTGTCTGTCTGTTGTCTGTTCTTTCTTTACAATCCTAAAAGACGAGGCCCAGAGTTCTGATATAAATATATTCTCTGTAGACGTAATGCCAGGCTGGTAAACTGCTGTTGTGTTGCAAAAATGCAGCAAAACTGCCCTTTATTTACTATGTTTATATGGGCCTAGCTTTAATGAAGATCGTTCCCAACAACAGAATCTTGAAGTCTTTCTCTGTTGTTAATCAGAATAAATATTCGGTACTCTACTAAACTATAGATTTAATCCCAAATCCCTACTGACAGTTTCTCCTGAAGTGAAAGAAAAAGGTAGAGGACAGGCAGGGAGACTTCAGTACTGAAATGTCCTGCACATATTCACATTCTTATAAACAATCATACACCTACAGGAACAGATGCATGCAGGTGAGTGGTGCAGTGGGTGAGGTGACACCAGGTATATCTGGAAATAATACAAATATTTCTTGACATAAGTGTCTTTTATCAGAAAAGAACAACTGATCATTTCTAATGAAAAGAAAGTGAGCATGTTATCTGAGGAAGATCAACAGTTTCATCACTTTCTGTGACTCCTATATATTGTGTAATATCACACACACACACACACACACACACACACACTCAAAGGTTAGTTATGCAGTGAGGGAGGCGACACCTGGAGTATATAAAGCCTGTTTTTGGTGTGTCATCTCATCATTTCTTCCTTCTTCACCTGTACAAGTTCATTCATTGACGAGGACCAACTGGTAAATATATATTTTTGCTTAACTTCCCTTTACCATAGAAAAAAATATTCACACATTTACTGTTGAAATTCTCTGACACACTTTTACCTGCAGTTGTATGCATTAATATCTTCTATATTGGAGCTGCTGTCAGGCTCACATGTCCCTAAATGTTACTACATGTTGATTCTCACCCTGGATTTGCAGGAAAGGCAAAAGGAAAATGTCCAGAAAGCAGAACAACAAATTCTAAAAAGTTTGAAGGTGAGTCAGTCAGTTTCTCTGTTGCTCACTTTAGTGATGGAATACTCAGGATGAGAGAAACTCATTTACAAGTGAATTCATATAATAGACACAACATAATGTAAGAATGGAGTGGCTGGTGTCACAGCCACCAGAGGCCTGTTCTTCATCTTCTCCCTGCTGTATTTGGTTTGCCTTGCAAGTTCATTCATTGACGAGGACCAAGTGGTAAATATATATTTTTGCTTAACTTCCCTTTACCATAGAAAAAAATTATTCACACATTTACTGTTGAAATTCTCTGACACACTTTTACCTGCAGTTGTATGCATTAATATCTTCTATATTGGAGCTGCTGTCAGGCTCACATGTCCCTAAATGTTACTACATGTTGATTCTCACCCTGGATTTGCAGGAAAGGCAAAAGGAAAATGTCCAGAAAGCAGAACAACAAATTCTAAAAAGTTTGAAGGTGAGTCAGTCAGTTTCTATGTTGCTCACTTTAGTGATGGAATACTCAGGATGAGAGAAACTCATTTACAAGTAAATTCATATAATAGACACAACATAATGTAACAAAATAGCAAACTGAGTTGGTTCTATGTGTTTTCTTCCCCATTTGTAACAGTACAAATCAGAAATGGCCTCCAGTTTAGAGCTCATAAATGAATATATGGGCTACCTGGACCCAATGATAGCATTAGTGAAGAAAACTACAGGAACATCACCTGATGACTTTCCACCAGTGGATGGACTTCTGCAGAGTGTCAAGGCCGTCATGGAGAAAACCAAGAGTTACATGGAAGACAACAATGTGAAGTTAGGTGCAGAACTAAAGAACATGGAGAAGGATCTCGAAAAAAATAAGAAATATATAAATTTCCTTGAGGAGCTTCAAGCTGAACTGTAGCATCCATGTCAATTAGTGCCTCTATTTCTGATATTGCATCTATTGTACCTAAGTTACTACCTTAAATTTCTCTTTGTTTGTGCAACCTCATTTCAAAATGATTTTAGAGTCACTGTTGACAGGGATGTGAAATGTGTTGATATACCAACAACTTTTTTTCATACATTACTACTGATGTGCAGCCATTACAATTTAGGGAGTGGAAACAATGGTTTTGACTATATTTTGACTATGTTTTTGTTTTCTTTTGCTGCTTTATTTTCACAATTTCCTTCAAAACATAAGCATGAGCAGTTAAATAACAATAATGATTCAAATATTGTACATGAAATCAAGCATATGTGGATATCTAATAAATTCAGTACCTTGGAATTATTGTCTGTCTGTTGTCTGTTCTTTCTTTACAATCCTAAAAGATGAGGCCCAGAGTTCTGATATAAATATTTTCTCTGTAGAGGTAATGCCAGGCTGGTAAGTTATCCTCTCTGTTGCTTATAACAAAGACCATTTTTACTCACACTGAAAGAATTCAAGCATATTATTGAAAGAGAGCAGCTCTTTGAATTAGGATCAATGCTGACGTGTTTGTAGTAATCATACATACATTGTGTGATGATGGTTTGTGGGATCAAACACTGAAGAATTGTGTCCAGATAAGATTTAACTTAATGTCCAGTGATCCAGTTATAACCATAAGCATTATTTCTACTGTTTATGTATTTTTACAAACATCTACTTTTACTGTTTTTAAAGAATTAATTTGTTTATCTAGCCAATGATGCAATAAAAAAAAAAAAAAATAAAATAGATAAATTGTGTGTACCTACACTAAGTGATGTTGGAGAATTAGTAGAAAGTAAAAATAGTGTTTCTGTGAAAATGAAACTCAAGAGACAAACGGAAGTAGTAGAGTTGCAAGCGAGTGGAGATGAGGTAAAAGCTGTGCACACACAGCTATGCAGTGGGTGAGCTGACACCCGGAGTATATAAAGCATGTTGAGGTCTCATCTCAGCTATCCTTCCGTTTACCCAGCAGGTAAGATCAGAAACTGTAACTCACTATCAGATGATTTATACTGTAGACCTTTTAATATTACAGTTCACAACTTAAGTTAGTTTAAGTTAAGTTGCGATTCCTCATTGATCCTATATATTCATATAATTTTTATTTCACAGCGATGGCAGCGGCAGCTTTGTCCAGAAGCAGAGGAGTGGCTGGTGTCACAGCCACCAGAGGCCTGCTCTTCATCTTCTCCCTACTGTGTCTGGTTTGCCTCGCAAGTTCATTCATTGACAAGGACACACTGGTAAATATGTTGTTGCTTAACTTCCCTTTGCCATAGAAAACATTTATTCACATTTATTTGCAAGTCCACAGCCATTATGAGTCATCTCAAACACATTTACTGTTGAAATTCTCTGACACACTTTTACCTGCAGTTGTATGCATTAATATCTTCTATATTGGAGCTGCTGTCAGGCTCACATGTCCCTAAATGTTACTACATGTTGATTCTCACCCTGGATTTGCAGGAAAAGCAAAAGGAAGATCTCCAGAAAGCAGAACAACAACTGGAAAGTTTGAAGGTGAGTCAGTCAGTTTCTATGTTGCTCACTTTAGTGATGGAATACTCAGGATGAGAGAAACTCATTCACAAGTGAATTCATATAAGAGACACAACATAATGTAACAAAATAGCAAACTGAGTGGTTCTATGTGTTTTTTCCCCATTAGGAACAGTACAAATTAGAAATGGCCTCCAGTTTAGAGCTCATAGATGAATATATGGGCTACCTGGACCCAATGATGGCATTAGTGAAGAAAACTACAGGAACATCACCTGATGACTTTCCACCAATGGATGCACTTCTGCAGAGCGTCAAGGCCTACATGGAGAAAACCAAGAGTTACGTGGAAGACAAAAAAGTGAAGTTAGGTGCAAAACTAGAGAACATTGAAAAGGATCTTGAAAAAAAAAAAGAAATTAATCAAATTCCTTGAGGAGCAGCTTGGTGAATTATAACTTCCATGTCAATTAGTGCCTCTATCTCTGATATTGCATCTATTGTACCTAAGTTACTACCTTAAATTTCTCTTTGTTTGTGCAACCTCATTTCAAAATGATTTTAGAGTCACTGTTGACAGGGATGTGAAATGTGTTGATATACCAACAATTATTTCATACATTACTACTGATGTGCAGCCATTACAATTTAGGGAGTGGAAACAATGGTTTTGACTATATTTTGACTATGTTTTTGTTTTCTTTTGCTGCTTTATTTTCACAATTTCCTTCAAAACATAAGCATGAGCAGTTAAATAACAATAATGATTCAAATATTGTACATGAAATCAAGCATATGTGGATATCTAATAAACTCAGTACCTTGGAATTATTGTCTGTCTGTTGTCTGTTCTTTCTTTACAATCCTAAAAGATGAGGCCCAGAGTTCTGATATAAATATTTTCTCTGTAGAGGTAATGCCAGGCTGGTAAGTTATCCTCTCTGTTGCTTATAACAAAGACCATTTTTACTCACACTGAAAGAATTCAAGCATATTATTGAGAGAGAGCAGCTCTTTGAATTAGGATCAATGCTGACGTGTTTGTAGTAATCATACAAACATTATGTGATGATGGTTTGTGGGATCAAACACTGAAGAATTGTGTCCAGATGAGATTTAACTTCATGTCCAGTGATCCAGTTATAACCATAAGCATTATTTCTACTGTTTATGTATTTTATAAAACATGCACGTGTAGTTTTTTTTAAAGAATGAATTTGTTTATTTAGCCAATGATGCAACAGTATATACAAGATAATAGGTACTGTAGCCTCATGTACAGAGGCTCAGCTGCTGTGAATTCACTGCAGCAGGTGGAGTTACAGGGTTTAAACAATAAAATAAGATGATTGATTTCTACCAAGATCTTGATTTCAGTTTAATTACCAAACTTATTTTCTCTAACTTCTAATATTTATTACATTTTAGCTTCTACAGAGACACAAATACAAAAACTTCCTCCCAACTTTGATGTTTTGAAACTTAGATACACTGCCTGTTGTTGGTATATTCATGGTAAAACTGGCAGAGAACCAGTGTTCTGTGGTTTCACAGGAAGTGAAAGTGAATTACCGACATGAAGGAATATGCACGTGCATCACACACTGTGTTTGTTCACAGCACCTTATGAAATGCAAAAAAACGATTCTGAGAGTTCTTTCTCACATTTTGTTGCCATTTATTGTCCTGCTAGCTCTGTCTCTCCTGCAGGACAGAGGGCAGGGCTTAGCTCCACACACACACACACACGTCACAGTATTGGGTCAGGATTTCATAGATTGTGTACAAGAAAGTGGATCTATCAGTGTATTAAACAAATGACTATTAATTGCGTCTCATGAAGTGAAAGGAAGTTTTATCACTCTCATACTGTGTAATATCCTTTAATGCCACCTGAAGGTTTCTGCAGACAGAAGATTTCAACGATTAAACCTTCTGCCCTCTGGCCACAGTCCTCAGCTGTCAGACATTAAAGAATGAGCAAAAACGTATCATGTTGATGACTATATTTACATAATTTGCTGTCTATCACAGTGTTACAGATTTGTTCAAATGTGTCAGGATAAATTAGGTATGTACCTACACTAAGTGATGTTGGAGAATTAGTAGAAAGTAAAAATAGTGTTTCTGTGAAAATGAAACTCAAGAGACAAACGGAAGTAGTAGATTTGCAAGCGAGTGGAGATGAGGTAAAAGCTGTGCACACACAGCTATGCAGTGGGTGAGCTGACACCCGGAGTATATAAAGCATGTTGAGGTCTCATCTCAGCTATCCTTCCGTTTACCCAGCAGGTAAGATCAGAAACTGTAACTCATTATCAGATGATTTATACTGTAGACCTTTTAATATTACAGTTCACAACTTAAGTTAGTTTAAGTTAAGTTGCAATTCCTCATTGATGCTTTCATATAATTTTTATTTCACAGCGATGGCAGCAGCAGCTTTGTCCAGAAGCAGAGGAGTGGCTGGTGTCACAGCCACCAGAGGCCTGTTCTTCATCTTCTCCCTACTGTGTCTGGTTTGCCTCGCAAGTTCATTCATTGACGAGGACCAACTGGTAAATATATTTTTGCTTAACTTCCCTTTGCCATAGAAAACATTTATTCACATTTATTTGCAAGTCCACAGCCATTATGAGTCATCACAAACACATTTACTGTTGAAATTCTCTGACACACTTTTACCTGCAGTTGTATGCATTAATATCTTCTATATTGGAGCTGCTGTCAGGCTCACATGTCCCTAAATGTTACTACATGTTGATTCTCACCCTGGATTTGCAGGAAAAGCTAAAGGAAAATGTCCAGAAAGCAGAACAACAACTGGAAAGTTTGAAGGTGAGTCAGTCAGTTTCTATGTTGCTCACTTTAGTGATGGAATACTCAGGATGAGAGAAACTCATTCACAAGTGAATTCATATAAGAGACACAACATAATGTAACAAAATAGCAAACTGAGTTATGTGTGTTTTTTCCCCATTAGGAAAAGTACAAATTAGAAATGGCCTCCAGTTTAGAGCTCATAAATGAATATATGGGCTACCTGGACCCAATGATAGCATTAGTGAAGAAAGCTACTGGAACATCACCTGATGACTTTCCACCAGTGGATGCACTTCTGCAGAGCGTCAAGGCCAACATGGAGAAAACCAAGAGTTACGTGGAAGACCAAAAAGTGAAGTTAGGTGCAGAACTAGAGAACCTTGAAAAGGATCTTGAAAAACAAAAGAAATTAATCAAATTCCTTGAGGAGCAGCAGGGTGAATTGTAACTTCCATGTCAATTAGTGCCTCTATCTCTGATATTGCATCTATTGTACCTAAGTTACTACCTTAAATTTCTCTTTGTTTGTGCAACCTCATTTCAAAATGATTTTAGAGTCACTGTTGACAGGGATGTGAAATGTGTTGATATACCAACAACTTTTTTCATACATTACTACTGATGTGCAGCCATTACAATTTAGGGAGTGCAAACAATGGTTTTGACTATATTTTGACTATGTTTTTGTTTTCTTTTGCTGCTTTATTTTCACAATTTCCTTCAAAACATAAGCATGAGCAGTTAAATAACGATAATGATTCAAATATTGCACATGAAATCCAGCATATGTGGGCAACGCCCAATAAATTTGGTACCTGGGAATTATTGTCTGTCTGTTGTCTGTTCTTTCTTTACAATCCTAAAAGACGAGGCCCAGAGTTCTGATATCGATATATTCTCTGTAGAGGTAATGCCAGGCTGGTAAGTTATCCTCTCTGTTGCTTATAACAAAGACCATTTTTACTCACGCTGCCGGAATTCAAGCAGCTCCTCTTATCAGGAGGAGTTTTTTGTGGAAATCATACATACATTGGTTTTTGGGATCTGATGGTGAAGAATTAAATGTAACATAAGGTTAGAAGACCAAAGCTATCTCTTTAGTTGTGGATGTGTGGTTCACTGAAATCATTAAATGCATTTTTATTTCATTAGAAATGGCTCTCATAGTGGTTGGTGTCCTATTTCATTTTATGTACCCTATTCAATGGCCTTAAAAAGTGAGCGTGAATTCAGTTTCTTGTTCTGTTGCTTTCACTTCTTTTGCATTGGATTGTAAAGATCTTCTGTCTTTAAAGGTGGTTAATGATATTCTCCTATGTCCCTCACAGCTGCCTCTGTTGTGAAAGAAATATATCTGATGTTGATGTGGGTAACTGGAGAAATGGACAGGAGGTTGATTGATTGAATGTCCAGTTCTAACCATAAGAATTATGCCTACTGTTTATGTATTTCACAACCAGGCATATGTGTACCATTTTTTCTGAATGCTTTTATATTTGCTACTAAAGGTGCACTAAAAGGTGTTCAGTTTAACAGACAACATATTTTCTCAAATGTTTAAGATTTATTTTCTGTAGCTAAAGAGCCTCAAATACAGAAATGTCCTCCCAACTTACCACTGGGTTTTTGAAACATATAGATGCACTGCATGTTGTATTCAAAACTACCACAGAATGAGTGGCACATCCGTTCAAAGGAAGTGAAGGTTCATCACACTTCATCACACACATCTGCCAGATGAAACAACATCACATTTTGCAGACATTCATGGTGGGTGCTGCTGCTGTGCTATTCATGAGTAAATTATCACAATGCCTCTTATAAATCAGAGACTGCAGAAGAAACACACAAACCATTCCTGTTGCATTATGATAACTACACATCAACTCAACTCAAAGGAAAGCATCTAACATTCTAAGAGACTTTGGCAGACACAATATAAACACTGATTTCTGGAAGAAAAAAAAAACCTGCCTACTTCTGGTTCGCACCTTAAATAGAGGAAACAAGTTTTGTGTGGAAAGACATCATTTACTTGTTTATAAGAAAAAAATGTTTGTATTAAAGGTGCAACTAGAAGGAAAAACTTGCATGGGACAGTTGACAGGAAATGTCAAACAGAAAAGGCTACAAACAAGTGACAAACTCCCAGTGGAGAATAATCTCCCCTAGACAGTTGGAGTGTTTGAAGTGCAGGAGGAGGGAGAGGTTTGTTTTTTTGCTGTCAGGAATAAGGCATATACATTAACTCCATTACCCGCATGTTCCCAAAGAAATTACATCCTTGCTTTAACGAGATGAGGGCAGTAACTCTTAAAAGGCTGTTGAATTCAGGACAGCTGGAAATAAATTTGTCTCTCAACTTATGAATGTTGCTATAAGTGGTAGGTTTTGCTAGAAACATTGTTGAATGAATCAGTGTGTATAGCCCTAGATGAAAGGTCCATGGATTAAAGGTTTTACATATTATCCCCTGGCAACCGTGAATTACATGCAATTTTATGGCAATCCAACCAAAAGTTATGTAAGATATTTAAATAAAAAACAAAAGCATCAACTGCTGGTGATCAAGCCAACAATGAGAAAAAGGAATACTTTATTGATCGTTTGCAGAGATGTCCTCTGCTGAAACTGCTGAAGAGCATCCATCTCCATTCGCCAACATTTCGGCCGTTGTGTGTGACCACAGTTATCTTCCCACTTGGTTTGGTTGTCTGGTGGAAAATGCCCTCGTCTACATAGCAGGATTTGTAGTCCGGCAGATTCTGCGAAAGCTGTCCTGTGATGTGTGCCATGCGAGCTTGGTCAGAGATGCTGTACCATCATCATTTGACGAGAGCTACCACCTTCTATCCCTGAAAAACAACGGCGGCCTAGTGATTCCATCACAAGGCACAGTGAAGGTTTGATTTTATTATCTTGTTTTTTTTAATCTTTTAATCTTTGTATATTAAAGTTGCTTTGTTCTTTGTTCTTATTTTCTCTGTTCTGTAAAGTGTCTTTGAGCACTGTGTAAAGCGCTATATAAATATAATGTATTATTATTATTATTATTATTATTATTATAATATATAAGGTGCTGAGAGCTGCAGAGAGGGTGATTCGCCAAGCTTCATCAAAGCAAGCTCCAAAGGTGTCGACAGTCATGCACATTGTCCAGGAGGAGATTGGAACGGAGGATGTTTTCCTGCTTGGGGAACACGTTGAGGAGACACAGTTTGGCATCGACAACCATCATTCCAACTTGTTGTCACTGGTTGTGTCTGTGTTTCTTGAGATAAGGCTGCACCACATTGCCAAACTCACCTTTCTTGACCTGCAGAAAGGGAGCACGAGGAAGAAGCTCTGCAAAACAGTCCTCTTTCAGGGGTTTTAGCTCATCTAAAACTCTCATGAGCAACTTTGTACATGTGTAAATATGGTTTGTGGCGGGGATGTGTCATGTTCTTGTGTTAACTTGAGAATTTACATTTACATTACATTTTATTCTCCCTCTGCTTTGTTATACAAGTCTGAAAAGCAAGATGAGAGTGTATAGAGGCATTTCCACTTCCTTCCCCTCCGCATTTGTTATCCAGGTTTTGTTCTAGTCACTCATGGTTGTCACTCTTTTGTATTCTGTTGTGAAACTTTTTGGTTAGCTATATTTGCTGTTAATGCTGGAATAAGTACATTTCCTGCTGTTTTGATGAGAATGCGCATCTGCCTGGTATAGAACAGCCTCGAAACAGTCTCACAAAAAACGTGTGAAAATCAGTTTAGAATTCAGAGTTATGATTGATTAACACATTTCATTGCGCCTCCCAAACAGATTACACTGAGTGGCGCGGATGACCGGTCCAAGATGGCGGCCCCACGGCTCGTCAGCGCCAATAGGGAGTAGCGGTCGATGCAGCGTCTATTCTTTATATGTCTATGTTTTTATAGATCTCCTCCTTGTTTGTTTTTTCATCTGTCATCTCTCTTTTAATTCATCCATCCCTTTTGTTTTATCTCCCTTATGTTTGTTTTTACATGCTACCTATGTTTGTGTGATTGTGTATGACTATACCCTTATGTCTATTTGTTGTTTGTAAAACACTTTGGATCTCTGTGTCAAAAAGGTGCTATATAAATAAAGCTTTACTTACTTACTTACTTACTTCCTGTGCCGCTCTGTTGTCCATCTCGGTGGATGACAAGTCAGTAGCATTCACCATCTGGTAACCTCATACGTCTCTTTCAAATTTGGTGCCAATCAATCAAGTAGATGTTGTGATATTTTATTGAATAGGCGAGCACTTTGAGCTGCAGGTGGTGCCCGACGTCAGTCAGGGAATCACTAAACTCATTAGGATTTATCCTTTGGGAACCTTGAATATCGGTCGCAAATCCTCTGTTATCCATCTAATTGATCCGATCTGATAATGAGATCTTTTTGATTGCCATTTTGAATCATGATGTAGAGCAATTTGAACAGCCTTAACGAAACAATAACACGAAATATTCTTCATTTGACCTTGCATTACCATGTAGTGAAGAGACCACTTACATTATTTAATTTTTAAAATCACTTTGAATTTGTCAAGACTTTTATGTGACGAATCACTTGTCAAGAAGTTGTGGCAGAATACAGTTGGTTGAGGATGTCGCAGAGTCAATATTGGCTGCTGCACCTCTCCACTAATATGTTCATATTTGTTTTATCCTCTCCACTACAGAGTTTGCTCTGCTTACTTCCTCACAGTGAACTCTTAGTAGGACGCAAACAGTATCAGGACATGTTTCTGTAGTCTGAGCTGCTGATGAGCAGTTTTCTCTCAGGGAATCAGAAGATCTATCAGAGAACAGCAAGGTGAGTGATTACTTGTGATATTTAGGCTGCAATAAAACTACTGTACAGGAGCATCAAAATAATGCTTAATGCCTAATCTACTTATAGATTTTGTTTGATTTATTTAGTTGTGACTTAATTTGAAGAAATTCAACTTTGATTTAGTTATGGATTTTGTGTTATTACAAAATATTTTTTACACAGTCCAATATGTTGGTAGAGCTTTTATCTTTGTGACTGATATATACCGTAATTAAGTCGGAAAATAAATAAGGGATACTGGATTTTACCCTTAATCACTTGAGTGTCCTTCAAACCCTGTACATTCAGTGTACTTTTATTGTTTCTGGTTCATTGACAAATGCTGACACATTGTGTATCTCTAGCTGCCATGACAACATGCAGAGGATTGCTACTGCTCCTTGGATTTGTGGGATCCATGTTTCTCATCATATTGACCTCTCACCAATGGGACATGTCAAAAGAAAAAAGAGGTAAAATATGTCTATGTGTGTTTGTTTGTTTCAATTTCGTACTGTTCCTGCTGTGCATCCTGGTCCTGGAACAAAAGCAGTTTGTTTAAATAATGTTTTGCTTGTTTTATGTGCTCCACTGCATGTGAAATGGTTTTGGAATTAGAAAGTGGATTAGTAGATGACGGATCTTTGACCTCACCCCTGATTACTTTTGGATTAAAAGCTAACTCTAAAAAATAAAGAAGCAGAAAAAAGAATAAATATTTGCCCTCTGGCTTTCACCTCTCCCCGTCATCTCCTCGAAACAAAGGCGAACCTAAAGCAATATTTATTTAGCATTAATGATTTTAGCAAGTTACAACACATATTCTTATTCTTCTTATCACAGCGGAGAAGATCCATCATCTACATGAACTGAGAAAGCAGCTGCTAAGAGAAATGTGTGATGGTGACAAAGAGGCATTTTCTGAGGGGAAGCGCACCGTAGAAGACATGAGTGACAAAGAGCTGGAGAACCTCATTGTGGATGACAAACATGGCATCATTTACTGTTACATTCCCAAGGTGATACAGACGTAAACACACACAACACACCCCCAGTAACTAAAGACTTCTAATGAGCATTTCAGGCCTAAACAGTACTTATTTGATTGGATTCTCATCTAAATCCATCACATTTAGTTCATTTGAGTACATCTCACAAATCTGTAATCTGCACTGCACAACCACTAACCATAGTCCCATTTTCAGCTCCAAAATAGACTAATGACATTCCCCTCAGTTTTACATTGAGTTAATTGTTAATTAGACGCTAAACTAAGATGGCGAATATCAGTGTGAGCATGTTTATGTTACCGCATCTATGTTCCAAGAATATTAAGTTCCCTAACTCCCTTATCCTAAGCTTAACCCTGGAGCTGGGCAACACAGGACCCTGGGAACACCCTGGGAATGACCCCAGCATCACATAAGCATAGCCTTAAACCTTTTAACTTGTTCTTATCTACAGGTGGCGTGTACCAACTGGAAAAGGGTTATGTTTGTCCTGAACCAGAGCGAGCCATATCATGACCCCATGTCCATACCTGGTGACTTGGTCCACATGCACAGCAAGTACACTCTGCTAAACAGCTTCCCAAGAATAGAGATGAAGGTCAGTTTAGTGAAGTTATTAACTGAAAGTGTGCCCACCTTTGTTTCTGAAGTAGTTAGAACATATATTAGTCCCATGATTAGTGGATTGAATCAGAACAGGGTTAGTGTGACAGGGGGTTGATGCATATTTGTTGACTACAGGCAAAGCTGAAGCACTACACCAAGTTCCTGTTTGTGCGGGACCCATTTGTCCGCCTCATCTCCGCCTATCGAGACAAGTTCCAGCGGCACAATGAGTACTACTATAAGAACTATGCCCGGTACATTCTGCGTCAGTATGGCAACCAGCCTGACCCACCACAGACAGTGGATGAGGCGTTCGCATCCGGCGTACGCCCCTCGTTTTACAACTTTATTCAGTACCTGTTGGACCCGCTGACAGAGAAGCGAGAGCCCCTTGAACCCCACTGGAGGCAGATGCACCGCCTGTGCCACCCCTGCCACATACAGTAAGGCAGTTTTTATTAGCTGTAAAGGTCATGTGGAGGGGTTATTGACCTGCAGAGATATTACCAATCTACAAATAATAGTTCAAATTTTTTTTATCTCAGTCTTTAAACAACAAAAATAAATGGAAATGGAAAAAAAGGATTAGTAGTAGTAGTAATAGTAAACTGATCTTGATGTATAAAATGGCTGGAATGTCCCTTCAACATCCGGAAATGACCAATTAATTCAATGTTAATACAAGACTATGCTCGTTGCAGCTGGAGTTTCACATTGGTTTGTTTTACTTCTCAGGTATGATTTTGTTGGCCATCAGGAGACTCTTCAGGATGATGCTGAGCAGCTTCTGAAGACCTTACATCTGAAGGACGTCATCAACTTCCCTCCTTCCTATGAAAACATGACTTCCCCGGATTCTGTGTTGAACTGGTTCAGAACAGTGCCCCTAGAGGACAGGAGGAAGCTGTACAAGCTCTATGAAGGGGACTTTAGGCTTTTTGGCTACAGAAAGCCAATGGAATTGCTTGCTGATTGAGATGAAATGATGATTTGGACAACTTCACTTGTCCCTATGCAGTCAATGGGCATAGAAACCACAATATTTACCTCTGAGCAAACCCTCACAAATCACAAAGGAAATTGCAAATGTTTTGCATTCTCTGATACAGGAATTATAAGCATTGTCATTACATAATGGTTCTGTTCATGCATTTGTTTACTAATTTTGCACATTCTTACATTTTCTACTCTACACCACTGAAATCTGTTGGCTAAAAGCATCAAATAAATGAAAAACAAAATGAGGTTATCAAGGTTCTAAGTAAATGTCTGTATTTTCTGTACTTCTTTACCTGTTTTCAGATGTTTCTTAACAATGTAAATAAATGTCACAGTGACCAACCCAAAGAGAATTATAACTCAACTTTGCAATTCCCCTTTAGCTTCTTTTAGCTAATTGTTTTGGTTTTATGGCCTGCAATTTCACTGTTTTGGTTCACTCTTACAGCTCATGTCAGTGTCCTCTATTGCAGCACAGTGCAGCTGTTCAGTGAAAAAGTTCTGATAAACCCCCTGTGGCATATAATGCTACAGCAGCCTATTGGCTAAGCATGGCATAAACTCTGTAAATGTTTTATGTTTGAACAGAGCCAGGCTAGCTGTTTCCACCTGTTCCTAATCTTTGAGGTAAACGTTTTTTAATCTGTAAGCTTAGCGAAGATAACTTGCTGCTGACTGTGGCCAGTTGTACAGTACAAGGTGGTATCCATCTTCTCTTCGAATTCTTGGCAACAAAGGGTATTTCCAAAATGTCAACTGTGGCAGCTGTTAAGTCGAAGATAGACTATATATTTCATATCTTAAAAGGTACAAAACCTCACTTACAGCCACAGATAACTTCACACACACTTGCAAGTTGCCGGATTTGCAGAAATTAGCACACTGCACCATTTGTTTCAAATCTTTAAACTTCACTAACATTCAGATTTTCAAAATAAAGTATGGCAACAGTGATACCCGGGTAATAGCAACTTTTTTAGGCTTTATTACAAAACAACATGACAAAAACAATACATTGTTATGTTGAAATCCACACTCATAAAACAAGGTGATGGTGGCTTTGTGTCTGGCAAGGTCCATTTGATGAGGCTAAAATGAATTTCACAACTTTTTGAAAGTCATTTATCTTCTGTCTCAGTAACTGTGAATGTGAACAGTGACAGATCTGGGCAGCAGTCAGTCACCTTAAATCTGCTGTGCATCTTTAACTTTCCACACTGACAAAAATCTGACAGGCGACCTTCAACCCCATCATCCTCTTGACGTCTGCGGCAGTGTAGGCAGGGACAGCCCGTCACGGTCACTGTAGCCCGTCTGAGGGCTCTGCAGTGAATTTATGGTTCTTTAGTCTCTGACAGTGACATCTCTCTGTTTGAAGCCCAGAACTGGTGCAGTCCAACTGGGAAGTCTATGGCTCAGCAGTCCTTTGGTGCCTTTGGACCCATCAGGGCCTGGGATTGGAGTGATGTGTCAGAGAGAGGAATAGAAATAGAGAGACAGAGAGACGTGCTGAGAGATTCAAAGTGCACTTTTCTTTTGCAGTGCCATCAGGAGAAGAGAACGAGAGAGCAAACAACAACAGAAGTTAAGGAGAAAGACATTATGGCTTTTCCATGTCCACACATGTAGACATTTCATCTTTGATTTTTTTGTAACATTGCGTGATATCACGCTCAGCTCCATGTCCACAGTCAGGTTCAGCTTATATTTACATTTTATATTTACATCTGACACATGTATTTCGCTGTGGTTGTCACAACACTGGAATATGTTTTCTATCTCACCATTCTTTCCACAACTCTCTCACATGCTTAGAAATAAACTTATATATTTCTCATATATCTCTGTAGTCTCTCGTCATTCCACAGCTCCCATTCAAAGGCATTTGGCAGTAGCCATTTTGCATTTCTCCAAGTAGCATTCAGTTTATTTAGAGGATGCAAAATGGTGCAATCAATAGAGCATTCATATCACCTTTTCATATTGAACTTTCTTCACATTTAGCCAGTGGTGCTGGTGATTTAAACATGGGAAAGCTGGCCAACTCCTCCTCCAGTCCTTTCATCCCGTCCCCTCCCCCATCCCCCAGCCCCTCATCCACCTCATCCCCTTCCCCTGACTCCCTCTCTACCCCCTCGGGTCTCCCCCTCTCCCTCTCCCCAGTCCTTCCATCCAGCATGTCTGCAGCTAAAATTTCAGAGGCGAACTTCAGCCCGCTGCTACTTGTGTTGCAGTTGGCATACAAGGAATTCCCATGGCCATTGCTGGGGTTGCTGTGGATCAGGGTGCCGCTGTAGCTGTTGCCATGGTGACCACCATTACCCAGGTTGCTGAGGAGCGTTGTAGACGTAGTTGTGGTCGCCGTGCCGTTACGTTTTTCCGTCAATCTGAATCCCTCGGACAGCAGGCTGGCACTGCTAGGGGACTGTGGGGTGGCCGAGGATCCCAATAAGTCCCGCCCCTTCTCTGATGACAGCGAATTATCTGGCAGGTGGTGGCCCTGCCGGCTAAGGCTGCGCCTACGGGTCACGAAGTAGATAAACACACCAAACAGTACACCCCCGCAGAAGACAAGGATGTAGATGGCCAGGACATGTCGTCCCCCTGCTGCCGCCACTGCTCCACCAGCACTGGGGCCTTCTAGTGTGAGCTGATAGGCTGCTCTAAGGCAGGGGGTGGGGTCTCTGATACCTGGTCCCGCCTCCTGGAGTAGAGTGACATGACAGAGAAGAAGAGAGAGTTGTTTGATCTGTGAGTGTGAGTTTTTCTGCTGCTAAGGAATAATCTGACAAAGGCCACATTTTCCCCCTTTTTTAAATCACATATGTAGCGGACATATGTTTGGCCTGTGTACCTGGCATGTGCAGATGTATTTTCCAAGGCTGTCCTCTGTGACAGTCACCTCCAGGTCAGAGTGGTGCTGCCTGGTGAGTCTGTGTGGAGGATGCTCCCAGCTACAGGGCCTGGGAGACAGCTGGACACATGGCAACAAGAGGCGCAGACCCATGGAAACTCGCAGCTCCCTGATGGATGGGGTGCAGCGCCCTGCAGGAGACAACGAGCGAGGAGACGGTAGAGAGTTAGGAGAGAAACACACATATACATAGAGAATGTAAGTTAAAGTGTGATTTTTTGTTTCGTTTGAAATCATATTACACAGGTTTGAAATCAATAAAGGATTTGACATTTGGATAGTCTGTGATCTAAAAATTAGATACACTTACCTTCTCCTGTCTCACACTTTTTCAAGGCGTCATCAATCATATCACCTGGACCAGGCCTGGACACACACACAAAATGGAGTCACATTTTTGCATGAAAGTTTTAGTTGGAACAGAGATCTTTCCTTGGTGCCTGCTCTTTAAATATTTCTTTAGTGAATTGATTATTCTATCAACATATGGTTAATCAGTTACAATTTTGATAACTGATTAAGTGAATTATACACAGAGAATGCAAACAATTATTGATCTCTTTATTTTGCTGCTGGTTACACTTCATACTGATAACTGATGATGGGTTTTTGATAGTTGATGATTTACTTTTCATATATGATTGTTTAAATATATTTTATTAGCAGTGGTTTAAACCGTATGATGTGACTGACAATTGCCTATTGTTAAATGTAGCAGAAAACAGAGGTGTTTCTTACATTACTATATTGCTTACTTACTGCATTACTAGATAAATGTGCGTTGGTGCAAGGAGAATCTTGGTCAAAGGTTTGAAACAAAATGACTAATGAACATGCTATGAAGAAAAATGGGTCAGTTTTTACACATAACTAAACCTTTTTCTAACACAATACTGCCGCTGTCTGCCTTTGCTTTTCATTTTTGGAAGTCTTCCAGTTCATTGTGATATTCCTGTAGTACTCACTCTGCTGTTGTGGATCTGCAGGCTCCTTCCTCTGGGATCCACACACAGCCCAGGCCTCTGGCTCTGGCACACACCTCACAGCTGGGATACAGAGTGCAGCCTTCAGCCTGGACACGAGCCAGAGACAGAGGGCTGCCCACCAGAGCCCAGCCCTGGAAACACAGGGAACCATTACAGAAACACAGAGCAGTGTGACAGATATTTCTGAGCACTGCGGATCAATATATGCACATCATGCACAACATATGTGTGTGAAAAAATTTCTAAATGCTCTACCTGGTGCAGTAATATATTGTTGACTGGCTCCTGTGAGGTGAACAGAGGAATCTCCTGCAATAAGGTGGCATTCTGGCCCACTACTGCCACCCGGTGGAGCTCCCCACGGTCTGCAACACACAGAAACACATGGTGAACAAAGAATCTCATCTTTTATCAAAAAGTCAACTTTTGACTGCCAGTTTGAGTTTATCTCTTCACATTTTCTCTCTGGTTATCCAAGCCTCCAGCTCCCCTCACCTGTTCCAAGGTGCAGCACTGCTCCTTTCTTCTCCTCTCCAGTGCCAGTCTGTGTAACAGCCAGCTTTGTGTATGTGATTCCTTTCCGGACCAGCAGGGGTGCTGCCATGACACTGTTCTCCATCAGTGGGTGGTCCCTCACAAATGTCAACACCTTGTCGGGAAGTTTCAGGGAGGACTCGAACCCCTCTGCCTTCAAAGCGTTGTTCAAACACTAAAAGATGTGGAGAGAAGGACAAAAAATAAGTAATGTCCGAGTCATTAATATTAAGGGAGTAGAATGTAATGAAATTGTGTAAAGTAGAGGTGCATATGCAGCAGTTCTGTAGTTGTAGAGTTTAGTACCTGGCCAGGCCTGGGTGTGGGGACAGGTTCAGGGTTGATCCAGTTCTCACAGGTCTTCTTCAGCTCTTTAAAGGGACCGTCCATTACTTTGCTGATGTCAGACAGACTGAAAACACACACTGCTGATACCTCTTCACGCTCCCTAAAAAGAAGAAAAAGAATGATTAACATTTTATTTGAGTTAAGTTCCATACCATCCTTGAAATAAACCCTACAGGATAGCTTGTTTGGAGAGAGAGCAGCTCTGGTTTCCTTTGCTTACCACTGGGAGGTGAACAGTCCGTAGAAGTGTGTGCTGCTGGGGTCGCCTGGTGTGTGTTGTGTGGTGAAAACATCAGTTAGAATGTTGTAGCGCTGACCGCTTGGTTTGTCCTCACACACAAGCTCAGCCTTGAGGAAGGTGGTCCAACGTCGCTGCAGAGTCTTCATCCCTCCCACATCAGACTGCACGGACAGGGAGAGAACGATTAAGCCTCACAGTGAATTCATACGAGGCGATCAATCAGTCAGTCAATCATTCAGTCAAGACACTGGGATACCTTGCAGACTCGTGCCACCCTGGGCACTTTGACTTTGGTGTAGAGGTCATATTCTTTGGCCACCTCAGTGAAGAAAAAGTAGATTTTGTCGTCGTCTCCTGATGGGTTGCTGTCTGCAGACTGCTCTATGAAGGCTGAGCTCACAAACTCTGGGTCTGAGGAAGACAAACGCACAATTTGACTTTTTCCTGTGGGAAAGCATGATCAAGGTAATTTAAAGTGGAAGTGTGTTTGTGTCTGTGCATGTGCATGTCAACATTATGCAAGCGTGCCATGTGTCTCACCGCTCAGCCAGTTGATGGATCGTTCAGTTCGAATGCGCTCCTGCTCAGCGCCTGTTGCCCGGGAGATGTCAAACAGCGTTCCCAGGAAGTTACTGGTTGCTGCTGTGTATAGGGTACCACCTAGACAAAAGAGAGAGAATGAAGTGAGTTTTATTGAAATAATGCACAGTAAAATATGAAAAGAACCTAAAAATAACCTTCCACTACACTAGACTAGTCTAGACCCATATCCTGATCAACCAGACTACAAACAAATTAGTAGATGAATCAGTCAGTTAGTCAAACACTCGGTACTGTCCCACCTGCCATAACAGCTGTGTAGTGCTGACTGGGCTCAAAGGGACACTTGCCCTTCCCCGTCTCCATCTTCACCCCTCCATCCTCGGTTCTCTCCAGGGTGAAGGAGGAGCGCTCCTGGGGGACGACAGCAAATGAGAAGTTAGAACTACAAAGGCAGCACTGAATTGTCATATGAATAATGATAATTATGTAGATTATTCTTTTTACACAGCTGTCTGGTGTTTTATTATCCTCTAAATTAATTAAAGTGGAAAAAAATGAAAACACAATTTGATCTCTACAGGTTGTCTGCTTAAAATGTCACTATAATTGACTCTAATTATGCTCTTTTATGCTAAAAGCTTTAGTGACTTTAGTGCTCAAACTACCTTCTGGAAAATGTCACTCTCATAACGACTAAATCTAAAAGCTTTTGTTGTTTGACTGGCACCAAACGTCTAATAATTACTGAGGAAAAGTGGGTGAGTGGAGTCTGAAAAAGACTAAAAAGTTTGAATGTGAATACATTTGCAGCAGTAGTAGGATAACAGCATGTTGTGTGTGTGTGTGTGTGTGTGTGTGTGTGTGTGTGTGTGTGTGTGTGTGTGTGTGTGTGTGTGCACCCTTCTGCCTGTCCCTTTGGTGGAGGACTTGGGTGTGAATGAGTGTGGGAACTTGTCACAGAGATTCATTTGCAGCTCTTAATGCACATGCTGTAGGTGCAAACACACACAGATACAAATATACGGGGACACGCATGCGAGCAAACACACAACGGTTTGGAATTATAGTGTGCTGCAGCTGTGTGTGTGTAGAGATGTGACAGATGATAAGATCCTCAGGCATAGATCTGCCCTATAATGTCTCACTCAAATATAAATTCATACATGCAGACATGTACATGCAGAACAGGAGGATGTCCTCACACACACACACCGACATACACACACGCACACACACACACACACACTAACTGACCAGGAAGGCACACTGGGGGTCGAAGGCGTAGGTGCCACACACATAGATGCGTCCGTCAGCCAGAAACTTCAGCAGGCGGATGTAATTGTTACAGTCGACCTGCAGGGGGAGACAAACAGTCAGAAATAAAGCCGAAAGTGTTTTTAGATTCAGGTTCAATTTAAGAAATTTTGAGTAAAACATGTTTAATGTATATGTATTCACTTATTACATTTTGCATTAGATTATCAACAATATGGCTCAGTTTCAGCATTATGAAACATTTTATATATGTGAAAGAGAAGGTTTACTTTCAGTTACCATAAAAACATGTCTAAAATATATAACCGCATTACTTATTTAAATTGTTATTCAAATATATACAGTAGGTGACTGCATAAATATCAAACAACTCTGAAGATAATTTATATCTTTGTATGTATTATAGCTTTCAGAACAAGCTTGCTGCAACCAATTTATCAAAGTAGGTGTGACACATTTTATAAAGTAGATATTTATTATTTCAGTTTATTTATTAGATATTTTATTTAGTTTTAGAACCAAAGTCATGTCTGTTTTGACCATGACTGGTCCAACAAACCAACAACAGAACAGTCCATGAACAGAAGCGGTCCCCTATCAACCACACTGAGCTTTAGGAGAAAGGATGGAGAGAACAGCTGGGGTATCCATGATTCTGATTGGAAATTGGAGACCCCCACTGCTGGGACAGACACTTGAGACCCCCATTGCTGCCAGCAGAGATCATCCATACTAACTCAGACTAACACAGGCATGCAAGCTGCAACTGAAAACCACACATTTAATGCATAAATAATGCACAATAAGCACACTTATTATGTGCTCCTTTGTCTGTGTCTTGGATGATATATTTGTTGAGCTCCCCTCTCTTTACAGATGAATATTAAATCCATAGCTGTTGTGGAAAAACACCCCTACTGTCCCTCCCCAGTTACCATGAAACCATGACGCAGGTGATTTTTTTGTTAGCTTGTGTGTGTGTGTGTGTGTGTGTGTGTGTGTGTGTGTGTGTGTGTGTGTGTGTGTATCTTTGCGTGCCATCCTGGATGAGCTCCAGGCCTGAGTCACCTTCGCCCCAGGGACCTGATCCTCTCTGATGCCCAGATCATGTCACCCAAATCAGCCCCCACCACCACCACACCACCACCAGCCCTCACACTGCTCCAGCTCCACGTGAGACGGACAGAGAGCCAGAGAGAGGGAAAGAGAGCTCAGGCTGAACAATGGGATCAGCTGGGGATTAGCTATTTCATTGGTCCAAATTAACCTCATTCATACTAACAAGCTTCATTCACTATCTGGCATGGGGTGAATCGAATGGCTCTATTCTGTTCAATTCAATTCTATTTTACTCTATTCTATGTGAGTGTGTTGGAGATTATAATTATTATTATGCAGCTTCATGTTAAAAGCTTCCGTGACTTTAGAGCTCACTGTGGAAATGAAAAGTCCTGCCACCAAAACACCTAAAAGCTTCCATACTAACTCACACTTATTCATATTAAGAGCAATTTTGCAATAATTACAGAGAATCACAAGAGTGTGTGTGTGTGTGTGTGTGTGTGTGTGTGTGTGTGGTAATGGCAGAAAGTTCTTCTCTTCTCCTCATGCTCTGAACCTTCTTTCTGTCCTTGTAGTCTTCACTATATTTGCTCTTTCTTCTAAAAACCTTCCTGTTTTCCACGAAGAGGGTTGTTACTAAGTAGATCTCTATGTGTTTTATTGTCAAAAATAAAGGTTTGCTGCTATAATCTGTTAATAATAATAATAGTAATAATAATAATGTTCATTTTAACAAAGTATTTCAGCCCATTTTTTTTGGTTTTTGGGCCTGCAATTTAGCCTACTGTTGTTTTTGACTCTCACTGCTATCTGCAGCAGGTGGCTGTTTTCAGCACAGATAAACCACTGTACCCTAACTGTCTCACACCACATGGCAGACAGACCATTAGAAACTAGCTGGGGAGCATTTGAGCATGATATTTTCCTCAAGAGGAAACCGAATGATTTGTTGAGCTCAATAGAAAGGTGTTAACCTACATTTTTAGTCTGATACACGTTTTGTTCTGCTTTATGATCAATGCAATGTTGACATTAAACTCAGTAGCTTAGTAACATCCTGCTGATAGCAGCAGAGTATTGTGTAACCCTGCTAACTCGCCCTGATTTGTCCTTCTGAGTCTGTAGTTTTTGCATGATTCACACACACACACACACACACACACACACACACACACACACACACACACACACACACACACACACACACACACACACACACACACACACACACACACACACACACACACACACTCTAGGTCAACTTCAAGGTAGTTTCTTGTTGGGTTTAGTGTCTTGTCTCTCTAATATAATAATTTCTTCTCTCTCAGTTTAATAATGTTCCTCATCCTTCCTTGCTCACTACCATCATTCGTCCTCTTCCTGTTTCCTTCCCTCTCTCCTTCTTCCAAATCCAAGTGAGTCACACTTGTAATCTTGTAATCAATGTTTTCTCAGAAAAAAACCCTAACCCCTTTCTTTCCTGCCTTTATCAGTCTTTCACCTCTTTATCGCCTTACATTGGAAAACAGAAGAAAAAAATGGGTCAAAACTAATTGCACTTCCTTTCTGTTATAGTAACACACTGACCCTCCATTAGCTTTGTTTATCTATTGATTTGACCTAATTTTGCTGGATAAAGGCATTTTCAGGCAAGTTTTTAGCATATTCAGGTCATTGAGTAAACCCCCGACCCTATGTTATGATGCTGTCGTGGTACTGCCCGGTAAACTGTAAAAACCAATGAATCAATGAGACATTACTCAAAAATGCTCCAGCGTGCAGTTAGTTCACTGTTCAGTTGATTTCCTATTGTAGTTGAAGCATAATGAGAAGTACAGCTTGAGTGTACAGTATGCTCTATTTAATCAGTTTCCATAGACAGTTACCGGACATCTGTGACTTCACATACACCCTCTCTTACTCTCTTTCTGTCTCCACACACACACACACACCAACCGCTGATGAGGTCTTGGCATAAATCCCAGAACTTCCCATGCCTACAGTAACAGCACGGGGTTGTGACACACACACACACACACACACACACACACACACACACACACACACACACACACACACACACACACACACACACACACACACACACACACACACACACACAAGAACAAAATATAGGCCCATGAAAACATGCATTTCAGTTGTCTGTAATTTCAATCCAATAAATTATACTTAAAATAAGATGGGAACACTACTATACTAACATTGAGATTTTATATCTTTTTTTATCACATCTGAATTCCTCCTAGTCCCTTATCAAATGAGATAATAACAGAAACACGTATAAATAAGTGAGTATTCAATGACAAAATCTCAAACATTGGAAGAAGTAAAACTTGATTCAATAGGAGATTAATGAGACTTGAAATATTATAGTGGTTCAGTGTAGTTTCAGGACATTTAAATGGTACAAAATACATCATCTAGGCACTATTGAACCAAACAACCTGTTCATTTTAGTGGTTGTTGTACTTTCCAGGATATTCCTGGATGTTTCTTTACAGCATCAGTACAACAGGGTTAATGGAAGACACAGCTACTGTAGATACTGTGAGTCACTGTAAATCCCCACACACACACACACAGAGAGAGAGAGAGCTCTCACCTCTGTCTTTCCCTTTGCAACACAAGACTTCCTCTTCTCCACCGGCACATCCCAAACAATCTGGAACAAAAGCAAAGGGAGACAGAGAGAATTGGAGCAGTTATTGTCACTGTAACTGATAAGTAGTCAGCGTTTAGTCTCATCACAGCACGGTTCCTGTTCTTTTTTTAAATATTTATATATTAACGTGTATTAGCTCAACAGTAAGATGCATTTACAATTAATCACCCAGAGAGTTTAATCCAGTCCTAAAGTCAATTAGGTTCATATTTTGTGGTTACAAATAGAAATCCAGAACATCACAGTAAACTGTGGAGCAATTTTTATAGAAATGTGCTCATAATTCAGTATTTTATCCTTGTGACAGGGAGAGAAAGTAGGTGGAAATTTCATAAATCCAAAGGCGCAGTCTTGAACTTACTCATTTGGCTATTTTGCCAGTGATAAATCACCACTATCAAGAAATATTGAGATAGTTGGAGTTCTTGGGGAATATGCTTATTCACTTTCTTGTCAAGACTTAGACGAGAGAATCGATACCTCTCTCATGTCTGTACGTTAATTAGGACGCCACGGCCAGTTAGCTTAGCTGGCTCATTAATTAAGCTAACCAACTGCTGGCTTCATATTTAGTGTACACGATGGAGAAATGAATAACATTATGTGAGAAATATGACGACCATTCACTCAACACACACTCACTCTTTCTACCTTTTTTGGTCGTTGCTTCAGTTTGTTGGTGTCCACAGCCAGTATGGCATCCCTTGCACCCAGGAACAGCATGCCCGATGAATGGTCCAGTAGGAAGGTGCTGAAGTTGGCCACATTGCTGAACTCCTCTCGAATAAGAATGGTGTCTGTGGACCGAAGGGGAGAGAGAAAGGGGGTGAGATTTTCAAGATTTGAGAGAGGTTAGTGCTGCTATCAGTCAACCAACAACGATTCTAAAAGATGCACTCGGAGATCCAAACATAAATATGTTCAGTGCCTCCTTTACCCGTGTAAATGTTAGAATAAATGGTTGTCGGGTGCAGATCAGTCAATCACAATATTCCCAGAAAGAGGTTTAAAGAGATAAACAGATGTGGGATGGAGGGGTGAGAATGGGAGGGTGAGAGATGAGTAACCCTTGTTTCACCCTGCCCTCTCATACAATCAGACAGCTCCAGATTGACTCCTTTAATCTCCCTCAGTGTTCACTGTTTTTTTCTCTGTTTTTGTGACAAACATCAACTCCAATCTGTTTCTGCTGTTTCCATCATTCCCCAAACATCCTTCTGGATTACTATCTATTTGCCTCTGTTTAAATGTTTGCTACATATATTAATTGAGTCAAATCCACTGCGGAGGAGAAATACAATAAACTAAATTATGCATTACATATGATAAATAATTAATTCATCTTTTAGATGTGTGTAATCTCAGCTATATTTGTCTTTTTAATCAAAACTTTCATATGAATCAAATCCAAAAAGCTTTTGAATTGTGTCCCAGCTCTTGTTTGTTCTCTTCCTCCTACTTTACAGGACAAAGCATATGAGTGTGTGTGAATATGTGTGTGTTCAGGTCCCAGCTGCTGGGAGGAAAGATCACAGCTGTGTACTGAACTTCTTTGGAGTGCTGGTGAGAGAGTGTGTTTTTTTGTGTACACAGTCTACCCCCTGTCTCTGTGTGTGTGTGTGTGTGTGTGAGGATTTAACAAGTCCTACAGCGCTGACCTTTGTTGGCCTTCATGAAAAAGGCCAAAAATGTCCAGAGAGAGAACTGACAGTCTCATTTCCAGTGAAGGTGGAACCAGAGACCGTACTACATCCCAATCAAACACACACACACACACACACACACACACACACACACACACACACACACACACACACACACACACACACACACACACACACACACACACACACACACACACACACACACACACACACACACAAGGAAAGGAACTCATTGTACCACAGATTAACCCATCGGTGGATGGATTAGAGAATGATTAAAGCCTGTGATGTTAATGTAACCCTTAAACAAACCAGGAGAGCAAAAGAATAGATTACATATTACTCATTAAACATCACTCAGTACATCTGCACAATCAAACAATTAATGAAACATGACATGACAATGACAATAACAAAGGCTACACCCATGTTTGTGCAAACACAAACAGATGCACACACGGAAACATTAACACATGTAATTTTAATTAAGTTGAATTCATCATTATTTTGTATATTACAGCACAATCAGATGGCACATGGCTGTAAAACTGACAACTAAAGTCAGCCAGGCCAATATTAGGTATAAAGGTCAGTGGTCATCTTATGTATTTATGTACAAAACAATAGACAAAAAGACATTATGATGAGCAAAATAGACTTAAAATGGGGTTTGTAAGACAGGCAGAAATCAAACTCCAATGGGATGTTCATGCAGCTATGAGTCTTTTGGACATGTGCTGACTTTTAGCTAACATGTTCGCAATAAGCACTTGATAAGTTGGTGGTATATGTTATAGGACACATTATGTCGCTTCTACTAATTTCGAAGAGGAGGGCTGCTTTCTTTTTTATTTCAAGGGTTAAGATGTTTTAATCTTTATCTCGTAAGTAGCCGTATCATCCCCTATAAACACACAGCCTCACACACTCTCGCCTCCACTTAAAGCGCTCACGTCAAATAGATAAATAAGCCTGTAAACAGTAGATAGGGGAACAAACTGCATTCCTCCCCTACAATGGGCTTTTTAGATTCACCTGAATATAGGAATTCAGGAAATGGTAGAATAAAGGCGAGAACAAAAGCACTCGTGCACACACCCTGTATTATTCTGCAGGTAAAGGCGAGGAGGTGACGATGTAGCACATTAATAGAGGAGTGTTTTCAAAAGCAAAGCAGAGAGGAGCAGCAGTTTGATGTAAGTACAAACAAGATGAAAGCAACATTAATTCTTTCACCTTCATCAAGACAAATGTTAAAATAAAGAAAGCTACTTAATAATTACAATTAGAACTTGATATATTTCCTAAATGGCATGAAGGAGAATATTGTTTGAGGAACATGAGCCCCAATTTGGCCGCTGTCTAATAAAAAGATTTCCTCCTTTCCACCTTATGGTGGATGGGACTCAAAGTACCATGTCAGTATATTCTGATAAATGGCTCTCGGCGTTGACATGGTTTTCCACTTAGAGCCTGTCTGTGTTGTTCTGTGAAAAAGAAAAAAAAGAAAAAAAGAAGAAAGATCCCAACACACTGACATCTGCCTGTAACTGAATCACAGACATTTTCTCTGGCCCTGCCTCCATCCAGACTCCCTCATCCAGTCAGTCTGTGTCTGGGTCCCGTAACATTTCACATGAATGTCATCTCTCATTCACTAAGAAGCCATCTGTTCGACTAAAACCCTCCAGGCAGTCAAATAGTGAGCAGCACTCTGATTTGCTTCCAGAGTGCCCGCACTTCTTGAAGGGCCAATGTGAGGAGAGAGAATGCAGTCTGTCAAAGCAGATGCATACGACAGACAGAAGTAAACGCGCTCACACACAAACACACACTTTGGTTTAACTGTTCCTCAAGTATACTGAAGCTGCTGATCTGATACGTGAAGTGTCTCCGTTTTTTTGTTTTACACCCTGAGCTAATAAAATAAACACTTCCTTCCTAAATCTGTCAGTCAAAGAGGACTTCAACTGCTGAAGGAGACAAGAAGTGAGGCAACAAAAACAGAGACCTCTCAGCCCCATTCTTTTCTTCTTTTTCATACTTGTGTTGTCTTCTTTGGCACCCCTCTTCATCTGCTCTGTCATCCATCCATTCTTTCGCCACCCCGCAGCCTCATATCTCCAAAAGAGATCACTTCTTCAAACTCACTTTACAGCCTGTGCCCTTCCGCTGGTCACACACACACAGGGCAAAGCAGACATGAGCGTTAGTGACACAGGCCAAAGGCAAGGTCTGCAGAGATGTCCTTGTACACTGGTCCACGCCGGCTGTGTAGGACATGAAGGCACACACATACGTATATGCACACACACGTGCACACATGCACACAGGGCCACCACCTGCTGTGTACCCTAATGTAGAGAGATGATTCCTAGAGCTACACCATCTGCCCTTCCCACACACAGTGGCACACACACACCTCTAACCCTGCACATCCAGGCACACGCTAAAAAAAAGGCCTCAGAAAGATTTGGAACATGCAGTTTCTTGTTTTTTTTATTATCTCCTGCTTGCCTTTTACCTACATGATCACATATGTAGCTGTTTGTTAGAAGCATTTTATGAATAGATTTGATTTGACATGTGCCACACGGGAAGAGAGGACGTTCTGCAGGTTGGGTAAATGCCTCCTCTTTGACAGTGGGAGCCTGCAGCTCACCATGTATCAAATATCACCTCCTGCCTGTGTGTCTTTGTGGCGTGCGCATACTGTGCCCATTCATGTGTGATGTGTGTATGTGGAGATGTGCAGTAGTAACATTATCAAAAAGACAGAAAGAACATCAGGCCAGGTTTTTGTGTATATCATTTTTTTATCTATGAACTGTGCTATGGAGTAAAGTAAATATGATGGTGACAGAGAGTTACAGTGGAAGTGCCTTCTACTAAATTAACTAAATTATTTTTAGCTCTGTTTCACTCTCCACCAACTCCTGTGGAAAACATCTGCTACATGCTCCACCATGTTTACTAGCTCGTTGCTAACATTGTCGGTCTGCTGTTTGGTGCTAGACAGGTAAAGCGTTATCAGTTCATCAGAGCTGTTTCACTGAAAACTGCCACCTGCTGTAAAAAAGAGGTTCATGAGAGCGGTGAAACAAAACACTAATGTTGAGGAGGAGGGGAACTGCAGGTTTGGGTTATGAGTCACTACATGAGTCTCTTTTCCCATTACACATATTAAATTGATCACTTTTTAATGTAAAATATTGATCAGGGCAGCTTTAAGTACGAGTATGAAGCCAGGTGTTGCTGTGTAAAAGAGAAGTCATCCCAGACACAGTAATCCCTGGATAAATACAAATTTTAAATAGAGCACTGGTTATTAAAGTGAAAATGGGGAACTTCACATTAAAAATTATTCAAATGATCTCTGTGGTAAACCTGCCGACCTTATACATGCTGAAAAAAGAAATCACACACACAGGATATATTTTAAAAAGCGACTGGTGTGAGTATAAATGAATAAGTAGTCCTAAAATACAAAATCCTCTCCCCTGCCATGAATCATTCATTCATTATACATTAAACATGACTGAAAGGCAGCCAGGGAGAGAGACCAACAGAGTCTCTCTGTGAATGTGTGTGTGTGTGTGTGTGTGTGTGTGTGTGTGTGTGTGTGTGTGTGTGTGTGTGTGTGTGTGTGTGTCTGAGTGTGTGTGGCGTGTCCATTAAGGGTTTAATAAACTGGCTTTTGCTCTTGGGGACCAACCCTGGTCTCTGGCTGCAGGGCATTGTGGGATTGGACCAACCAGGAAGTGATAAATTATACACCTCCCTCCTTCATCTGTCAATCAAAACTGACGGGATGGAGAGAAGAGATGCAGAGAGGCACACACATGCTCCAGCCCCCACAGTCTCTTAACACACACGCACACACACACACACACACACACACTCTCTCTCTCTCAGCCCCTACGGTGAGACAGGACACAGCTGCATGATCAACACAGTCCCACACTCTGCAGAAACGCACATTTATAGCGCTATCATCCACTCAGCTCAATGCCATTTTCCAGCTGTGGTTTCCTCTGAATTGTTCAGCAGCAGTCAAACAGATGCACTCCACAGGTTAAAGGAATATACCAGCTTTTGGCAGAGTGTCCCATTAGACAGAAAACCCATTAGCGGGCTCCCCTAACACTTCAGCATGCATTATGAGTGACGGCAGACAACAAGCATCATCCAAAGTGAGACAACCCTCCTGTTATTTATACACAGGTGTAAAGCTTAACTGTGGTTTTTAAAATAGAACATCAATTCTAAAAAGATAATCAGGGCTGAGGTTGCCAAGATTGTTTTAGTATTTCAAGTGAACAAGCATATCCCCTTGGCAATTACTTTTAGCTCTAGACTGTCTCCCTTCTTCTTTGTGTACTATATTTCATATAAAGTCTACCATTATTCTGCCAAAAAACATGGCTGAACATCCATCAGTGTTTGCACACCTCCATGCACACTTGAACCTTGAAGCTAGGCACTAGGTAGCAGGTAAAAGCTGAATCATCACCCTGGACAAAACAACATGACAAACATAACAAAGCATGGCAAGACAGAAGCAGGTTGCAATATTTTGTTTATGTTGAGGTCATGGCAGAAAAAGTGGCAGATGCACTCTGCAGCCGAGCTTACTTTACATCCAGATACACTGCCCCTACTGTTCACGGGCACGAGTAGCAATAACTTTTGAGGATGTGCACATCCAGCGCTCTGAACAAGTGCATCATAGGCATAATCAGTTAAAATGGCTCCATATTATAATGCTTAGAGAATTAAATTAACTTCTTCACCACTGAATGTTTTCTGTCTGCTGTTTTATTATAAACAGTAGCTTAATTTGAATATGATTTACAACCAAAAAAATAAAATGTCCGTTCCAGCACCCAGACAATGAAAATTGTTACTAAGTGTGTGTGTGTGTAATGTTTGGTTAACCCCTTCATATTGTTCCTAAGTGGCTCATTGTCTTTGCTTTGATTGATGACAGAAGTCAGCTATTCAGGCATATCCTGTCTCAAGAGCGGTTTCTAGAGTGTGTTAAAGTACGAGAGAGAGGGAGCCAGAGTGTGTTTCAGAATGTGAATTGAAAACAAAAAATAAAAGATAAATATCTTGGCCTGCATCTGTTGTTTTGACAAGATAACTTCCTCTAGACTTCTTCTCTAACCTTGGCTTGACATAACACCACAAAGTCTCATTGATCACGTGTGTGCATGACATCAAGAGGGAGTAAATGAAAAGAGAAAGACAAGCCTCCTCTTGTAGTGGTCATGGTCAATTCCAGCCCTTTTTTCAGTCAATAAACGGGCCTCACAAAAGCCTCAAAGCATCAAAGCTGGGTGCTCGTTAGATCTACAGAGACTCATTTAGCTCCTGTTAGCATCAGTCACTACATACAAATGCAGCTGAATGCTACAAAGGCTAAAACGTAACATCTGTGTGGCACTGTTATATGTAAGGACACACTTGAAGTTGAAAAGTAAATTTCACTGACGTGTTTGCTGCCGTGGTTGGATTTACTTTTAATCAGGCAACAGGGAGAAATACCCAAAGAGACATACTGCAAACGGAATTTGCAGTAGCCAATCTGTCTTTAAGATTGCATACAAATTCCTGAAATCTAAACTGCGTAGGAGCAGCATTAGACCATAAGATGAGAGATGAGACGCACCAATGTCACGGCTAAACTCTACATAATGTAATATAACCAAAATATGACAGCATACAAAACAAACCTGCCATAAAGAACAACAAGGTCGCGCTTAACTCCCAGCTGAGCACTCATACACACTATAGTCTTGTATCAAGGTCCTTCTAACAGCTTATTTTTTTTCCTTTGAGTTAGATTTATTAGAGCCACACTAAAGGATTGCCTGTGTGCCAGTGTGTCTGCAAATTTCATCAAGTCAAATGTAATAGTTTGTAAAACCTTTTATGGCCACTTTAATAAAATGTAAAACCAATTTTGCCCTGAAATGAATTTCTAAATGAAAAACCAGTTTGTCCGATTAGAGTGGAGTGTCATTGTGTGCGTGACTGAGCTGATTTCTCACCAAAAAAAAGTAATTTGAGAAAACAGGACCATTAAAAGTGAATTAAACACTTGAGGGTCAAATCAAATGATGCTACACTTGTGGAAAAGTTTTATTTACATTATGATAGACTTTATGGTACCACTTTCTCATAAGACGCTCTAGTATTTGTGACTAATGGCTTTGTTTATTGTTTGCTTTATATATGTACTAGAAAAAAAGGTTTGGGTTTTCAGGGTGTGAAAAATCTTCTTGGCAGCTGCTTATCGTTTGTATTAAGTAATAATACACTTGTAACTTTCTAATAAGCGATGCAGTTCTAAAAGTTAATATGTTAATAATAAAGGATTTGGATACATTGTCAGGATTTCAGTCCACTGGAGCATTCTTCTTGATGAAATTAAAGAGATAAAGACAAAGAAAGTGCAGGGGAGAATAAACACAAGGCAGATGGATTTTCTTTTACAACCTAGCAACCCCTAAGTTGATTTTATTAATGGATAATAAATGATCTATTTAGTTGTTATATATTAATAAAGTCTTTAGTTACAGCTCATAAACCCTTTATTTAAAATAGCTTATATTATATTATATATATATATAAATTATTAGAATGTGTTACCTACTTTGTAGTGCATATCTGGCCTTCCTCCTCTCCACTCAGAGGTGAAGACATCAAAAACACCAAATGACCCTGACACACAACCCTGGCCTCTCCTTTGAGGTTCTGCTTTACTGGGAGCAGACACACACACACACACACACACACACACACACACACACACACACACACACACACACACACACACACACACACACACACACACACACACACACACACACACACACACACACACACACTGCCTGAGGTCCTGAGGGAAGTGGAGGATTACAAAGTATAAAAGCTGGGAAGAGAGGAGAAAATGTAGGAGGGAGGAAATAAGTGTCACAAAGTGAATGATACAAGGACACAGGGACAGATATAAGGACGAAGGGCAGCAGGTTTGTGTGGAGAAGGACGAGGAGGTCCAAGGTTGCAGTGGCTGGTTGCCCACTCCATCACTTAATGCTCCGTTACTCTTCTTCTTCTGTGTCTTTTTATTATTTCCTCTTCCTGGGGTGTGTGTTTATATTTGGATGATCTTAGCTGAATAAAATAATATTGAGACTAAAAAATAAATTCCTTTGTTATACCTTCAATTCTCTCACCCCCCTCTCCCAATTTCCAACCTCCCACCACCTTTTCCACTTCCCTAATTTCTCTCCCACCTCCATGTCCCCCAACCCCCTCTCTCTCTCGCTCTCTCTCTCTCCCCCTCTCTCTCTGGCTCTGGGTGATAAGCAGTAGCACTACTAATCAGGCTTGCCCTAAATTCGCCCATGCCCTGCAGGATTAGCATGTGCATGTGCGAGTGTGGGAGCGGCATGGTGTGTGTGTGTGTGTGTGTGTGTGTGTGTGTGTGTGTGTGTGTGTGTGTGTGTGTGTGTGTGTGTGTTGGTTTAGGAGCTGGTGCCTGTAGCAATCACCAGCCATCACACATGAAGTGTGTGTACATAAAATCCAGTGTGTATGTGAGGGAGAGTTTCTGTTCTGTATGAATGAGTCACTGAATCACACAATCCTGTTATTTTTATCTTACTGTAAGTAAGACTGTACTGCTAGATATAATAAAGCCATCCTGTTGCATAGTATAAATATCTCAGTGTAATATCCTACACATTCAAAATAGTATGCCTTTTCAAAGTCTTTGTTGTATAGGGAAGATAGGTAGAATGCATGGAGAGGCATCTATCTATACATTCAGTATATCCACAGTATTGGCTTCTAAAGGCTAGAGTTGACTGAAAATTAGTGTTTAAAAAGTCCGGTATATAGCCTGAAATCTTTGAACCATAATGAAATTTACTAGAATGAAGATCATGTCTTTTTAACACAACAAAACTACTAGTAAATCAGGCTTGTACTGGAAACCTGGGTTACTGTATAACACAGTAACATCTTACGCACAAAGGGACACATACACAATCGCTCACCTGTCTGCCTGTGGTTCTGGCCGTTGGATTCAGACTAAACAGTGACACAATCTGTGTGTCTTCAAAGCCAAACAGAGCCGGAGCAGCCATAACATCTGTTACACTTTTTGCCTTTGTGTAAAGGAAATATATTTTTTCTCTCTCTTGGGATCCCAACATAGTGGTTGCACATTTACATTTACTCAAGAACTGTAGTTAAGTGAATTTCTGAAGTAACTGTGTGAGGGAAATTATTACAATTAATTACAGAATTTCATTTGCTCTATGAAGCCACATATCCCCATAAACTTAAGTAGCAATGACTTCATGAGCTTCTTTTATAATAAAATTATTACTGATTAAATTAATCACCAACTGCCATCAACAGTTATCAGTGGCTCTCCAAGTTCGGGAACTTTAAATAATGTAAACTCAGATATATATTTAGTCAGTTTTTCTGCTATCGATCTTCATCAGTTAACTTCAATAATTTCTACATCGAAGCCATCAACCTGTCTGTTAGACCCCATCCCAACTAGGCTGCTTAAAGAAGTCATACCCTTAATTGGCACTTCTTTACTAGATATGATTAATCTTTCTTTATTATCAGGATATGTACCACAGTCCTTTAAAGTAGCTGTAATTAAACCCCTTCTTAAAAAGCCCACTCTTGACCCAGGGGTTTTAGCCAATTATAGACTGATTTCTAACCTCCCCTTCCTCTCTAAGTTTCTGAAGAAAGTATTTGCCAAAGAGTTGTGTGACTTTCTACATAACAATAGTTTATTTGAGGATTTTCAGTCAGGATTTAGAGTTCATCACAGCACAATTATTATATTATTATATTATTAGATCTTTGTGTCTTCCTTTTACAGAGACTTGAGCATCAAATTGGCATTAAAGGAACCGCACTAAGCTGGTTTAAGTCATACTTATCAGATTGTTTGCAGTTTGTACATGTTAATGATGAATCTTCAATAAATACTACAGTTAGTCATAGAGTTCCACAAGGTTCTGTACTTGGACCAATACTATTTACTTTATATATGCTCCCTTTAGGCAACATTATTATGAATCACTCCATTAACTTTCACTGTTATGCAGATGATACGCAGTTATATCTATCGATCAAGCCCGATGAAATTAATCAATTATCTAAATTACAAACATGTCTTAAGGACATAAAATCCTGGATGAGCCGCAATTTTCTGATGTTGAAAATGTTAAAAAAACGAAATTCTTGTACTTGGCCCCAAAAACCTTAGAGACTCACTGTCTTAAGATATAGTTACTCTAGATGGCATTACCTTGGCCTGTAGCACCACTGTCAGGAATCTTGGAGTTATCTTCAGGTCTCTGTAAATGTTATAAGGAGTTTGGTCTAGACCTGCTCTATTTGAAAAGTGTCCTGAGATAACTTCTGTTATGAATTGGCGCTATACAAATAAAATTGAACTGAATTGAATTTGTCATTAGGAGTGGGCGATATGGGCAAAAAATAATATCTCGTTATATTTTGGGATTTTGGCGATAACGATAATCAGTCGATATCCTTTAAAATGTGATTGGAATTGTCTGAATTGGGACTTGTGTCCACCAAACGCATTTTTAGCGTACTAATTTTCCGAGCGCCCAGCGGTGTTAAAAGTTGAACAGATTTCAACTTGAAGCGCTCTGAGCGCTGCGCTAAAAATGTCTTTCCGAAACCAAACCATTTCCATGCCAGAGAGGTAGACCCACGTCTCGGCACTAAATCATCTGAAGTACCGGTAGCTTCAGGGACTGGAGGTGCTTGCATTTTCTCTCTACCATCACAACGCGCTGCTAAACTGTTGCAAGGAGGAAGCTAGCGAGAGGTCATGTGATCACGTCATGTGATCACGTAGGCCCACTAGTCGTGTGACTGAATCCTGCCATGCTGTAGAGAGTGTTGCTGCACCGTGTATTAAGTGGATGGGAGGAGTTTCCGTGTGCGTTTCAATATTTTTGGCGAAGTAATTTAAATACTGGATAATGGAAATTTGCACATCGTCAAAACAACAATGACGATATTATCGCAAACGATATATATCGCCCACCTCTATATGTCATACATTTGATGTGTAAAGGTTAAGTACTGCTTGTGCAACATTGGTCAGACAGGATCTTTTGCACAACGCAGGATGCATAGCGCAACTGTTAGCATAAGCTACTACAGGTTGTACAGGATACTGTGGTTAAGTAAGGTAATGTCAGCAAGACAGCATGTGTCACTGTCCATGATGCACAGTAGGTCAGGATGTCTGTCAAAAGACTATCTAATAGCATCCATAACATTATAAAGATGGGGATGAGTAGTCGGCAGAGACATTTTTAGATTTATTAAGTTAAGTGGAAATTGAGTGGAAACCTGTGGCAAAAAAATCACAGATCTGAACCTTACGATGTATGTTTCCTGTTCTGGTAATTGATGACAACTTAAAGTATCCACTGCAAAACTCCACAGGAGTCTGTAAAAAATATTAACTGTCTGCCAATAGAGGATTTAAATTACCTGCTGTTTAACACTGGCACAGTGAATCATTTTAGAAGACAAGATGGCACTTTTCACTTTTTAAAAATGGAACTGATATCATTTTGATGAACACTTTTGAGCCAGAGGGAAGCACTTAAGTTTCTCTTCCACCTACAACTCTTTGAATTTGCTTCCACAAATCTATTTCTGTATATTTCCTGTGCTCTGCTGATGACAATCCATCCAAGTGGCTAGTAATGATGTAATCCAGCTGGATGACTAGAGTTTAAACACCCCATTGTCAGCAGCACCCACTGTGCTGAAATGCAAGACACTGTTCCGCTATCAGCTCTAGGGCTGCTATTCCGCAGCTGACCTTTGACCTCCCTGTGGAGGGATTACTAGAAAAGGGAATTTCTCTACAGGGATCAATCACGTAGGTTGTGTTCAAAGTGCTGAAAGCTTAAAAGGATGTGCACATAAGCTGCATCAAACTCACTTCTGCAGAGAATCTACAGCAGGAGGAAGATTTTATCATTTCTGATTGAATGACCAACACAACTTGTGTTATGTGCCGCTCACTTGTGTAATATGTTTGTTGCAGATGTTTTCCCTTGGGTACTATGTCAACAACAGGATACTAAGCAAAAAAAGGAAAAAAAACTGAGTTAAACAGGCAGAAACAGCGTGAGAGAGAGGTATCTGGGCAAAAACCAAATGGCTTAACCCACTGGTGCCAACACCACAGTGACCATTAAGCACACACACGCACATGCACACACGCACACACACACACACACACACACACACACACACAGACACACAGACACACACACAAACACACCACAGGACATGCATGGACACACACACCTGTTTTTCACCTAATGTGTTTGGTTTGTTTCTCCAAATTGTGGGCTTCAGTTTTTGCTCTCTGTTCGATTCAGGCCAGTGCACACAGTGGCACAAACATAAAAACATACACACAAACACACACACTGATACTGTGTGCGTGCATGCTAACACACAGTGTACGTGGCACTATATTTCTGTGTAACTGGAAAATGTGACAACTGTCATTTCTTTTGCCGTTCTTTTTTCCTTAAAACGTAACTATGCATCTTTACCCACTGCACACACAACCACACACATTTCTCATTAAAACAGCAGAAACCTCACATTTCTGGGTAACATCTGCATGTGGTGGCACACACACACACACACACACACACACACACACACACACACAAAAACACAAACACACACAGCGGACCGATACCACATGCAGGTTCTGAAGCAACAGCTGGCCAGTGTCACATGTGTGTCACTCATAACCTCCGGGGTCACAAGCCAAAGGTCAGAGTTTGCATGCTGCTTGAGGCTGGAAGATCAATGAGACCTAAACACACACACACACACACACACACACACACACACACACACACACACACACACACACACACACACACACACACACACACACACACACGGTTCAGTTTAGTACGTTTTTTAAACATTTTTAAACACTACTTTAATATCTAAACTGGAAAAGGTTAGAGAACTTTTTTAATCACACACTCAAGTTGCAAATGTCTTTTAGTGGCATGCTGCACAATTCTCAAGAGAACTATTTATGATCTCCTTTCTGTGGGTTTTACCAGAAAGCCAAAGGTTCTGAGTAAAGGTTTTAACAGAAACTACTCTACAGAGAATGAGAAAGCCCAGAAAGATGCAGTAGGTGATGGTGACGATGAGCGGTTTTTAACTGACACACAAGTCAAATGATGACTAAGAAGGGTAGTGAGGGTGTGAGTGTGTTGGTCACAGGAAAAAACACCATGACTGGCCTTAAATGTAGTCACAAAGGTTTAATAATTAACAAAGCCAATTTCCTGTCCTGTGGCCGATATTAGCAATGTTGATACACCTACACAGCTGTTAAAAGGCTCCCTGTGTGTTTGCACTCTCTTTTTCCCCATCACCTACACACACAGATTAGGGGTGCACGATAATTATCGGGCCGATAACAGGAAATTATTACGTCATTCCGATAAGTCCGATATCATGACGAATAGCCCCGATAACATAAATAATTTTGTCAGCACGGCAGTGCCCCGCTCTCACTATGAGACCTGAATGGCCTGCAGTGAATGCTGCATTCAAGTGATGTTGGCATTATCAGAAAAAGTCTTTCTGACTGGGAAAATTCAAGAATACCCCCTCATGTCGAAAAGAACTCGTTAACTCGGTCATAATTTTGGTAGTTGCTGACTTGAATTGATATCCACAGTATTTTTCCACATGTTACACATAAATAGAAACATGTACTTAAAAAGGCAGAAAGAACAACTAGCAAATGTGGGAACAGCGAATTACTGTCACACCGTGAATGCAGCACAGCGTGCTTGTTTAAAAACAGACAACATGGTGTCGATTGTGTGGGACTTTTTCAACGTTTCTGAAGAAGACAGGTCGCTTGTTATTTGTAACAAATGTTCCAAGCAAGTTCCACGAGGAGGTAAAAGTAGCACGAGCTTCAATACGTCAAACCTGATAAGTCACCTGAAACATAGCCATCGCTTTGACGGTCTCTCTCTCTCCCTCTCTCTCTCTCTACACCTCTCTCCCTCTCCCTCTCTCTCTCCCTCTCTCTCTCCCTCTCTCTCTCCCTCTCCAACGACTGAACCTCATTTACTTTAGTGAAAAGGTATTCATTTGAATGGAACCGTAAGCCAAAATAATTTAAACTTAATTTTTTGTTACTATGAATGCACTTTTTCAGTTTATTTACACAGACAAGTCTAATCTACATTTTGTTTATTGTTATTGAGGAATGCACTTTTTCAGATTGTGTTTACATAGAAATGTTTGAATCTAACTTGTGTCAGTGCATCAATTTTCTATATATATTGATTTTTTTTAACTTCTGGAATACACTTTTCAGTTTGTAATCCCAATGCATGTATTTGCATCAGTTCAAGGGGCCTTTATTTTTTTTTGAGAGGCTTGCCAATAGTTTTTCATTGGAAAAAATAAATATCTCCATTTAAGAGTCAAAAGTGTTTTTGGGTTTGTTCATTGTATTTATGTCATGATCTTAGGTTATGATCATATATATATATATATATATATATATATATATATATATATATATATATGTGTGTGTGTGCGTTATCGGTTATCGTTATTGGTATCGGCCTTTAGAAGCTGAAAGTTAGCGGTTATTGGTATTGGTTTAAAATAAAGTTATCGTGCATCCCTAACACAGATGATTTTCACTTCCTGTGGTTCAAATTAGTCAGTGTGCTTTCATATGTCTTGCATATGCATAGACTGTCTGTAAGGACAGAGGAGATATACTGAAAGATAAAAAGAAAAAGGATTCAACACCAAGCTAGCAGCATTTGTGGACCAGATAGTAATAGAGGCTAATAGGGAAGGGAGACTGAGCTAATCAATAATAGATAGGTCAATTAGCAGCCTGCTGGCCTGGATGGCTAGGAGGAGAGGAGAGGGATTTTGGGGCTTGGGTGATTTTGTTGACACTGCATTAGTATATTGGCTTTCTGATCTCTTGCAACACAACAACTATTTCTAATTATCTCCTTCTGTGCCTCTCTTCCCATGTTCAACCCGCATCTCCATTTCCACCCTCCTCATGCTGTCATCGTCCCTGCCCTGAAACAACCAGAGGTTAAAGGTCACGTCATTAATAGGGATTTGATTGTGTGTCAGACAGAAGCAAAGAAGTGGACGCAAGAGGAAAAGAGTGGGCTGTGGACGTGTCAAGAGCATGTGGGAAGACTGAATGACTAATGTCAAAAGCTAATGATAAATAAGTGTGACAGACTGTAGCCCTTCAACATCTTTAACAGATGTAAAGGGATGAAAGGAACGACTACAATAACTACATTTTAGTTAAATGAAAAAAGAAAATGCAAGGGCACACACCAGTCCTGCAAATGTCTCATTAACAATAGTATAAACCATAAAGGTCTACCACCCATCTGGTAAAGAAAAATATCTTCCATTCACAGCCAGATGTGGAGGCCACCAAGACAACCACAGAAACACATTCACATACCAGGTGGCCCCACATCCTCGATACCGCAGCCTAACCCCCTCATCACACTGCTAAATGTTCTCATGAATGTCTGCTTCAATAGACCACATTTGTTTCCATCCTTTCCATCACATGTCATCCTAGAAACCCAGCACTTGTATGTGTGAACAGGCCGCTAATCATTGCCACGCTAAATACTGGTCGCACTACATCCTGTATTGGTACTGAATGTTAGTGAAAAGCACAGCAAACCTCTCTTTAAAAGCTAATGAAGTGTTGAAAATGACACATCTCCATGCCTCCTCCAGATCACTCTTTGTGTTCATGATGTCTGGGGCTGGGTCTATTCTTGACAATGGAACAAAGTAGCCAGTGTGCTGAACTGAGTTTGGCCACTGACAGAGACCAGAGATCAAAGCACCCAACATTTAACCACTGGCAACTGACTGACACTGAGGGGGTGTGTGTGTGTGTGTGTGTGTGTGTGTGTGTGTGTGTGTGTGTGTGTGTGTGTGTGTGTGTGTGTGTGTGTGTGTGTGTGTGTGTGTGTATGCCAGAATGCTTGAAGCCTACATTGCTGCTATCTGAAGTGCCCAAGTCAGTGTTTAAGTTTGAAAGAAATGCAGTTTGAATAAGCGTTAAAACTCTATTAACACTCTATAATAAAAGTAAATCTTTCTCTCATGTCTTCTTTCTTCCTCAGCCCCTGGAGGGGAAGGTTCTGCTGGAACGCTGCGTCCCATAAAGGCTCATCCCGAGTGGGGAGAGATGCTCTCATCGCCTTCCTCTTCACCCTGGTTCTCCACTACTCTCCTCTCAGTTTCATTCAGAATAATGGACGCATTGTTACTGAGACACAAGTGACTCTAAATGCTCTCTGTGTCTGTCTGTATGTCTCGCATTACCAAAAGAACTGCCTCTTCCTCTTCCTCCACTATAAAGTCAACCCTACAAACTCACTAGTGCATGTTAGGGCCAAAATCATACAAACACACACCTCACCATGTGGCTGTCAGTGTATTTATATTGGAGGTTCCACTCCAGTAGTTCTCACCAGACACTGACACAAACATGACACCCTCTTTGACCTGTGACCCCTCTCTCCATGCAGTCTGATCTTTTCACACACTTTTAGCGCTGCAACTGATAACACTTGTGTTTGTCATTGTGTGTGTGTGTGTGTGTGTGTGTGTGTGTGTGTGTGTGTGTGTGTGTGCGCGTGTGTGTGCGTGTGTGGGTGTGTGGTGGTAGAGGGAGGACAATGACCTTGCAGCTGCACAGAAACCAGTCTCGCCAAACAATGTCATGAAAACATGGAGAGTTTCCAAAACAGAGGCAGAAGAGCTAGAATGAGAGAAAGAACAAGATGCTTCCTCGTAGAAATATAAAATCCGGCACATCCTCTCATCTTTTACTCTCTTTCCTCCTCTTTTTGGCTGCCCTCCTTCTTTCCTTCCATACTTGGCTGCTTTATCAAGGTCAGCTGAATCATAGTTTGTTTTGATGCACCTTCAAATTGCATTTGTTAGCAGTTCACTACCTCACTCGCTCTCGGTGTGTGTGTGTGTGTGTGTGTGTGTGTGTGTGTGTGCAGTTTTAGAAGCGATTTAGTATAGCACCGAATCACACAAGAGGAGCTCCATGGGGGGCAGAAAGAGAGAGGGAGAGGGAACGAGAGGAAGAGGCACTAGGGAATCTGAATAAATAAAAGTTACTATGAAAGGAGGGACAGAGCGAGGGAGAGAAAGAGGCAGGGTATGGAGGAGATGGAGAGATGAAGAGAGAGTCCAGGTAGTGAAAAGCAAACACAAAAAAGCCATCTGCACCTCCAACTGAAAAAGTCTTTGACTGTGATTGTGCCAAAATGTCTCTTTTTGGTACCAATATGAGCAACTCACAACATATTGCAATCCAATGTAACAGGCCTGCCATAAAGACTATTACTGTAACACCATATATTGTAGAGTGTTGCTGTTATTTTGTTCACCCCAACATACTGTATGTGGAAGAGTTCAAAGATCAACATTGATTGATGTGTATCTATATATTAGTGTGTGTGAATCACTATTACAGCTGCAAATAACATTTATTATCCTGATAATAACCAGTTGATTCATTATTTTAACAAATGCACATAACGATTTCCCACAATGGGTAGGGGCAAAAACACCATTAGCGCCTTGACGGAAATGTAATCACCATAAGTACCCTTTATTTTTTGCACAACATGCACAATCAGGTTAGTTAGTCAAAGTATAACATAGATGTTAACAGTGGCACTAAAAGTGCATCCGCCACAGTTTACAGGACTGTCTAACTAGCAGGCTCTGGGTATCTTGTAGTGAAGCTGAGAGGGACAGACTCTGATCTGAACACTGATCTGAGCCCTGTTTGAGTTTTGTGATTAGATATCATTTCTGGTTATGGGAGGTTAGGCCATTGGCCCCAACTAAGCAGTTTTGCTTAGTTCATTCTGTCACTAGTAGTCAGATACTTTAGCTAACACTAACTAGCCAGCTGTCAGATTGATATTAAGAACCAGAAACAGATGAATTAGTGCCAGACATGAACTGCTAAACTGGACGTACATGTTCGGTTTAGCTGAAGAATCTTGTGTGCCACAGTGTGTGGGATAACCTGTATTTTCAACAATGGCAGACTTGCAGGTGGTGCTGGTCTTTTATTGTTCTTGTTTGAATTCAATAAAGACTTAAGACTTCTGTTGTATTGCTTTGATAGCAATCCTCCCTCTCTTTCCAATAAGACATAAACTCACTGACCGGCGAGAAAGAGAGACAGAGAGAGAGATGGAAAGTGCAAGGTGGGCAGATATAGCCTTGTAGAGAAACTGGGGCCATTTTATAAGCCCTCTTCTATAGGGAGGGCTGCGGTGGTTCAGTGTGTGTGTGTCTTAGGTGATATATAGCAGTAAAGGTCGATGGGTTAAGTGCTCTGTTCTTGTGAAATGGGTGCTGAGGTCCTCGGTGCATCTGCAGAGCTGATAGGTTTATCTGTCCTGCAGGCAACTCTCAGGATCAAGAGACCAAACTGAAAGAGCAGATGGAGCATCTTGCATATCTGGTTCAGCCATCAGTCAAGCAACAAATATGATGCAGACTGTTTGGGGATGAACTGTAAATTCTCAACAGTAAATAGCGTTGTTAAAAAATTTGTTGTTGGATGAAAATGAGACATTTCCAAAAGGTCAACTGTCCAGGAAATTAATGAAACACAGCCTTTAATTTGGCTGGACATCAGTGCTCTTTTGAAATTTAAATTTTTGGTGGATTTTCATGAGCCCAGAGGTTATTAAATATAGACCTTGTCATGTAAGCCCTGGGCTAAAGCAAAAAAATAAATTAAAAACTCATCAGCCAGGAGGCATTTTTTTGAGATTTAAGATATCAATGAGAGAGAGAGAGCAAAACAAGTCTGTGGCAATTATTTGATGAATTTCTGTGTGTGCGCGTGTATGCTGAGTTATGATTCTCTGACCCCAAGTCATTGTCTGCCTTCGGTCTATTGAAAGAGCCACACCTCTTACACACACACACACACACACACACAGTCATGCATGAATAAAACATTTGTTAAAAGAGATGAGGGTGTGTATGTGTATGTGATTATGTGTCACAAACAATAGATCACTGCAGAGTCGCAAGGGATGAACGCCCTCAAATGTATGACATACAGTAGGCTTTATTTATTCATTGTCTGCCATGGCCAAAGGCCCTTGCATCGGTGCTATAACATGACAGACTTCAGACGTAATATTCAGCTTTACAGATGGATAGTTTAGTGTTTCTCAAAAGTTTGAGCTGAAATATTTAATGAATTAATATATTAGTTTCTTGACAGAAAATTAAACTACTTACAACAGTTTTGATAATTGAATAATCATCTTTTTTAACAAAAAAATACAGATAATCTGCTAGTTTCAGTTTCTCATATGTGAGGATTTGCTGCTTTTCCCATTTTTATCTCCCTGAAAATGAAATATCATTCCTATAGAGCAGAAGAACGTGGGATGGAGGGAGATAGTAGAGAGTGAGTAGGCGGTATATGAAAAAAAAAAGTATACAACCCAAAAGATAAAAAGTACAACCCCAATTCTAATGAAGTTGGGACGTTGTGTAAAACGTAAATAAAAACAGAATACAATGACTTGCAAATCCTTTTCAACCTATCTTCAATTGAATACACTACAAAGACAAGATATTTAATGTTCAAACTGATAAACTTTATTGTTTTTTTGCAAATATTCACTCACTTTGAATTTGATGCCTGCAACACGATCCAAAAAAGCTGGTACAGGGGCATGTTTACCACTGTGTTACATCACCTTTGCTTTTAACAACACTCAATAAGCGTTTGGGAACTGAGGACACTAATTGTTGAGGCTTTGTAGGTGGAATTCTTTCCCATTCTTGCTTGATGTACAACTTTAGTTGCTCAACAGTCCGGGGTCTCCGTTGTCGTATTTTGCGCTTCATAATGCGCCACACATTTTCAATGGGAGACAGATCTGGACTGCAGGCAGGCCAGTCTAGTACCCGCACTCTTTTACTACGAAGCCACGCTGTTGTAACACATGCAGAATGTGGTTTGGCATTGTCTTGCTGAAATAAGCAGGGACGTCCCTGAAAAAGACGTTGCTTGGATGGCAGCATATATTGCTCCAAAACCTGTATGTACCTTTCAGCATTAATGGTGCATTCACAGATGTGCAAGTTACCCATGCCATGTGCACTAACACACCCCCATACCATCACAGATGCTGGCTTTTAAACTTTGCGCTGATAACAATCCGGATGGTCCTTTTCCTCTTTGGCCCGGAGGACACAATGTCCATATTTCCAAAAACAATTTGAAATGTGGACTCGTCAGACCACAGCACACTTTTCCACTTTGCGTCAGTCCATCTCAGATGAGCTCGGGCCCAGAGAAGCCGGCGGCGTTTCTAGGTGTTGTTGATATATGGCTTTCGCTTTGCATGGTAGAGTTTTAACTTGCACTTGTAGATGTAGAGACGACCTGTGTTAACTTACAATGGTTTTCTGAAGTGTTCCTGAGCCCATGTGGTAATATCCTTTACCCATAGATGTCGGTTTTTAATGCAGTGCCGCCTGAGGGATCGAAGGTCACGGGCAGTCAATGTTGGTTTTCGGCCTTGCCGCTTACCTTTCAGAGATTTCTCCAGATTCTCTGAATCTTTTGATGATATTATGGACCGTAGATGATGAAATCCCTAAATTCCTTGCAATTGTACGTTGAGAAACGTTGTTCTTCAACTGTTGGGCTATTTTCTCTCGCAGTTGTTCACAAAGTGATGAACCTCGCCCCATCCTTGCTTGTGAATGACTGAGCCTTTTGGGGATGCTCCTTTTATACCCAGTCATGACACTCACCTGTTTCCAATTAACCTGTTCACCTGTGGAATGTTCCAAACAGGTGTTTTTTGAGCATTCCTCAACTTGAGCAACTGAAGTTGTACATCAAGCAAGAATGGGAAAGAATTCCACCTACAAAGCCTCAACAATTAGTGTCCCCAGTTCCCAAACGCTTATTGAGTGTTGTTAAAAGGAAAGGTGATGTAACACAGTGGTAAACATGCCCCTGTACCAGCTTTTTTGGAACATGTTGCAGGCATCAAATTCAAAATGAGTGAATATTTGCTCAAGTTCATGAGTTTGAACATTAAATATCTTTTCTTTGTAGTGTATTCAACTGAATATAGGTTGAAAAGGATTTGCAAATCATTGTATTCTGTTTTAATTTACGATTTACACAACGTCCCAACTTCATTGGAAATGGGGTTGTATAAACTCAAGAGAAAGCCAAACAAAACAAATAGATTTTTAAGACAAGAATGGAGCAACAGCAACACATTTGAACATGTCACCTTTAACTTAAAGTAAATATTATGGTCATTTTTCACTATTCTCTGACATCTATACACCAGAGCTTTTTCAAACTGTATGCACTCCTGATGCATGGAGGCGTGAGGCAAAGAGGGGAAAGCTGCTCATAATAATTCCAGGACTTGACTGTTGATATTTCTGTATCAAAGTAATCCAGTGACAGTTGTCTACAGATCTATGACTACACTGCAAAAACTGCTTATAGATCATTCATTTATGGATCCCAACACAATAAACTTTCTGACCCTAACCCTTTTCAAAAGTTCAAAGAGCACAACTACCCAATTGTCAAACCCCTGGTAAGTTTATACTTTCACTGATTAATCAGAACAAAATTGCACAAGAACATAGACAGATGACTTTAGTGAACTAAAATACAGGATACACCCTCTACAGCTAATCATTCAGAGCCTTTTTGGTCCCAACACTGTCTCATTTCAGTACTACAACAAAGAACGAGAACTGTCGACAGACAAACTCAGAACATTATGAGTGTGTGCATTCATAATGGTGAAGTGTGTGTGTATGTCAGCACTAATTCCTTATCTTTAAATATCATGCTGTTATAAGTCACTCATCCGTGTCAGAAAGTACTGATATGGAGGTCTTGGGGTTTGTGTGTGTGCGGGTGTCTGTGCATCCAAATTATCTTTATCATCAGAAACTATGCTGACACAAATCACACATCTCTGTGTGTGTATAGCTGGAAATGCTGGTGCGTGATAGTATCTTTGTTAAGCCATTGTCTTCTGAAGAAGGTAATTTTAGACAGGTGAGAAAGTTACTTGTTCTTACATAACACACACACACACCCACACACACACACACCCACACACACACACACACACACACACACACACACACGTGTACTCTACAATACATAAGAAGGATGTGTACTGTGTGTCTCTTGCTCTCACACACAAACACACAATGCACTGTAATGATATTGACATGGACAGCACCGGCTTCCACTGCACATCTAGTTGATGTTGACCTTCTAAACAAAGACAGCAGCTCTCCGCTGTCAAACTAAATAAAAATAAATCCCTCACTTCTTTCTATCACTTTCTTCTCTGAGGAAATAGGTAGTTTCTTAAAGTTTAATCACCATCTCTCTGTATTTTGCCCTCCCAACGGTGTGACTTTCCCCTCAGCCACCTCTCTCTAACAGGGAACACACCCACCCACCCACCCCACACACACACACACACACACACACACACACACACACACACACACACACACACACCACACACACACACACACACACACACACACACACACACACACACACACACACACACACACACACACACACGGACCGTTCTAAATTAATGATGTGTATTATTTCCACATGGCTGAAGCTCCTGTGCTGATTCACTGCACTGTCAGTGTCACACACAGCAGAAATCTCACATATGGGTAAACACACACACACACACATTCTGCATGCACACATCATTAGGTTCCACTGAAACATGAAACATGCGTGAATTTCTGAACTCCAGTCTCCGAAGTTAAAGGCAGTTGGAGCATTTTAATACAGGGGGAGTTTAAGGAGTGAGGCAGAGGTCCAGGCAGATTGTTTATATGAAACATTTAAAGTGAGGCAGGATGAGGGGTGAGACGAAGTTCAGGCAGCCAGCAGCCACTGCTCTGCAACTCTCAGGCTTGTTGGAGCCTTAGTAGGTGATGAGTTGCTGTAGGCCACTGTTGGTCAATGTTTTGTTTTTAATTAACTTAAAAACAAGAGAGCCATACTTAGGAAATGTTGTCACACCAGCCTCTTACACACACAGATAGCAGGAAACAAACTGTGGATTGAGTTACATGGAATGTTTATGTGCTGTAAGTATTAAGTTTACTTCATGACTTCCACTTCCCTGCAGCCTCTAACACAGAGGCACAGTCTGAGCTTCAATGTGCAGCGTTTGCTCGGCAAAGAGAAGCGTATTGTGAGTTGCACCCTTGTCAGTTTCGTGCTCGAAACACATGTCACTCATCATGATTAGATGTCAACCTTAAACTGCCTCAAGCCTGGAATGAAAAACCAGGATCCCTAAAGCCACTTCAGGTGATGAAATTGAAGGGGACAATACGTTGGCAGCAAAAAAAACTATGCATGTTGATGTGTTTGTGTACCTCAAGTTTAGGTGAGACGTTGCTGCTTTACATTTCTTACTGCGTTGCCTCTCTTGACTGCCTCAACCCAACTCAAGTCACAGGGAGCACTACTCAGCTTGTGAAAACAGTATAATGTGATCTATATGTCGGTCTCTGGAGGAGTCTCGTCAATTCTTATCCCCTAAAAATGACCCTTATGATATCATCAAGGCTATTTTCTAGGCTTGGCCTCTGATAACACAAATTCATAACAGAAAGTTGATATCCAGAAGTGTTGGACAGGGATACTAGATATGAAGGTGTATCAAAGATGAATACTCTTGTTTCCATGATGGGAAATCTAGGATGCAGTGTTTTTGTAGCTTGGCCCATAGCATTGACTAAAGGTCAGGATGTCTCAGCTTCTGCTGCTTTGATTTTGGTTTTGAACTGCTTTTCTGACTGAAACCAAAGGCTTCAGCTAACAGTAATATTCAGCAAACAATGAACTGAAAGTCAAACATGTTCAAAAATGCTAAGTAATCCCATGAATCAATAGATAAACATTATCTCTCCCTCATATGATTAATGCTTGACCAGGAATCAATACTCTCCACTCCCACATGTGGGATGAAGAGCATAAAGGGTTCCTCATTTACTGCCTGTGTGCTCTGCACGTCCTCTGTGTGCACCGTTTCCAGCCTTGGATAAATGTTTGTAAGTTCAAGAAGAGAATCTGACAGTGAGAGCTGGAAAATAGCACAGACACTTAGCTGTTTGTCTCTAACGCCTCCGTTCACCTTCTCCACTATGGATAGACACACACACATATATTAGACTAAATAAATCCTATTTGCCTGCAGGGACAAGATAATGTAGGTTTGACATTTAGAAAATATCAGCTGTTCAGAGGAAGTGAGGAGGATAGTGCACTCACAAACACACACACATACACAATGATGCTGTATCCTTAACGACTGCATTACCCATGAGCTATTTCCCTCCCCCGCACACAGACCCTGTATACAACCTGATAGCTATACGCTCATATCTTCCTCTGCATACTTGATGACATGACATAAAAGGGGCCTCCCTCCAAATGCTCTTCAGTTCCATAGCCTCTGCTGCTGTGTCTTTTTAATGAAATACTAGTTTAATTGGCTGATTAATTCCAGTCTTTTTCCTGATGCTACCAGCTGTGAAACTCCACACTTCCTGCAGTTTGTTTTTATTAGAAGTCAACGATTTAAGGGAATTCTGGAAGACGTGACTGTTGTTCTGATGAAATTTGTGCTGGGGAAATATGATCCCGAACTTACGAAGAAATACAGAGAAAATAAGAAAAGGGAAATAAAAACCTGGCCCTGATAATAAGGCCTGGTTCATTTGAGAATTACCGGTTTTGGGCAGGTTATATAAGTTTCAGCCAGGAATGAATACGTTAGGGCTGCGTATTGTTTGAGATTTTTGATACCAATTACAAGCAATCCCACGTGAAGTTTGCCTTAATGATCTAAATCTTAATCTAATATGAGCCAAATTCTGATTCAAAAGGGCAGCTTCCTGGTTGGTAAGAATAAATATAAAAACTCAACTTTAACCAATATGTGAAGTCACTAATGTCAATATCAGAGGAATATAAGTGCTGTATGTAACCAAGTCCAAATGTACACTATAAAACAGTGTGTGTTATGCTGTGGTAATACTATACACATTTGGTTAAAGGCTAGAGGACTAACTAATATGATAGATAGAGGTTGCAGATGCTGGAGACAATAAGGCTATTTTTCGTGCACATTTTATCTCATACACGTAGCTGCACACTGAGAGCTCACTAACAGTAGATACACACTAGATGTTGCTTACTGTGCACAGCAGCAGTTTATTTCCATGGGTTTCGATTAATGTTAATAGAATCCTGACATGTACAGATTGAGGTTGAGCATTAACCCTGCAACATGCACACACACACACACACACACACACACACACACACACACACACACACACAGACAATAAACAGTTAAACACAGTATGTCTAGTCATTAATCATGTCAGAGGGTATGCCTCAATCCATTTATCTATCCCCTCACCCCCTTTCTCTCTCTCTTGACACACACACACACACACACACACACACACACACACACACACACACACACACACACACACACACACACACACACACACACACACACACACACACACACACACACACACACACACACACACACACACACAAAGTGACAAATTGCTGACATGGGTAGAATATTCCTGTGTCTGGAGAGGAGATTCCCAGTCCCCCTGAGTCCAGCCCCCTAACCTGATTTCATATATCTCTTTCTCTTTTTCTAAATCTCTCGGGTCACACTCTTGCACACATACAGTACATACATACACGGTTTGTGACTGTGTGTGTGTGTGTGTGTGTGTGTGTGTGCGCCTGCATGAATCCTCATGTTCTGAGGTCTTAAGGTCATTTCCCACGATGCCCTGCACCTCCAGGCTCTTCTGTGACGTCATCGTCACTTGGGGCGACAAGGGGAAATAGGGAGGCGGGGCTTTCCTTCCTGACCCCATCTCCAATACAATGGAGGACACACACACACACACACACACACACACACACACACACACACACACACACACACACACACACACACACACACACACACACACACACACACACACACACACACACACACACACACACACACACACACACACACACACACACACACACACACACACACACACACACACACACACACACACACACACACACACACACACACACACAGTTTTGGGTAGTGCAGGGAAAACTCTTACATGGGTTTATGCAAAATCAGTGTGTATGTAAATGTGCGTTTGTCTCAGTGCTGTATGGACTTTACTCTGCTGTTCGTGTTGTGTGGGATGGTCATTCAACTGGAAGTACAACTGAATCTGAAGTACAGGTTTCTTTGTGGCTACAGAAATAGATCTGAAAGCACACTTTTAAAGGTTTTGGTTCAGTGTATTGACCATCACATTTCCTGTGTAAATGTCCCAGAACAAAAAATACTGAAACAAAAGCAAGAAAATGTCATCACTGTACTAACCACACTGTCTGACTGGCAGAGGAAATAAAGTAAGATGAAAAGAAACCAAAGATGGCGATTTAGAAATTGGCACAGATGAAGAAACCATTGCCAACAACTTCAATGGAAACAACCTGACCCAACAGACTTCCAGTAACCCAATATTCTCAGTTAAGAGGAGTAAACATGTTTGGCTGCTCTTTTGTGCTTCTCTCGTAACTAACTTGATCTGGCTCTTCTGAGAAACTTCATCCGAGTGCAGAAGTGTGCAAGGTCACGCACTGAAACGCACAAAAAGAAAACGCTTCACAGTTTTTTTTATTTTACTTGCCCCATGTTTAAAAAAAAAAGAAGCATATTGGTGCAAACATTTCAGTGTTGCACCCAAAAGTTGTTGTTGTTTGTTGCTGCAAGAAGATGCTGACCACTTGAGTTTACAAGATTAAATGAGGTCCTCTAGGGATGTGCACCGCTCACAAAATCCTCCAGTAATAAGGAGATAACAGAGGAAAGAGGAAAATGGGGAGAAAACACCAATAAGCTGCTGATTATGCAACAAAGTCCCTTTGAGTAAGTAAAACAATGAAGAAGTTAAACTACAAAATGATTGGACTGCAAATTGTATTTTTAAAATCAGGCAGATTTATTTTTAAATCATTTTAAGCCTATTTTTAAGAGTCTAGATAAACTTACTATTTAAAAGAACCCTTAGTATGATGTACATATACACAAAGACAGAAAGAGAAGTTTTAAAGTTAACAAATGACATTCACTGGGATAAGGAGAGACGCTCTCATACTTACATACTGTACACTTGCCTTTAGGCTGGTCTAGAAAACCTGTATCCCCAGGTATTATCCACCCCCTCATTCTTTCCTGCCAATCACAAACACCTGCAGGACCTGCTCTACAACTGATTAATGTGTGTGTGTGTGTGTGTGTGTGTGTGTGTGTGTGTGTGTGTGTGTGTGTGTGTGTGTGTGTGTGTGTGTGTGTTGTGAAACACTAAAATCGGGTCAGTCGGGGGGTCAGCCATCAGCCACAACTTGCCAGCTTGTTGCGTTGCCCAGAAACAGGATGAGGAAGAAAGAGGAGGGGGGAGAGCGGCAGTTTATGGTTGTGGTGATACAGCCGTACTGTAGCGCAAGGTAGCTAATTGCATTAGCCCGACTCTTTTCCTGGAATGCAACATTTACAGTGGCAACATCCTCCATGTGTTTCCTTCTCCTCAACTGCCCGCTGACTAACACACATTCAGCCATTGGATTTGACCTCCTTTTTGAGTGCATCACCCTCACACTAAAATTCATTCAAGTTCAGTGTCAGAGTGAGAGAGATTTAGTGATTTATTTTGCACTAATTAAATCAAAGTATTGATGTGTTTGTTTGCTCTTTGCTTGCATTAGTGGTTGGAGAAAGACTGTGCCAGATACATACCACTGCACATTTGTTGTTAAGGGTGTGCACCTACGTACAATATAACAAATAAATGAGATGTTATTGTAAATTGCTTGATGATTACTGCATTAATCCTAAAAATCACATTTAGTAGTTGTGCTATGCCATACTACCTAATCTTTGTTTGATATTCAACAATCTGAGGCTGTGTCCCAATTTTTTTTTAACTGCATACAGAATATGCTATATGCTAATCTTGTCTTATACTCTTTTATACTAACAGGATATGATGCATCCACAAATTCAGTCGTTATTTTTTGTTTTCCTGTGGGTGTTTCACCAGCATTCACAATTATTTTTACACTTTATTCCAGCTCCTCCAGTTCCTTTGTGCGCTGATTTCATTCAATGAAACTGCAGAACAAATTAGCTAAATATTTAAAATATAAAAATAAAGACTATATTTCAAAATAAATGTAAGAATATAGCTAATTTATTGAAATATAAGCATGCCCCAGAGCAGGATACTGTTTCTCCAGCACTGCTCATTAACCTGTTTTGCATGCTATCACTATGGTGCCAAAGATCACTCTGTTCCTTCTTCTGATTGGCCCGATGTGTGCACTGCTTCGCTGGCACATACAAGCATGAGTCAGCACAGTGCAGCATCACAACACAGACTATTTATGTTTGCTTCAGCTTCCTTTCTGCAGGTGAACTACAACCCGTAACTCCAGATGAGTGAAGAAAGAAAGAAGAAGCTGGAGCCAGGACTTTATAAAGTATTGAAAGGATGAGTCTCATTACATCCTCCCTTAGCCTGAGGAGACACTGTGCTGGAACAAAAACTCTGCAGAGCTGCTGTGTCATTACGTAATCAGCACTAAAGATCAGTCATTCATGTGTGAGGACAGTGTGTGTCGGGAACACACACACACACACACACACACACACACACACACACACACACACACACACACACACACACACACACACACACACACACACACACACACACACACACACACACACACACACACACACACACACACACACACACACACACACACACACACACACACACACACACACCTTCTAAACAAAGACAGCAGCTCTCCGCTGTCAAACTAAATAAAAATTAATCCCTCACTTCTTTCTTTCTATCACTTTCTTCTCTGAGGAAATAGGTAGTTTCTTAAAGTTTAATCACCATCTCTCTGTATTCTGCCCTCCCGACGGTGTGACTTTCCCCTCAGCCACCTCTCTCTGACAGTGCCGGCTCCATCCACTGTGTAAGCCAGCAGGGGTGGTCGCTCTCATGTAATAAGCCCCTGTCACACAGATTAATGCCCGCTGATGATAAATCCCCCCCCACCCCCGGAACGGGTCGAACCAACTGTCTGCTTGATTAAACCCAAAGGGAGAGACAGAGCGGGTCACACAGCAAGAGAGCGAGGGAGGGAGAGACAGATACAGGAAGAAAAAAAGTCCTCTTTTCATCTCTCCTCCTCTCGGGCTGCCATCGGTCTACAGGACATGACAGCTCTTCTTGACTTCCTGCCCTTGTTTCTCATCTTTCTCCTCTCTTCCCATCCACTTTCATTTTTCTCCCGGTGATGAGAAAATTTCCTCTTAGCCTCTCTGGTTCTCTCTGTCCTGACTTTTTCCTTCCACTCTGACCCCGCTATCCATGGGCACGACCACAATTGTACATCAATGACAACAGCTTTTTTGCAGGATCTTTTTCACTCTCACCCTCTAATGTTGAAAACACCTCACCTCATCCTTTTCACAGCAATATCATACTCCTGAATGATATATTTTCTATTTACTTCTTCTATAATGGCTTTGTGTGTATTCCAATGCATAGAAATACCATACCATACCAATTCACATTTTGGATGAGAATCTCTTAAATTTGGTTATTTGGTGATATAAATATCTACAGAGAGGGAAATTTCACAGCTGAAAAATACTTTATTGGAAATACTATTTAATGGAAACACTGTTTCTAAATCATCTCAAACATCCTATACTGTACAAGTATAATTAAAAGTAAAATTACTTTAATTATTTTATAGAGTAAACATCTTAACAGTATGTGAAGCAGTTGAGCTCCACCTGAACCAGCTACAACATTAAAGTACCAATTACACATTAATACATCAATTTTAATAGAGAAGAGGCAGGAAGTTACACATTTAAGGTTATTTTTGTACTGATAGTAAAAAGACATTTTTAGATACTGTCAATACATTTGGTTGCTCATACTTCTACTCTATATTTTACCTAAACGTACTACAAGGAGTTTATAACTGGTTATAAAATAGTAGTTTCATAGTGATGCCTCTATATCAGCTACATAAACAAAACCATCAGCGAGAAGATTGTCATTTTTTATACAGGTTTTTTTATTAAGAATAGGAGGGAAACAACTATTATAATCTTCTGTACCCCCTGCCTTCATAATCACTAAAAGGCTTTAAATCCTCTTCCTCACTGAAGTGGCTCCACAGTATAAAATCCCTACTCACCACCCAAACAATCATCTGGCAGGTCTGAGTTGTTTATTGTGTTTGTGTGAAACTCACTTGGATAACACACATATATACTCGCATTCAAAAGACAAGTGACCGAAAACACAACCTGTGAAATTCCGATGAAGCTGCACCGCCCTGTCTAGGGCTATTTATTTATCCATTACAACACACGTGGTTGCACCTGTGTGTGGGAACACACCTAGAAGGAGGAGCTTCACAGATCCACTGAACAGAAATGAGGAGAGACCGTATTCATTTACAAGTGAAAAACAAGATGGAGGGATTTTAAAAGACTCTTCCGAAAAGAGAAGAAGCCTTAGACAGTTTATTTCTTGTGCCTGACAGCTTGTGTGCAAAACTCTGTGTGTGTGTGTGTGTGTGTGTGTGTGTGTGTGTACATGAATGCTCGGTGTGTGTGTGAGGGTGAATTTGGTCAGTTTGCTCCACGAAAAGCAAGATTAATGACCCTCATTCCTGGCAAATAGTAAGATCTGTGTGTGTGTGTGTGTGTGTGTGTGGTTGACCTAACAAGGAAAGCTTTGTCCGTGTAATGGCTTTTAGCTGCACCTCAACCTGCTGATCAGCTTTTGTATGTGTGTAAGAACTATTATATAATGTATATCAGCATTTAAACTGTGTCTTACAAAGACACAGTTTAAAGAGCAATAATATCAGTGACATGATTTCACAACATATAAATATATACAGGACTTTATGCCCATGTAAGGAAGTGTCTCAGATTTCATTTTCAGTTGAGTCTGTCTAAAATAAACTGTGCAGTAAAATGTCTGTGCAGCTCGGTGACAGCTTCCTCTCTAGTCTAGTGAGTTATTTTCATAACATTAGCAGTGCGTGCATTTGACATCTTTATCAGTGATTGATAGCTGCGAGGCCAATATAACAGCAGTGACTGCTTCACAATGGTTGGGTTGGCCTGCTGACAAGCCATCAGCGAACACAAACACACACACTGAAAAGGAAAGGCACAAAAACACAGAAAAAAACATGGACAAGCACTACAATGTGTGCAAAGTATAAAACATCACACTTCATAAAGGTCTAGGGGGTCCATAGTGTGGGTTTATGGCTCATTCATGTGTCCTCCATAAGGACTCTTCATCAGAACCCAGCAGCATGGAAATACTCATCATACAGATCATGTATGGCTCCTGTGGAGGCACACACACATTTACAAACACACAATTCAGCACACATTTCAAGCTTGTCTAAAGCGATCCACTGAAATAACACAGTAAAGATGTAAGCAGTGAATAATTGACAGGTTCATTAGCTCTCTCTCTTTTTTCTGTCCTTCATTCCCTGACTGTCCTAACCATACATGCACCTGTTATTTGCAAAGTCTTTCAGCTGAATCTAAAATACCAATATGATGTCATCTGCATGCTTGAGTTGTTAAACTGGCACATTCGGTGCAGTTGGACTTCCTGTCTGTTCAAGTCTGCTCAAACTAGAGACGAGGCAGGAAATTACACGTTAGGTTATTTTTGTACTGACAGTAAAAAGACAAGAGAGGATCACTTTTTCAACTTCTCAAATGGCTGTTTTAAATGAATTTGGAGCCATGAGATTTTAAGATTTAAGAGCAACCTAAATTGAAACTTAACATTTTAAAAGCAACAGATTCTACCTGGCAACAATGATAGCATGCAAAACTTGTGCATTCACAATGCAAAGCAGTTGGGCTGACTAAAATAAACTAAAGGCGTTCAACGTGACACATAATAAAGAAAGAGAACCAGTAAACAAGACGACATAGTCAGGACCCAAAAGGTCATGGAGCTGAACTTCAGCTCACTTTGTTTTGAGTTGCTGCAGCGGCCCGGTTCGAATCTGCGCGCCATCCACTCTCTCTCTACCCACCTTTCCTGTCTATCTACAGCTGTCACTATCCAATAAAAGGCCAAAAAAATAACTTAAAGAGAAAAAAAAAGGCTAACTTAGATTTAAAATGACTGCATTTTCTCTGTGTCCCAGTACTTGGACTGAATAGCTTACTCTTTTCACCCCCATCAGTATATAACGTGCACTAGCTGAACATCTAATTTGTCAATTCCATTCTTGGTTAACCTTGAGCCGGCCTGTTAGCCTCTTCTCTCTAATGCTTTCCATTATAAATAGTCTTGTAAATGACATTTATAGACGGTATTAATGGAACTGTGCCTAAACTAATTTGTAGCACTTTGCATGCTCAGCTCTTCACCTTCAGCTGCCATCACCACAATATCAATGTGTGTATTCTGTGAGTGTGTTAGTGTGTCAGCTGACGGTGCATTGTACTAATACAAACAGACACCCATATGCTAAAAAGCAAACTCAGTGATGTACTGCATGAATGCAACCAAAGGATGGGAATAAAAAGACCTGCATGCGGGAAAACCCACATGAACATTTTTCCCAGGGTTTAAGTGCAGAGAATATCTGTTTCTACCACTTGCCTCATTAAGTCATTCTACCTGTTGAAACAGAAGACTTCCAGTGTTTAAAGCTGTTTTGCAGTTCAGAATCCTGTTATACAGCACAGCACAGCACAGTACAATGTGAGCTCATTATTGTGTGTTGAGGAGATTATTTGCACAGGTAGGTACACAACAGCTCCCTGGGTTCCATGAAAAAGCCATTATTACTGTTAATCATTTATCTACACTGAGAACTTGACGCAAATAACACCACCAGCCTTATCATAACTGAGTGTGTCTACCAGGCTACCAGCTCTGCCTACTGTTGTATGTTTTCTGACATGTGTGTAACTAGGTCATCTGATCTCTCTCTCTCTCTCTCTCTCTCCCTCTCCCTCTCTCTCTCTCTCTCTCTCTCTCCCTCTCCCTCTCCCCTCAAACAATAATAAGCAAGTACATTAACACCCCGTCAGTGATTCTTAAAGTAGCCACCTACCAAGTGCATAATATCATCAAGGTACACACACACACACACACACACACACACACACACACACACACACACACACACACACACACACACACACACACACACACACACACACACACACACACACACACACACACACACACACACACACACACACACACACACACACACACACACACACACACACACACACACACCTTAGACAAACTCATTATCAAAGTAATTCACATGAGGATCCAAAATACAAGCTTATTCCCTCTTCCCTCTTAAGCGCACACACAGACACACACACACAGACACGCATGTTTGACCTAACCCATATGTTTGGGTGGGATAAGTCCACATCACCTCTTAGTGTCTTTAAAGCATTAAGTCCTTTCTTTCAGCTCCCCATCAGTGCAATAGCCAGTCTCTATACAATCCCACCCACGCACACACACAGACAAGCAATCCCATTAACAGATTGCTGTCCGTTCAATGCCTGTTAGTTCATGAACTACATTTAAATGGATGCAGGTATTTGTTCAACTGTACATGCAGACTAATGAAGTATTTCAGTATACACTGATGTGATGGAAACAGGTTATTTCAGTAAAAAGCAAACAGGAAGGATTATATACATTCAGACAACATATATATACTGTGCGCTTTTATCCAGCACAGATCAATCTAGTGAAGAGGCAGATATTTTGTTTTGATTAATTGATTACAATTTAGTCTATTAAATGTCAGAAAATCAAGAAAATGTTCCTGTTCTAAAGCTTTTGTTAACTAACAACCCAAAGGCATTCAACTTCAAGCAATATTGAACTGATAAAGCAGCATGTGTTCCCATCTGGGAACATCAAACTAGCATTTCAGCTTAATAAATTATGAATTGATACATTTAATTGATTGATCCAGACAGACAAACTCTCATCAGATTCTCTCTCATCAATTTCAAATCACAAAATTTGGAAATATGTGGTTTTCAGTAAACTGTTGACTCACTTACACAAAGCATAAACTGAGGTTTATCTTACGTCACTTGCAGCATACATGATATTTTATCAATCTCAATTTGTGCTAGCAATTTCCATATGAATGCAGTATATACCCACATGCATTTGTACATGTTTCCTCTGTGCCTTTGTAACATATCAGGCAGCATGATATTAATCTAATCTGGACTGCTGGGATCTCATTATCATTCTGTCCCATGTGGACAAGGGGGCAGTTACATAAAAGCACTTAAGCTGATGAGATCGCTTATAAGATGCTGATGTCATGATGCCATCTGACTGGACCACTCTGTGGTATGATGTCACATCAGAAACTTTAAATCATAATAGGATCAGTGTCTGCAGTTTTAAAGTGGAATTATGTCATATTGTGTCTGACTTCACAGCTCACAATAGATACTGTATTAAAACTGAGGTTGAATGTAGTTTTCTATAGATAAAGTACTTTACCTTCTATTCCATTTATTTTGAATCAGAGAACCCAACAAGTCTTATGTTTTCTGTCATTTTCTTGTTGATGATCAGCTTTGATCCACACTCTCCTCCTTTAAAACAAAAGCTCAGTTAATGTGTTCTTACTGTGATGCCACCAACTCTGTCTTGTCCGCCCGTGTAGTACTTTGTAATGTCAACATGCTTTCTAGATCAGTGTGATCATGCTTTTAAGGTTTTTTTTCCTGCCTTAGCAATGACACACACCCACACCCACACACACACACACACACACATACTCACTCTTAAGGCAGCCTGTCTTCCATTGTAATGTTGAGCTAAAAGATGAAAGTATGGTGTCTGTCTGGCTCTAAAGACCCTCTCTCTCTTTTTCTGTATTCCCCCTGGACGCACACACACACGCACAAAATACACATACAGCTTCAGCAGACACCTCAATTATGATAATGTGGATCAGCATTAATGTATCCTTACAGCACGGCTGGCTTTCAACAACGTTGTGTGTGTGTGTGTGTGTGTGTGTGTGTGTGTGTGTGTGTGTGTGTGTGTGTGTGTGTGTGTGTGTGTGTGTGTCCCAGACAGCAGGAGAGAGGAGGGGCAGCTACTGTATCTCATTTAACACAGGTTACTCCCTCCAGGAGAGCAAAATGCTGAGGCCTTCAGCATTTCTACCTGCTTACACACACAACAATAAACATAAAAACACACACAGACTTTCACACACTTTTCATATGAAAGTTTCTCATGAATGCAACAAAGGAAAATATGGACAAACAGAAAGACAAGAAATTCAGGGAAATATTGATGCCTGTTTCTGCTGAAAGAAGGATCAAATAAGACAAAGAAACGAACTGAATAATAGAAAGACACTGAAATAAACAAATAACCTACTGTGTGTTTTTCTGTCTGTGTGAATCTGAGCGCCAGTTTTAACAGTCCAGATGGCCTCGAATTTGGGCAGAAGAAACTCAGTTTATACAATGTAAACAATGTAAAACATTCAGAATTCACAGAATGGGCCCCACTAACTTTGTGGTCATGGGAAGAGACCTTTTGAGACACCAAACTATTCAGGAAACGTACAAAATGAAAAATAAAAAGTAAAGAAACTCTACTTTTCTGTACCATGTCCACCAATGTCCTCCACTTATGGACTGCAGGTGGTGCAGTAGTAGAAATACACAAGAATCATTTGAGAAAATGTCTTTCGGTCAGTTCTGAGAACCTGATCCCCTCTCTCATCTCCTCTGCAGCTCTTTCATCAAAACCCTACCATTTCTTCCTCCTCCTCCTCCTCCTCCCCTCTCCCCTCCCCCCTCCTTCCTCCTCCTCCTCCCCCTCTCCCTCTCCCTCTTTCTCCTCTCCCAGACTCCCTCCCTCCCTGTAATTACCACCTCAGACTCCAATTAAAAGAAACCACAATAAAGAGAGCAGAGGAGGGAGAGCAGTGGGCGGTAAGGGAAAGAGAGAGGGGACGGCGGAGAGAGAGACAGGGGGTAATTTAATGAGAGAGTAACACTTTATATTAAGGTACGCATATTCATCATAACTAATATGCTTTGCTCTGTATGGGCCAAACTCACAAGAATTAGAAAAGTCTCACTGGTAACTTACGCAAACGACGAGTTTTCCTATCATCTGTACAGAACGTTGACTCGTAAGGCAAGAGTATCTTCTACTCCCCAGTTAGTGTGTCTGTTGCCTTGGTTGCCTTGTCCTGGGAGCACTGGGGGAGCTGACAGCTCTTCAGTGAGTTTCAACAACACCCCACTGATGCAGACAGATGTAGATCATGCCTTCGAAAGGTGCTCTTCGAAAGGGCAAACAAGACAGCTAATGAAGAGTCAGTGCAATCAGTGCAGGGACAGCTGTAGTCATGGACAACTGCTTCAAGGCAAGGTTAGAGTTTCTGTAGGCCTTGAAGCAGTCCTGCATTGCAAATGGGTTCAATGTTGACTCCACCAAAACCAATACCAATACCATCGATGAGTATGTCGAGGAGAAGACAAACACGAAGATAGACAAGCTGTTCACCTACATCTACTTCAAAGGTAAAAGGTTCCCTGAGATAAGATCCGTTTTGTTGTTTGTTGGCTCCTTTTTGAGGTCACACCTTTATGCATCAGCTATATAAGTTGTATATTAACTCTGCTCATCTCCATCAAACAGGAAAGTAGGCGACTCCATTTTAACCGGAGCTCACCAAGGTTGGGATAATCTAAAATCCCGCAGCAGCTGCTACAGGCGTCACACTTATGTCCGTCCCAGACATCCCTGCCTTGAAGTTCATTTATGGTTGTCATCACTGACAAGTTGTCAGCACAGAAAGCATCCTCTTTGTGGGCAAGATTATCAACCCAAACAGCTGATGGAATAAACACTTTGTGTTTACAGAAGCAGAGCTGTTGCATCACATATAAAATACTACAATTGACCTGTGATTGAGTGTGTAGAAAACAGTCTTAATGGTTTAATGAGTGTTTGTTTCTATATTCATTTTTGTAGGTAAAATAATCTATTCACTATGGAGCATTTTTTTAATTCATCCAATACCAATTTATGTCTTTAGTATTTTACTGAGCACTGAATTATTTCTGCATTCTCTAACATGGTAAATAAATATATCCCAGCTAGAAAAACATTGGTATATTTCTCTCATTATATCATTATGTAATTTTCTATACAAAGCCCTTTTCTCCAAAGATGTTGTGTAATATATAGGAGATATAGAGTATGAAGTTTCATGAGGGAAAATAAATTTCACATCACCCCAAAAAGCAACCAACAGCACCAACAGCTTATTGATTACTTCAATAAAACAGACACTGGTCTTTCACCATATTAGCACTAGTTACTGATCAGTTTAAAATAAAGCAGCCTAAAACAATCAAACCTTTTTGAAGAAGAATGTTATGGTTTGTCACACTCAACAAATGCACCATATTCTGTTATGCAGTGTAACAGCTTTTAATATAATTTGAAAACAAGATGGTACTGCTGCACCAAAGACATGGGGAACCAAAAATACATTTGGAAGAAGAAGTCAGAAGAGGAAGAGGGACTGTATTATTGCACTTTATTACAACCCCTAGAAATTGGTGGTATTTCCTTTGGAAAGACTGAAAAGTACTACAGTGTATACTTTACATTCACAAAGACATACACTCTGCACCGTGTGTGTGTGTGTGTGAATTGTGAATGGGAGACTGCTGACAGTTTTTCCTTTGTGTTTTGCGCCAGCCTGTTCTCACACACACACACACACACACACACACACACACACACACACACACACACACACACACACACACACACACACACACACACACACACACACACACACACACACACACACACACACACACACACACACACACACACACACACACACACACACACACACACACACACACACAGCCTTATCAGTTTCTTTTTATTTAGAAGATCCATTACTCAGCTTCTCTTTGAAGACTACTGTGTGAGTGTGTGTGTGTGTGTTCCAGACGGGAGTTGCTGTGCTGACTTTATGACCAGGTGTGTTGCCTTGATCATAGCAGGAGCGGCAACTTGCTCTGCATGACAGACCAAACACCCCGTGGTGTGTTGTGTGCATGAACAAAACCTACGTTCCCAGCTTCATTGAACTGTAAATTCAAACCTTCTGGAAACCGGTTGGACCATCATGTCATGTTTACAACTGTAAGCCAGTTCAACCTGATGGTTCAGTTCTCATGAAAGGTGACATTTAAGAGCAGCTGAGTGTGTGTAATTATCTGTGTGTCCTATATATTTACTACACTATCAGCTGGCTAATACGACATCCATAAAGCTTTGGAGGGCGGAACAAGCTATTTATATTAATTGTCATAGCAAGTATAAACAAAGCTAAACATACTAGCTTGTGCTTCACACAATTCAGAGAACATGAAACTGACCTATTAATGAATTCAGACATGGCCAGATTAAGCTGCAAAAGGGGCATTGGACAAATATTTGCTGCCTATTAGCGCTGCGCAGAAGCTACATTTTTGATAAAGGTAAAATATGTGACAATACAGCACTATAATGAAGAACTGTAGGGCTGCAGGGATGCCCTGGCCTACAAATATTGTTCTCCAGATGTTACATCATCATGATTTTAATAGTTTGATGTATGATGTATATTGTGCAGCCCTAGTGCCTATTAAGCTACCATTACTGCCAATCTCTGTGCATTTTGTATAATTTTACTATGCTGGAATACTACCTGGCCACAGATCTGCTGTGTGCTAATTTGATTAAACACAAAATAATTCAGGAATATGGGACATTTAAACAGAAAAGTGAAATAAAGTACGTCTTTTGACACAAGGGTCCTCTTAAAGACAGGGACTCCAGGTTAGATAGTAAAGCAGCACCCACCTCAAGGCCTTTATCACATTAGCTGATACTGTGGTTTAAAGGTGCCTAAAGAACACACAGCCTGGAGCTTTTGGGCTCTCAGGAGAGCTCCATGGGTAATTGCCCGTTCTTCCCAGCTGATAATCCAGCCTTAACTTTAGACCACCATGAGGTGTTGCAATACAATTTCATGCACCTCAATGTTTCATAGTTAAGCTCAGTTCATGCTTGACACCAGTACAACACCAGATGGATATATCATACATGATCATGCCTGATCCTGCTTTAATTACTGTATACACCCCACAGTAACTGTGTTTACATTCTTTCATTTACTTTGTGATATAAAACTGATGGTGGCCTATGCATATACTTGTAAGACTGGAGTTACAATCAGGTAACTTCTATTTTCAGAATACTGCTTTGTTTGTTGTTACCAAAAAGCAGCAGATTACTGAGCCTTTCTTCAACTTCCTTAATGTTGTATTCACTATCAACAATCGGCACTAGAGACTTGTAGGAGAAAGTAGCCCACACAAGCAGCCCACGCCGACCAATCACAGTCCCACAGCCACACAAGTCATTTAAGCTTTATATTCAAGTATTTAAAAGAAGCGGAAATATAATTTACTGTAAGAAAGTAGTAAAACTGGAATTCACAAGACTGCACTCAAACTCCGCAGTCTGCACATGGTGGCCTCTTCCAGCTTCCAACTGTCACTGAGAGTAAAAAATGCCATCAAGCACAAATCTGCAATACGCTGACTGCTCGCTACCGCCAGTGCAGAGCTGGTGTGAAGGGTTTCACTACAAGATTAAGTGTCCGGCTTTTAAAAAACTTCCTTTGACACAAACACTGAGCCAACAACATACTGTATGTAGCTTACTACTTGATTGAGACTGCTGGAGATCAATGACCAAAAACCAGTGTAGTGAGATGAAGTGTGTGCTTGTTTGTGTGTGTGTCTGGGAGGAAAGAGCCAAAGGAAGTATAGTATTCTACTCATCAGAGGAGAATGGGAAAAAGAGAGCTCTGTGTGTGTGTGTGTGTGTGTGTGTGTGTGTGTGTGTGTTTCCTTCCTTCCCCTCCCACACTCCTCCCTTCGCCTTAAAGCTGTCAAAGATCCTGTACAAAGAGCAACACAGATGTTTAAAGCATTAGTCTTAAATGTGAACAAATCACCTTACAATCTCCTTCAATTCAGAAATCAGTAATTAATTAAATCCATAATCATTGTATGTTTTACGCACGGAATGTCAAGTTTCATGACAAAAGGTGGAACAAACGTGAATAGAGGTCTATAGATGGAGCGTGCCTTCACATTCCAGTCTTTCCATTAATGGACGCACTCACTGACCTGAAGATACACACATGCATCTTGATACACAGAAGTGCAGCAGACAGACACACAGACAGACTGACAGGTCAATCGATTGATGACTTTTGTTGATTCCAGACTTCCAATCAGTCTGGGTAAATAGCCACCAACTCTCTGAGGATCTTCTCATTGTGCCTGCAGTGTGTGTGTGTGTGTGTGTGACCTTGAAAAAAGCTAACAGGTTAAGTGGATGCTGTCAGTGCCTCAACATGAACAAGGTGACCCTGTGTGACCTCTGACCTTGGTTTAAATCTGCTACGCCCATCACCTCCTGTCTGTCTGGTTGGTTCTGTCCTGGACGAGATGAATCAATTACACTCTCTCTCCGTCTCTCTTTCGTCAGTGACTATTAGTTTCTGTCCCTTTTCCCAGATCTTATCACATCTGCTTTTATCAGATATTTTCTTTTGTTCTTTTCCTTTTAATTTCACACTCTACCGCTTTTCAGCCCTCTTTTCGTGGGTCATTACGTCCCAACATCAAAATTCAACCATGTTCAAAAATCATCCGTTTCTTCTTTCTGTCCCCACCTCGTTCTCCTTTACTTCACCTTGAGTCAGTGAATAATAAAATCAATACTGATTGATATGGTTGACGATAGTCCCAGACAACCGTCAGCAGCATTAAAACAGCCTCTCAGTCAGGAAACTCTCAAACTCAGTCCACTTTTCATCACATGAAGTAAACTTTTTTTAATTGATAATGCCTCTGGGATAGTCCAGGTTTGATTAAAATACTAAAAAGGCTTCACTTTACCTTAAAATTAAGTAGAACAAGAGGTACAAAAAAGTTAAACTCTTCAGGTTACGTGTACCCTCTGTGTCTAAATGCTGAAAAATTGTTCTCTATGCATTATAATTGGTTTCCATCAGATGGGATTTTCACGCAACAGAGGGCGAGAGGGAAAGGCGATGAGGGCAGAAAGCAGGAGTGAATCCCAATGAGTTGATGATATATGCTTGAGCTGTGCACTGCAATCATTTCTTCTAAAGCCCTCTGTAGGTAACACACACTTAATGCCAGACACACTGACGCGCACTCTTCAAGACTTTTAACACCAGACACAGCCTTTTTAAAAAAAACGTATTTCATGTCATGACGCAGCACCTTTTCACCAGATTTTTATGAACGAGGGAGTGAGAACAAGGCAGGAAGGAGGGAGGAATGAATGCATGAATGAATGAATGAAGGAGGAAGGAGAATTCTACCAACCCACCTACAATATCAGCCTACTGTGTAGTTGACCTTCAAGTGCCTTGTGTTTAAACTGTTCACAGAGGTCAAACTAGGTGGGGACAGACGTATCGGAGCAAGAGATGCAGAATTAGGACTGAGCCACCAAGAATCCCAATCATGAAATCCTCCTGGGAATGCGACAAAGGGAATCTGCTTGCGTCAACTATGTGTGTGTGTGTGAGTGTGTGTGTGTGTGTGTGTGTGTGTGTGTGGCCTTTGACATCTGACTCGGTTTGACCTTTGCGCTGACAAGCTCCAGTCAGAGGAGTGCCTGTGTGGGCTGACCATTCACAAACAACGTGGGAGAGTGCATGGACAACTATGTACGTATGCACCGCTAATGTAATTCTCAGAGTCCGAGGTTTGATAGAGAGTGCATTATGAGTAAGAGCGTATGAGAAGCTAATGAACTTTGGTGACGAATGTAAGGAGTGAGAGAATATTTTCTGTAGGTGGCCGATGACAGCTGAGAATTTCCTCCCCTCTTCCTCCTTTCCTCACCTTCATGCTTAACTGGTTTTAGTTCAGTTATATATTTTTGGCCCTTTAAAAGACTCTCGCAAATTTTAGGTCACTAACCCAGAGTAAGTCATACTGAAACGCAGTTTAAAATTAATGTTGCCTTGGTTTATTAAAGACTTTAGCTTCGTTTGATGTTCGGCTTTAGCTTTCTCTGAGCTTAACAAATGGGAAAAAAGAGGATTTAGAAGATAACAGAAAAGACAATAGAATGAATGAAAGCAGGGGCATGAAAAGAGCTGACAAAAATAACAGAGAGATGTTGCAGCAACAGGATGAGATGCTTAGTTTTGAGTGATGAACTAACCAAACAAGCTATGATGGAAACTTTTATATCACTTATTACGTATTTCTGACAAAGCCACAGAGAGATATAGACAGCAAAGCAGGTTTCAAAATGCTGCAGCTTGCACTCAAGCTACGGCCAGCAAAGAGCTACGGCTTATCAGACAAAACTGCAAGAAGTGCTAAGAGCATTTCTGATGCCTCTCTCCATTCCCATGGTACCACTCAACTCCACCGGGCCCCATCAACCACACTTAGAAGAACGAGGGGGATGAGGGCTAGAAAAGACTGGCGAAGCAACAAAGACAGAATGGGATGCAGGGATGAGAAAGAGGAAAGACTGTTCTCTTGTCTTTGGATAACCACTTCATATTCCCTGGTGGGAGACAACAATGCAGCCTCAACCCAAACACGTAATCTACAGTAGTCCACATGTGTTCTCACAGGCTGAGCCCAGTTCAGACAGTTTAGTGGTCACCCTCTTCCTGGCCTAATCCCAAGACATTTCTGTGACATGAAAATATGCATTGATGAGAAATTTGCACATCATGAGCCTGATTCCTCCAAACAATGGATATCTTTGATCACATTTCCTGACAACTGTGTAAAAGCCCCATTTTACCACGTCATACCTTTAATGCACAAAGGCAATATTTTGTGTCACATGTATGCAACTAACAATTATTTTCATTCTTGATTAATCTGTCGACCATTTTCTCTATTAATCGATTAGTTGTTTGGTCCATAAAATGTGGTGAGAAGTGGTAAAAAATGTTGATCACTGTTTCCTAAAGCCCAAGGTGACATCCTCCAATGTCTGTGTTTTGTCCACAGATAAATGACATTCAGTTTACTGTCATAGAGGACTGAAGAAACCAGGTAATAATCACATTTGAAGCTGAAATCAGACATTTTTGGAAAATTACTCAAAATGATTAAACAATAGTTGATTATTCATTTAATAGTCGATAACTAATCGACTAATTGTTGCAGCTCTAGATTCAGGACCAAGATTGTGTCAAATTTGAAATAACCATAAACATAAGTTGCCTTACTTACACTGTACACATGGGCATAAGAACTATAATTTCTGAATGGAACAAAGCACATAATGACCCTACTGACACTACATGATCAACCAAGTTATGGTGGAGGAGGGCCACCTCACTTGAAACAGACCTCCTCTATTGACATGATGACACATTTATATGAAATAAACACTGCGGCTACTGTTTGGACCGTCATCTGCTTACGAAATTGATCAAGATGTTTCAGGCTTAACATCCAAGCAAAGCAATTTCCTGAGAAAAATCCCAATCAACACCTCTGAAATCTATTATTTTCGGAATCTGTCTGTTCTTGTCCTAGCTTTCTGAAAGACTTTTAGAAATGCCAGAGATATCAGATTAATCTTAAATACACAAACCCCTTTAGTGAAACAGCACCTTTCTCAAAAAAAAAGGTCGAACCAGGAGATGAGCAACCAAGAAAATTCAACTGAACTTCAGAATTCATTTAAGCTTGACGTCCAAAAACTGTTGGCAGTGGTTGCACTTTTCACAGTCATCAGTTATCATCAGATTTGGTGCGTCCTTGTTTGGGTAATTTAGTGTGAAGCAGAACAGTTTTGCCTGGCAAGTAAAATTCAAGAGAATCACAGACCAGCCCAGACCTTACAGAGCCTCCAGCCCCGCCTGCCACACAACAGTACGCAGTGAAATCAAGGCGCTCACTGTATTTTCCAACCTGCTTTGATTAGTCTTTGTTATAAGGGACTCCCATCCATCCACCCACACACACACATAGTTCACCGCTAGCCAAGTGAAAACGTTGGCACTAAAACTGAAAAGTACAATAGAGTAATAAATCTTCTATCACTGAAAGCTACTGGAGTGAGAAATGTTTGAACAGAGATTCTGCTAAGCTCCTGTTGACTACAAACAAAGAAAAAGTACAGTTTTGGTGAGCAGGCGGACAAACTGATCTGCCAACCAAGCAGGTGGTACAGTAAGATGGACACTGGGTGGCCCTATAAGAGACATTAAGCTTATATACCTGCATAGTTTCCGTCTAACCAAGCTAATCAAATTAGACATTGCTCCAGTCTCCCTCGCTGTAAATGGACCCTGATCCATGGAGTTGGAGCAACACTGGGAGCCAGACCCTCCCTTGTGTGCCGACACCCTAATGAGTTTCATGTGAGGGGCATTAAAACGGCTGCTAGACCAGTGAAACTGACTGGAGCTGGCAGAGGAGCAATCTGTGATCCAGTCACAACAGACACACACACACACACACACACAAGTGATATAAAGCCAAGCGGAGTTTTGTTTGATATTTAAATACAGGGCCATTTAAACATTATTTCCATTTCTATTGACATTAAAGTAATTATATCAGAGCTCTTGTATATTTTAAACAGAACATTAAGTTTTTTTTTTACTAAAATATCTAGATACAAATGTCTACTTCATGAATATGTTTTGCCATTTTTGAGCCAAATTGTAGGTTGTGCGTAAAAACACAATTATGATGAACCAAATAGGCTTGTTTGTGATTTCTTTAAATGACAATCCCACACTCTGATGGTAACTTCATTATGCAGTGGGTAATTTCAGCCGAGCAGTTTTACAACCCCCAAACACTTAACCAGAGAGTTGGAACAATTCCACATCAGCCTAATTAGCCGCCCTACCATTTAATATTACATCTTACAAGCTCGACACTATCATAACGGCAATGAGGAAGCGAGAAATAACATCTCTGTGATGCAAGACAGATGGATCATGTGTAAAATAAAGATATCTAACTGACATTACATACTAGAAAACACAACTTATTGAAGAATGGAAAATGGAGAAACTAATTATTAACTTAGTATCAAAGTTTGACACTGAGGATAGGGCCAGAGGAGCCCATGTTGTTACAGAAATCAAAAGTATCTTCAGTACTTCAGTCTGAAGGCACAGCTAAGGTAAGAGGTATCCCTGTCCTAAAGTGAAGTGTTGAACAAGATTTCACCTGTTGGTGGCGCTGGCTGTAAAGATGTCAGACAGTATCTGTGATACGTGCTATCAGCAGACGTGCATCTGAAGGCAGTGTGTGCATTAGCTTCAACTCTTGTCACTTGGATATTTGTACATGCAAACCAAGCTTAACATACATCACCTGACCAGCTGCTAATAACAACTCCACCGTCTTACATAAGAGTCTTTCTTCAGTTATCATAACAAACACAGGAGCATATCACACACACACACACACACACACACACACACACACACACACACACCCCAGTGAGGATGGACGAAGAACAACTTTTACAACAACTAGAAGGAAATGTTGTGATTTTTTAATAGACAAGAGTCATGTGTTAACACTAAGCAGCAAGTAACCTTTGATCTGATATAACTGCAGCAGGACATTCAAACATAGAGACAATGATGCACAAAGAAATACAAAATATTGATGCACCGATGCAGGCCTCTCTGTCTCTCTCTCACTGCTATTTGTTGGCACTCGCTCTGACTGTACTTGTCGTGGGGCCAGCATGCCACAGGCCACAGTTGCGTAATGACAGAGACAGAGAGCTAACTTACAGACATTGCATTCATTCAGCAAAGGGGCCTGTCTGGAGCAAAGATTTAGCTGTAGGTCGATCACAGATTGGAAATACAAAAGGGTAAAAGCACAATGAGCACTGCTGCTGCAGAGTGCAGCGGTGGACCAAAGCCCATTAATACAGTCAGGTGACCGGAGTGCAGGCTAATGGTCAATGGACGCATGGTGACGCAACCTCTAAATCTTTTCCTCCTCACTGCATCTGGGTGTAAACACCATCACGTGGTAGAGAGAGGGAGAACGGACCAGGAGCAAATCACGAAAGACAAAATAATGAAAAGGGAATGAAAGAAGAAAAGACAAATAGACAAGGGTCATATGAGAGATAGAACAGATAGTTATTACCCTGCAAACAAAGAGAACAGATTCAAAACATGGACAACTGGAGAGATGTGGACACACTCACGCAGACTGCAATCCAATCTCCAAAGGATCACAAAACAGCTCTTTATGACTATTGCCCCATAAGCTTCTTATTATTTTGTTGTGATGGATGTCTGCTCTCATTTTATGTTTTCCATTTGAACTGTCAGTCAGTTTCCAGAAAACAGGAAGGCTAGTGAGCCTGTGCTGCTGACCCCGACAGTCCCAGCACAAAGGGGGAGCCTGTTAGAGAGCTGGGCTTGTCTTCTATTCACCAATCCCAATCTGTGTCTGCTTCTCTCACAACGCTCAGCATTTTCCCACTTAACATTTTTGAATATGGTTGAGAATGTGAGACACACAATCACTTTTCAAGAAAACTAAGGGCTATTTTGGGGTCATTCTGGAGACCCACAGTCTGAAGCCCCGGCATCCACTCAGCTGAAGTGTCCCTGAGCAAGATGCTGAATCACTGCCAGCTTACACTGATCCTGACCTCTGCCTCCTTCGGATCAGGGCAAATGAAAAGACAAATTCCCCACATGCATCCATCATCCCCAGCGGGAGGCGCATTTGACTGAACTGTCCCTTTAAGTTTGAAAGCTGCTACGTGTCTGGACGAACCAGCAGCCCGGTGTTTCTGCCCAGTCTTGCACTTGTTGTTGGCGTTAAGCAGAACACGTCTGGCACCTGCTCGCTTCGCCAGCATCACCATTTATCAAGCCACAATAAAGGCGGAGGGCAGCGCTTTGGCACCGCGCCCCGAGTGCGTAAATTGGCCGCGCAGAGCAGAGGTTGACGGCGCGGACACTAATGCAGGTTTAACTTTGGGTAAAAATGTGTTTTGTGCCACACACTGCCAAAAGCTTATCACATTCGGTTGTGCATGTGGTTAAATGAAATGAGGCAAACTATGCTGAAGTTGCAGGTGTTGCTCCAGCCTCATGCATTCTGTTGTTATGATTGCTGTCATCATCAATATCATCATCAATATCAGCCACCCGAACCACCTTTTTAATTGGAAATACTAAACAATAATTAAAGTGAGGAAAGTCTCACCCAAAAAGGGGGACATGCGCTTTTTAAAAAAAATCACTTCAGCTTTGATCATCACCAATGATGCCCTCATGAGTTCTTGTTTTCCTCCGCTTTGTCGGTTGCACTCACCTTCCAGTCCGCCCAGGGTCGCTGCCCAGGAGGCTCCGCACAGCAGGCACAGCACCGGGAGCAGGATCAACATCGCACCGACAGGATGATTCATGATTCGGCTCCTGACCAGGTCCAGGAGGGAGGTGGAGGTCCGTCCGATCTGATTTCAACACCAAAGTCCCGGACTCGTGGTTTCAGCTGCGATGCATCCTGATCCTGATCCGGGTTTCACAGATTTCTCTGAGTTCAAAAAGGCGCAGGGCTCAGTCCAAAACAATTATAAATAAGTTGGAGGTTGTTTCAAAGTGAAATAAATGCTTACTTAGTTATTTTGTTCTGTTATTCTGCTACAGGTTACTGCTTTCACCCTGGCTATAATCTGCACAAAGCGCACTGAAGTGCATACATACGCACAGCCTAATGTGAGGGCTGAATTATCCACTGAAGGAAAGCTAAATGCGGAGAACCAGAAGATAAAATATTGTAGTAATATTTTTTTATGTATTCCAGACACAAACTGTGTGTCAAAGTAATCCAAAGTAGCGTCCTCTCTTGCAGGAATAATGTCCGGTGTCCTGGGTTATAATGGGCTTGAAGGCTCGCTCTTATCCCCGCTCTGTGCCCCGGTGTCGCCGAGTCTGTCCCGCTGCTACAAATAAAACCTCCGCTCGCCTTCAGTTGCAAATTATTTCAGGAAATTAAAGCACGAAAATGTCCGGAAGTGTTAGGTCCGTGAAAAAAAAAACAAGATTCGGAGCGCGCGCTGTGTCGCTGGAGCTCGAGCGCTGGCACGGGTGCACACAGTGATACGGAGGCTACTGACCGGCTCGAGGATGTGCTGCTGTAAAGCTCGAGCGCTGACAGTGTACGAGCCAACCAAGACGGGCCCCGCCCTCCGGATAAGGCAGCGGGAGAGAATACAACAGGTAAACCGGCAGGTGCAGGCAGGACGATATTTATATCCTCAAAAACTCTACAAGTGATTCATATCAAACTTCTGAGTAAACTGGAGCCGTTTTATGAGAGTTTCTTTGGAATTATGGGTTCATTTCATGTGTGGAAATGAAAAGCAGTGGGGTCAGAGAGTCCTTCCCACTGCGAACACTACACTACTATTGTGGAGCTGCAAAAATTAAATAACTGGATATATTATTCTCACGGTTTTTTTACAGGAGCCATTTTGACATGAGATTGTAGGGTAAACACAGGTGTTAGCAATGATACTAATTAAGGTTCAGTTCCATTCAACTGGAACTGAACCAGTCAAACAGAGTGAGGATGCTGCTGTTGCACACTGGCTCACTGCTAAATGGAAGGGAACCGTAATTAGTATCATTGGTAACACCTGTGTTTACCCTACAATCTCATGTCAAAACGGCTGCTGTAAAAAAGGTCTGTAGTGCAATGTGTAGTAGAGCTGATATAACATGCCGATATAGCTGCTAATATCGGCCTTTTGCGGATATACTGTGTATTAACAATAAAATGTACCACTCGGTGCTCTTGGTCACAATTGGTTTTATTTATATTATTTCAGAAAATCTTATTAAAACTGATTTTGTTTTAGTATGGCCCCCAAAAGCCAGTATTGGTAAGATAATATATAATATGAGCTACTTTACTGCCTTAATTGGTATTACAAGGTTGCCTCAGACTGAACTGAATGGCCCTCACTATGAATACTGTTAAAATATTGGAGGTAGAAAAACTCCCTGTGAGGGGGGAAATGGCGTAAAAAGTTCTACCGGAGATTGTGAAGAAAAAGTACAGGAAATAGAGTTAACACCATTATTCATTAGTTAACCATTCAAAATATCAATTTAAAGAATGTACATTTGACCATGAATGTTCCCTCTGCTCCTTTTAATTCTGCTCCTGTGGTCTGGCTTCCTTAATCCATCTGTCAGTCATCTGACATCACTGGGGGGGCGGGGCGTTTAAAGTAAAGATGATTAAACAGTAGATGTGAGGTCAATGGTCTGCAGGCTTTAACCACACTAATAATCCACAGAGAGGTTGTTTTCTGCCATGTGCTGTTAATTTGCCTTGACATTAACTTCTTCAGTACTTCAAAAACATAAATCAATGTGATTTAAGGTGGTGGTGTCACACAGTTATTTGAAAAACAATAAACTGCAGCCTCTTTAGTTTAAAAATTACCCAAGCCTGTGTTGTAATGTTAATATTAATTGTGCAACAGCCATAACTGCAGAACTGAAAGCACTCTCCTTCCTGCCCCCTCTCTCTTTCCCCAAGGAGGAAAGCAGGGACGGCTGGCAGTCCTGACCGGCTGATTTCACGGGGCGGGGGTGCAGACATGTACCCCGACTCCCGAACAAAAGGGAGGGGTCACAGAGGAGCCTGGATTAAAGGATTTGGTAGATGAGGAGGGGGAAGGAGGAGGAGGACAGGGGTCAGAGGTGAGGTAGCGTTGATAAAGAAAAGCCAAATGGAGCAAAGAAGTGAGCGGCGCCGTCTCTAATCGAGCCTGATTAAGCTCACACTGTGCATGTCTCATCTTTGCGCGGCCACTGACTTTTGAACGACTAAGCATCACTCAGAATCACAATGAACGTCTTCATCAGTGGCAGTTGTAGCGGCCGTTGGAGATGAGGGCAATTTAAAAGCCCCCTACGCCTTTACCCATGACTTCTAGGTGGCTAGTATATTTATCAATGTCAGTGTGGAGGTCCAGATCTGTCTGGGTCAGTTACTGTTTAGACTGACTGCAGCGCATCTGGCATGAAGCAAATAACACACAATGACATTTTGATTCAGGAAGTATGACTTGAATGTCTTCTGTAGAAATATATCAAACTCATTTGAGCTGAACTGCTACCCCCTTCAGGACAGGTGAAGCAAGTGCTTAAAAAAAAAAGATGCAACATAATGCACTGGATTGTAAATTTCCAACAGAAGGTTTCAGTAAAGCAGACACAAAGACAAAGCGAGATGCACAGACAGTCAGATTGATTGAAGCCTTCAAACCACTGCACACAGCCTGGTTCAAATAGAAACACCAAATCTGCATAAACTGGGCATCGAGATTGGCATAAATTAACCAGAAGCACCAACCACAGAGGAGTATGGCCTTAAAGGGATTGCCACGGCTGCTTATCTGTCCCCGCACATTAATATTCAGACCCTGATGTAAGGAAGCTGCAATCCGTGACCCTGCACTCCTTCGGTTAATGTTTGTGTCAGTGTGCATGCCTGTCTGTGCTTTGTCACAGTCTGTAAATGTGTCTCCGTGGTTGTACAGTATGTGTGTGCATGCTTGCAAGCATATGTGCACATATCTTCTTTTTTTCCCCTTTTTTTTTTCTACAGATTTTGATGTGTGTCAGCCAAGATCAAGACACTGGGTTAGGCCAAAGGTTTTATATTATGTGCGTATTTGTGCATGAGTGTGTATGTGTGTGTGTGACTAATGGTTGGGGACCACTGGTTGAGCTGGGGGGATTGTTATGGGTGAAGAGCATGACAGAGAAGAAAATCCGACAGAGGAAAGAGATGGAGAGAGACAGACGAGCCACCACCTCCAGCAAATGTAATTATATGGCTCAGAATCAGTGATCAGCTTTAGGCCAGGCAAGCACACACACACACACACACACACACACACACACACACACACGCTTGTGACATTGACCTTGTCCTTGGACATGAGGACAGGGGAGCAGTGACTTTGTTAAAAAAAAGATGAAAATGTTGTTTGTTGTGAAAGTCTGTCCTGGAATAAATCTGGTGACTGTGTGACTGATCTGTGTGCTCGGTAAGTGATGCATGCAGTCATGGATTTTAATTCTGTTCTCCCATTTAATCAGTAAGAGCCTGTGTAAGTGTGTGTGTGTGTGTGTGTGTGTGTATGTGTGTGAGGGGGGGGCGGGTCATAAAAGACAGGGGGCTTCTGCCCTGAGGAGCAGAGGGGCCACATGCACTCACACACACACACACACAAAAACACTCATTTAGTTAAGAGCTTTCATTTCCCTAATTAAACCAAAGATATAGTGTACCCTGATTTTCTGTCTCCCTATCTCTCTCTCTCTCTCCCCCTGCGCCCTCAAAGCTCTCTTGCCCCCTATGTCCCCCTTCACTCTTACCACCTCTCCTACTGCATCTGCGCACATTTCCCACCTCCTTCCCTCTAAATCTATCAATCAAGAAATCTAAGGCACTGCGTAAAACCACGGAGCAGAAATCCTGTGCACAATGTGAGCACTGCACCCAGAATGTCTGACTAAAACAGATTACGGGGCGAACGTGGGGTCAATCACCACCCTGTGTGATTTTCACTACTTGGTGTTCGTATCGCAGCTGGCTGGTTGCCAACTGATTTACCCCCCATCCCTCACCTCTGCTGAGGAGGAAATGGAACAAACAGCCCAAAACCTTTTCCACTAATCCCCCAACAATGGATTCTGCTGTTTTATTGAGGGCGGAGATGGAAGGTTATTCAGGCAGTGGGTCTGAGCGGTTGTATTGAGCCCAGGTAAGCCTGGAGATTTGGATCAACGCTCAAGTTAAAGCATTTGATTAGTTTCATTCCACCCAAATGATCCATGAGTATGTGTGTTATTGTCCAGGTTACTTAAGATATACAGAAATATTAACCTGCCACTTGATGGAAGATTTCACAAGGTGGATGATCAGCCCTCATATTACACTACATATGTTTAACCTATACATTGATTCAACTATTCCTGCTTTTGTTATACAGTGGATTCCTTTTAACATAGAGGGGATGTAGCTCAGTGGTAGAGCGCATGCTTTGCATGTATGAGGTCTTGGGTTCAATCCCCAGCATCTCCACCTCTTGCCTACAGAGGAGCTAACATGCTTCCAGGGTTTTGAACTCCTTTGGGTCACTAAATACTACATCAGACAGGATGTTCAAGGTAGTAAAGCCTTTCAACAAAAAATAAGTAAGAACAGCAGCTCCTCTTGTAAAGAATGCAATGCTGAATTCAAAACATCTTTAGCTGGAATATCCTTCAGCAAGCTTACCGCTCTCTTACTTCTCAGTTTGTACATCTTTGTTTCCTTACCAGGCAGTTAACAAAATAAGACATCCTTCCTTCGGAGCCGTCATTTTAAAGCAACCTCAATTAGATATGACATGTAGCGCAGCTGGATCATCTGTCCATTGTCATTCATTTTAGGACTTGAGACGAGCCTTCAAGGTGGCACGTTGAGTTTTTTTCAAGGTCACAGACAGGAGGAAGAGAGCCCTTTGTTATTTTCCATATGATGTTTTCAACTGCCACATACACAGTGGTATTATGATTGTGTATATACATGTAGTAATATAAAACACATGTGTTTGGTTAGGGTTACACGCCACAACAACGACTTTAGGGAACATCATGGTTTGGGTTAAAATTACTGCTTTGTTAATGTTTGGGGAGCTGTGTTGTCATGGTAAAAGTGTCTGGGTGTGACAGTGCTTAAAAAACACTTTCCTGTCCGTGCATTCACCAGAGCTGGGAGGTGATTAGCCCAGCTTAGCATGAAGAGTGGATGCAGGGAGAAACAGCAAGCCTGGCTCGGTCCAAAGGTAAAAAATATGACTAACAGCACCTTTAAAGTTCACCAACTAACTTGTTTCATCATGTTCTTTTCAGCTTCCTCAAAGTATCATGTCAGAAATTCTAACCTGCCAGCAGAGAGTTTTTCAATAGAACCATATGAAATTTCACAGAGTGGAAGGAAAGCAAGTGAATCTGCAATATTTCACTACATGTTAGTGGTTTCAATAATAACGAATGGGTTCATTAATCTTCCTCAGAAAGATGAAGACATTGAGACCACCTCCTGTAATTTGAATTAGGGCTGAATTATAATACAGTCAATGTTCTGTCATAAGAGGGGTTGTAGCTCACTGTTACAGTGTATGCTTTATATTTATGGGTTCAAATCCCATCATCTTCACATATTAGCTCCAGGAGAGCTCTCATACTTCCAGTGTTGGCTCTCCTTTGGGTCACTAATACCAAACCATACACAGTGTTCAAGGTAGGAAAGCCTTTCACCAAAAAATCATTTGTAGCCGTGCACTGCCCCCAAGGCAGATAAATAAGAAATAACTGAAAGAAGGAGCTCCTCTTGCAAATAAATACAATGTTGAATCTGCTTTATTTTTGGCTGTAAGAGCCTTTTTACAGGCTTACTTGTCTTCCTGATGTTTTCATTCACCACATATAGAGAGATATTATGAATGTGTTTAGGTATAGGTTTATTATGCTGCATGTGTGAAACCAGGAAATGGATTCAACTAGTCCCGCTCAGTAAAGGTGAAGATATTAACGACTACCTCCCCTCCTTCTTTGAACGAGGGCTGAATTACAGTACAGCCTTCAACCACATTCATTATAAATCAGATACAGCACGTAAATCCCCACAAAACTACAACTTCTTGTTTTCATATTCTATTTGTGTACAGACTAAACAAATGAGATACAACATGTTAGTTGATGAGCTTTAGAGATGATGGTAGCCACATTTTTCTACCAGGCTACCCATTCCTCCCTACATTCACTCTTCATGCTAAGCTTGGCTAATCGACATGAAAGTGGTATGTATTACAGATATACCATATGTTGTGTTTAACATAACTTCCTCAAAATCCTTTACAACAAAAATGATAAGCTGCCAGCAGAGGGTGTGTAAATGGAACAATGTGCAATTTCACAAAGCAATTGAATATTAATTTCATATTTCACTACATATTTGGTTTAGTGATTTTAAAAATCAGGTATGGGTTCAGTAAGGTGAAGACAATGAAAGAATGAAGGCTAAATTATAATACAAATTAGAAATTGGTTTGTCATTTGGGTTACTCAATACTTAGATTTTATACTGTTTTAATCTTTTATTCAGTTTCTTTCACCAAAAAATCTGTTGTAGCCTTGCACTTTCTCCATATTGAATAAATATAAAAGAACCAAAAGAATCAATTTCAGCTGTGCAGAAAGTGCATAACTTTGGCCTCCCTGTCTTCTTTGAAAAGGTTTATTATGAAACGTAGCCTAAGTGTTAATCTGGGGGATTTCGCTTATTGGTATACTGTAATATAAAACACAAGAGTTTTGTATAATGTCATTGTTAATGATGTGGTTACGTTTAGGTTTATCATCCTGCATATGAGTCACCAATAAATAACTATTAAGTAATATCAACTAATACCTTGATTTATATAGTGAAATGCTCAAAAGCAAAGGGGATGTAGCTCAGTGGTAGAGCGCATGCTTCGCATGTATGAGGTCCTGGGTTCAATCCCCAGCATCTCCACTTACCTTCAAAGATTGGGTCATGCTCTCCCTTTGGTCACTGAATACTACACCATACACAGTGTACAAGGATGCATTATGTAAGCGCTTTCACAAATAGAGTTGTAAACTTGCACCGCCTTTGAAGCAAATCAGAACATGACAGTGATGAATTCAGTGTCCTTTCATCTACCGAGTAGCAAAGCCCAAATCCTATCATTGTACACTATTCCCTCCTTTAGGTCACACCATAATACAAGTACTGCATGTACTGCTCAGCAGCCTTGCACTCCCTCCAAAGTGAATCACTTCCAAAGAACCAAAACTATCAAATCTACTTTTTTATCTTGCCAGCAACAACCTTCATAAGGCTTAGTGTCCTACAACTGATTTTTTGATATATAGATATATAGATATATATAGATAAACTGTAGCACTATGAACACAGTAATATGTCCATTGACTTCAGTCCTCCACCTCTCGTTTGTCCCTGCAGGTCATTTCCTTAAGCAAACAGAGAACAGGGGCCAGGATGAAATTAAAAAAGGAGAGGGGATTTATTTTATTCTCATGACTATCAAAGACAAATAAATGTAAAGAATGTAGTTTCTATAGTCAGTAATAGCAATAATCTTTCCAAAAGAATCAGTTTTGCTGCGCGCATCTTCCTCAACAGTAAGACCAGTAAGATTATTACATCATTTTCTGCTTTTTACCTCCATACAGAGAGAAGACTAATCTGAGAACCGAGACTAATCTGAGATGGTTCACTTCTTTCATGAATACCTCCTGGCTGTGTTACAGGTATGTTGCATGCATGTCATATTGGATGCAACATAATTAGAAGCAACCTCAAAACCCCTCATATCTCCCCTTTATAGTCTTTAGATTCATGAGTAAAAATGCTCCCAGCATTCCCAAATTGCATTAATCTATCAAGCTGTCCATACACTTTTTCCAATGTGACATGAACACAACATAACTGATCCTGCCAAGAAAACATAGATACATGTCGAGAGGCTTCTCATGCTCCAGCTGCACCTGCTGAGGTGTTGCAACACAATGCTTGGCAGAGGAAACAAAGCAGTTCCTTATCATCACATACAGAGCAATGTGCACGTTTTCAGTGTTAATAAAAGTATCCTAATCTGTCAAACATTAACACATGTTTGCAGGTACTACTTTCATGCAGTCATGGGGGAGAACTGTGTGCGCTATCCATCCCTGTGATGTGAATTAAAGATGTTCAAACAATGCTAACCAATCAATTATTTACATGTCACACACACACACACAAGCACAAGCTAGGAAGCAAACACATACACTAATGCACACGGAATCACACAGACACACCATATCCTATTAAACAGCCCTAATTAAAGGGATCATTTCAGCTATAATTAGCCTCTACGTCTGTGGTGTAGCCATCCTTTAGTGTGAGCTGATATATAATCAGTAGCCTCATCTCTCAAAGAAGCACCAAGAAAGAAGTGCTTCGTAAGACACACACACTGCTATTCAATCATGGCAGGTCACTTAAATTGAATACAGCTAACCTAATCATGTAATGCAGTGATTCCCAGCCACTGGTACTCTTGTACCCCAGGGGGTAATTCAGCAGTTGCCAAGGGGGACATAGAAAAGCTGTGGAGTTGGCTAGCTAAAGTCACTATAAAGATAGAAATTACAATCTGAATTTAAAAAATATGTCTACACTTTGAGTCAGCAAGTTAGCTAAAAGTAATGGAAAATTTTGAAGCAGTTACCAAAAATGTATGGATAAATGTCCAACTTCTGCCCCTTCAGATGCTCATGTAAGCATGCAAGCTAAAACAAACCAACCTAAAGATTGAAAGTTCAGCTGTATTAAAAGAATATTGTGGCATTCTCCATTACATCCACTTCTGTATCACTTTCAGTTAAATAATATCTGTTTAAAATCTATTCAAATGAGCACTTTTGGAATATGACAGACACCCCAACTGTCATGTCCCAGATGAGCTCGTGTGACAGGGCTGTGGGGGTACGCCTGACAAAAAAGGTTTGGAATCAGTTGATCTAACATACGCTGATGTGCTCTGATCACACGTCTCACTTTCATATGCTTGCGCACTTTACATTTGATTGAGGGAATATTTCCAGATCAATCGGACTTGCAGCAGACACGCCCACAAACCCAAAGAGCTACACGCACAGTCATCCTGCTGTTACTATGATGACAGAAAAGTGTTAAATACAATTATACAGTATCAGTCTCCTGATGGCAACAAAAGGTGAAAAGTAATTACCCAGTGTTGCTCTAACCTAATTCCTTATGTGACATTCTGGTAGATTGATTCCACAGCAGATGGTGCTATCAATTATTGAGCCTGGGAAGACGACGCTGCCCTCAATCAGATTAAGTAGATTATGCCAACATCAACTCCCTTATGATCCAGACTTGGTGTCGTAGATCAACATCAAGATGCCTACCCCCAACACCACCTCCTTAGCCTGTCACTTTTTTTCTATCTATCTATCTATCTATCTATCTATCTATCTATCTATCTATCTATCTATCTATCTATCTATCTATCTATCTATCTATCTATCTATCTATCTATCTATCTATCTGTCAAAAGGTTCTTTCTACTGAATTTGTTCATATCTTCTTGGTGTATTTGGTGTTGTTGTGTGTGTGTGTGTGTGTGTGTGTGTGTGTGTGTGTGTGTTAATGTATGCAATTCTCAAATCTGACCTAAATACGCTACACGTTGAGCTCTCTGAATGCTATCCGACTACATACCATGATGGAGTCACTGCCAACATACTCATCGTTCCACCCAGCCCAATGCAAATGTCCCCTTAATCCTGTTAACCCACTCTTACTGTGTGGAGACGCAGTGAGAGTAGGAGAGAGCCCGGGGCAAGTATGGCATTGTACCCCTCCACCCCGCTGAGATCTAATTGAAGAAACAAGTGCTCTGTACAAAGTGAAGCTCCTCGGCTCACTGTGACATTAATACATGACTAGTGTTTAAAAAAAACAACTGTGATCCGCAGCATATAAATTTGAAAAACAGGATTGTGAATGTGGGGGTGCAGAGGAAGAGGAAGCAAATTTAAACACCGGCTTACACTATGTTTAAGTTGAGGTTTACAGCTGCTGACAAAGTGGATCATATAATCCGCAGGTGCTTTACTTGCAGTCCAAGAAACAGGAAAACGAGTGACTCAGATTGATTTCAGTGTTGTTTTATTGACTCCAAATAAATAAAAAGACGGAATGTTCTTATTGTTATTTGGTTATCTCACAATGTGCAGCACTGCACTTGCAACAGTTGAAACAAACCCCTATTTTTCATAGCAATTTATAACATTTCTTTTACAGTGTAATTGCAGTATACAGTCTGGCAAAGAAATACTGACCTCTCCAGAAAAACTGCTGTTTATTTAAAAGCTTACAGTAAAAACGTACAGTAAAAAGGCAATGTACTTCTGTCGGTCGGTCCACCACTTTGGTCCAGACTAAACAACAATTTTCTGAAAGATTGCCATGGCATTTGGTACAGACATGGTTCCCAGAAAGTGTATCTTAATGATCCACTGACCTTAGTGCCATCATGCAGCATTTGTGGTTTTGGGGTGACAGAGCATGGCTGTAGACTCTTAGTCTTGTTGTAACCTAAATTTTAGGGGTGCTTTTTTGTCTTTATTGGACAGGACAGTTCAAGTATGACACAAAGCAAAGGGCCACAGGTTGGACTAGAACTCATGGCTGCTGCAGCGAGGACTCAGTTTTTAATATATGGTGTGCCAGCTCTACCAGATGAGCTACCAGGCCACCCCAAAACCATGATTATTTACTAGCTTTAACCTTTACCCAATCAAACCTTCCCCATAGAGCTGATATGTTCAGGGTTGTCTCAGAAGACCACCTAATGTCTCTTTCAGATGACGTGTAGGGTAATGAAAAACTACTTCTCACACCATCCAACAAATTTCAGCCTATCAGATGACCCCCTCCCCCTTTACACGCCCTAGTCAGTCCTCCCCTCATTGCAGATAACCTACTTAAGCGGGAAGGATGAATTGAAGGATCGGCGCCTGTACTGAGGAGTCATCTATACTGTATCAGTTGTATCATTATATTTTAATGCAGGGATTAGATCTTATTTATTGTGTGCCAAGGATTAGTTAAACCTAAAGATATTGATGCCTCGCAATAGTCTGCCTGGTTGTGTGTGTGCCCACTTTATTGATCGCACCTGTGAAAATTATCCAGCACTACTCTGACTGCCAAACTGCTGGCAGCAGCCTTCCAATATATGTGAGCTGCCATTTGGTTTTTACATGCTCCGAGGAAGACTGAGTCGAAACACATAGGCATTAAGCCCATTTATTAAAGGCTTTTTAATTTTTGCAAAGCAGTGTGCCTTAGTGTATTTTGGTTATGACTTATTGACCACAAAGCAACACACAAGTAAGACCTCTCCTTTTTGTTGGTTTAATGATAAGTCCTTGGAGCCAAACAGAACCTGTCTTTTGATACCTGCTTTTGTGAAACCGGATTTGTGAAGAATCACTCCTTGGCTGATCTACTGGCATTTGCTCCCTCTATAAATTTCAGCCTGTATTAGACAGCAGCCTACGAATTAATACATGGGTCATGGGTTTTCACATACCCTGCTTTTGAAAAACAATAATTCACCTTCCTTTGTAACTATATAGTGTGTGTGTTATTAGTCTAAGTGAGTGGAAGAAGCATAGGTGAGAAGCTGTTTTACTTATAGATTTGTAGCATGCAAGGTGATTGGGGTTGTTGTTTCTTAATGATAAAATCTGACCTGACAGAATAAGGCGGGTCTATTGTGTGCTAAGCTCTTCTCAACAACATGTTTTGACCCTCATCCAGCTGGAAAAACCGTCTTAGTAATTAAAAAAGGGTGAGGTGGGTGGATGCACTGGTATCATTAGCAGCAGTTAGAATGTCTACATGTTTTACAATAACAAAAAATTTACATTTTAGGGAGGAATGACAAATAACCCACTATGGTAGATTTCACAGTAGACTTTTTTATTGCAGAAACATGTTTGTTAGCACAGTTCCCAGTGCTGGGAGATAAACTGCTGTTGGTGGCTGATAGCAGAGAGATTTAAAGCCTTTACAGTACACACAACCACAGCTTTTGACTCTGGCTGGGGTTGCCTCTGTTTGCTTTATCACTGTGCTGCAATGTGGGCCAGAGCAAATGTGGAATATTCCCATTTCAGAAGGCAAGAGTTGCTTTGCTGAAAATGTTCAAGGTCTTTCAGTGTGAAAGCATTTATTGTTTGAGGGAGAAGAAAGCTTTGGCTGTACTGGAGTTGGAGCTGTATAACTGTACGGAGACCAGCTTTGGTACTGAGTCTGATACCAAGATCAGTGTTCTCCAAATGACCTGACTTGATATTCTCCCCTGAACTGAAAAGAAATAAAAAATTTAGAACCATACAATTATGTTCATGCACCTGAGTTTTTAGGTATGCTTGTGGCAAGACTTTCCCATTAGCCTCAGATGTACTTTGTATTTAGTGCTCCTTAGCAAATGTTAGCATACTAAGCTAAATTGGTTAACATGGTAAACATTGTACCTGCTTGCATTGGCATGTTATCCATTGTGAGCATTTTTGCATGCTGGTTTTAGCATTTAGCTCAAAGCACCACCACCACAGTATGGCTTCACAGAGTCTGTCTTACTCTAAATATTATAATTTAAATTAAAATTGAGCTCCACTTGACGTGTTTCTGCTGCTGACTTGACACGTCAGTATTAAATCTTTATTAATACAGATGTGTTCTGTAATAACATCAAACATTTCCATTCAAATACGCTTTCAGTTTTAAATCAGCAGCATATAGTGAGAAGAAAGATCACTGCATTTTAAGCCTTGCAGACTCATTTACAGAAATAATTACATTGCAACCAGACTGTGTAAGATCACATTGGAATAATTACACAGCAGCAAATGTTGAAAGGATGAGAGATTATGATTATATGGAAGAAACTGATTATTTCATTCAGTTGATTCAGTGGTTGATTACACAGATTATACAGCACTATAGTTCACTGATTAAATGATTCACTCTGCATATGTGTGGCTGTATGCAGGTATAACCCTCTATGTTGAACTATTAGTATTCTGTCCAGGGCTAGATTGTTTATAGCCACAGTCATTTTGTGGAGAAAAAAAATTTGTTAACATAAACATGAATATCATCAAGTTACAAACACATTACATAAGTGCACTGGAGAATACATAAAGTGTAAACATACAAGCTCATTAATATATATTTTTTATGTGGGGACCCAACTGAAGTAGATCTGAAAAATATTCTGTCAGGACCTGAAGTTACACTAATTAAAGATTTAAGAATAAACATGATTTTACAGTAAAATTATGTTTTGTACATACTAATTAAAACATGAAGACTTTGATATGGGAAAATACCAAACCTTTGAGGCTAATTAAAGGCTGTAGAGTAGATTTCACAAAATGTACCTGATTAGAATTAGGTTCTGGGTTCAATCCCCGGCATCTCCAGTTCCCCTACACAATCCCTCTGAGATCCCTCATCTGTCTGTCCGTCAGTCATTGTGGCGCTTGAGCGTGCAACTCATAATTCTTGTTACTGGGTGGGATTCGTTTTTCATTTGAAGAAGGACGTTTTTGAAATAGTAGTTACTGGATATAACTCCAGTTCTATGAGTATGCCCGTAGTATAATGTGTTTTGCTATTGATTTTGGACACTCACTTTTTCAAACACTGTTCTGTCCAATAAACATTTACTAATTCTTGCACTAGTGTCACACTTGTGTTTAGCCATAAAAAGATCAATACATTCTCAGCACTGAAGAGCTGTAGGGCAGCCCACGTATGTTCTTCTGATAAACACTTGACTTTTTGCTTCCTAACAGAATGTTTTGTTTGGGTCTGGGACAGCCAAATGATTCGAATGAATTGAACAATTTGGAAGTAAGCAACAGTAATTCCAGTACACAAATGGAATGCTTGGTGTTAAGTCTGTGTTTACTACAGTTGCCAGGCAGCAATGACATTCTTCAGTTTTTTTATTTATTTATGAAGGCTAAAATGCCTGATTCTCACGGCAGCTCAGCTTTTCTAAAAAACGACAACTTGTTCCAGTGAGAATAAAATTGTTTGGTGATGTATGGTTCAACGATTTGCACAGGGGACTGATATGATTGTTGGAACTACAATGATTGGTCAAATTTGCATTACATTTTGCAATCGCAATATCAAAACTTCCTTGAGGTGTGGATTCTTCCCATAACACGTTTTGTTGGAAGGCCTCCTGGCATTTGGAGAATACTGCAATGAACAGCACGTTGAGCATAAACGCCTCTGTGCAAGCTTGAAGCTTATACGCCATCATCCTAATTAGGAAATGTTGTCATTTTGGTTACTCAATACTTAGACTTACTTTCACTTTTTAAGGATCACAAGGATCCTTTATTCGCCGTCTTTCACCAAGAAATCATTTGAATCCTTGAGCGTCCCCCACACTGAATACATTTGAAAGAACCAGAAGAATTTGTTTCAGCTGTTCAGAAAGTGCACGACTTTGATATCAGCTCCCCCTCCTCATAAAGGAAATTATGAGAGTAATTAGCATGATCAATGTAGCTCAGTGGCAGGGTGTATGCTTTGCATGTATAAGGTCCTGGGTTCAATGCCCTAGTATCCTGTTATCTTTGATTGAGCAAAACACTAATTCTATTATCAGTTTGTTCATGGTCTCCTTTGGGTCACACAAAATACACAGAGCTCAAGGGTGCTTTACATAAAAACATTCACCAAAAATCCTTGCACTTCCTGCTGATGGAATGAATGATAAGCTGCTCTTGCAATAAAAATGAAAATATTAATTCTTGGCTGCAATAGCCTTGATCAGGGTTAGTTGACCCCAGCTGTCCTCCAACTTTATTTTTTTATTCACCAGATACACTGTGGAGTGATGAATGTGTATACAATAATATGAAAAGTGGACTTTATGTAATAACTCATTGTCATTTGATTGTATTCTTTGGTTACATCATCTGTTTGTATCTCATTCCCCCTCTTCTTTTTTTGTCCCTGCGAGCCCTATCCTTAAGCAAACAGAAAAGAGAAGGGCCATGATGAAATGAAAGAGGTAAAGAGAAAGGGGTTGAGACTAAAGAAAGAGGAAGAAGGAGAGGGCAAGGAGTGGGGGTGGAATAAGGAGTAGAAATACAGAGAAGGGGGTAAATTGGTCCTTGGCTGGTTGTTTGACCCATGGAAAGGGAAAACGCTTGGATGGATGAAAAAAAGCAGTTAGGCTGACAACACACTAACACCACCTCCATTAATAAAAGATACGGTTCAATAATCAGCACATGAATATGGATTAATAATTTCATCAGGAGGGAGAGCAGGTTTGTGGAGTGAAGGAGGGAGGGATGAATCCAGCTGGGCGTCTGCTCACATGACAACAGCTCCTTCATTTTAAGCTTTTGCAACCAAGGATAGAAAGAAGAAATTCAGAGGTAATTAAAAAGGGAGAGAAGGAGTGACAGGGGGACAGGAGGGAGGAGGAAGAGAGTGGCGTTTGTGCCTCCCAAACATCTGGTGACTGATTAGCAGGAGAGGAGAGGACCTGAAGTTCGTCTGAGAGCTTAAAATAGACATGGCAAAGTGGGTAGAGCAAATAAATCATATGTTATTTAAATACTGTATGACTTTAAAGGCCATATTATTGAACTGTAAGTCCCTTTTAAGAAAAAAGGGTACATTCCTCATGAGGAAATGGATGTGGAGCCCATGTCTTACTCTGGCAAACTTCCCTGCTCCTACTGGATGTGTGCATGAGAGGAAGAGAAAAAATGATGTGTGGTCCAAAAGCCATTAATTGTGTCTCAATTATTAAATAAAAAAAACACTTTTGTATGTTTGTACTGTAGAATGCAAATAAAGATATGTTCACTTTAAAATGTAACATGTTTGCATGTTAGCATGCTGAGTTTAGCCTTAAACTGCAAGGAATATTAGATAAATATACAGTATTTGCTCATGCTGTAGGCCATATGTCTATCCTTGGCTACCTGCAATCGAAGATTTCAGAGAATCATGTATATCGCACTGTTGCATGTGAACAAAAAAGGACACAGAAAGCTGGTAATGATCCATGAGATTGCATTAAATACGACTAGCCAAAATATATACCAAAATCTGACTGCAGTTTGTGCTCTTTAATAACTTGCTGCCTCCACAAATTACCCTACAGGCCTTTAATAGAAGTACTCCACAAATCTGTTTGGCTCAAGTCTGTTGTGTCTCACAGTGATCACAAAAAATAGTTAGTTTTCTTGGTTTCAGTGCTGCCTGCACTTTATTGAATTGCTTCAGATGCTGTCAGCTTTGTAAAGTGCAGTCAAGTGTATGATGTTGTCTCCGTATTCTGGAAACACACAGAGATGAAAGCTTGACAGCAACTTCCAGTAGCCGCTGATGTTTGTATCACAATCGTCTCTGCTGCATTGTGATGACAGTTTACGTCTCATGAGAGCAAGAAAGGATTTTTTTGGACAATGTCGGGAGAATTTGTTGTTTTCCTTCTGAGTGTATGAACAGGTAGTCTCTCTGGGCTAAATTTAACCTGACAGACATGGTCGCTGGTGTTTTCCCTTAGGCAAAAACTTGTGAATACCGATCTGCTTAGGAGGAAAGGGGGGGGGCAGAATATCAAGAAACATTACATCAGTTTAGTCAGTCATTCAGCCCCTTGGTCTCCATCACACAGACATCTTGTCTATAGTCATAGTGTAGGTGCTTTCATGATTGTGTCTGATACTGTGTGTGCTCAGATCCACTCACCTGACCCCACTTGACCTGATCAGACTACAATTTGTACCCAGTCCAAGGTGACAAAAGGACACTTAAAACATGGTGAACCAGCCAACCAGAGGCCATTATTCAGTGTGTTAATATCAATCATGGCATGGAAATATTAATGAGGTTCACTTGACACAAAACTCCTAAATCCCTTTGTAACATGTCTGCTGAGTTAAAAGGGTACTTGTTCTTACCTGATACATATGTATAAAAAAGAGAGAGGTAAAGTAACTCTGGTTTGTTGATATATAAGACCTCTTATTCATTAAACTGGTCACACACAGTCATTGCTACAAGAACACGCCCATCTTTTTATCCCTCCAACTACGTGCAAAGTGGCAACTTCTTTGCTCCTGGGCTCACTCACTCATTCAGTCTCTCCTTTTCATCTCTACACTTGCCTATATTCCAGCTCCCATTTTTCTCCATGTCCTCATTCCTTCCTCCATCTCTCCTCCAAACATGGAGCCTCTCCCAAGCTTCTCCTTTGAGCTCCTCCAGCTCCCTGAAGACAGACAGACAGGGAAGCAGGCTTTGGGGGATGGGGGTGCTGATGGGGGATGGAGGAGAGGGTGCGAAGAAAAGTGTTCCCAGAATGTCAACACCCACACACGTGCACATCGACTTATATACATGAATATACACACACTGGGGAACCAGCTCCATAACCACCTTACCCACTGGCACACACACACACACACACACACACACACACACACACACACACACACACACACACACACACACACACACACACACACACACACACACTCACACACAACTGCTGCCAGTCTTTCCACCCAAAACCCCCTCTGAGACCCCTTTGTGGTTTAATTGGTGTAATTATATTTGCATAAGGCTGTCCTGTTTCAGGAGGAGATTCTGACACACACACACACACACACACACACACACACACACACTCCTGACAGGTTTTAATAGGCAGGATAATTGAAATATGATTCCCTCACTAGTGCCCTGAAGGGTCTATCTGTATACTCTGCAAAGGATCAGCGCTCCATACGTTTACTTAGACAAATAGGAGCACGTTTGCTACCAACTGTTCATTATAGAAGGTTAATGGACTTGACGGGAGCGTTTGGGGTCAACATTTTATTGATGATTAAGAGAGGTGACATCCTTTATCTAAAAGTGAAAGACAGAAACTGAAAGACCTCATTATTTTACCAGCCGATGTAACAAAGTTGTTATAATTCCTTTTTCATGTAAGAATTCAAATTGAAAAAAAAAAGCTAATTAAAAAGAGCAAAAATAATGAGAGGAAGGCTTGAAGTGGTAATAAACTTGACATTTTCCCCTAACTATTACTAGGTTACAGCTTAATATGTGAGACTGAATGCTCCTTGTTCAGAATGAGCAGCAACACGAGCAACATAATTACCAGCTAAGCAATGTAAGTCGCTGATTAAAGTAGCTACAAGAGACTTGTAGTTGTTTTCTTTCCAGCTGCAGTAATTGGAAGAAGCCTTGAGGTGGCCCATTAAAGGAAGGATTTATTCTTAAGATAATTAGATATACAGTTATTATACATATACAGTATATTTACATTTTATGATAAAAAACAGTGCCTTCGAATTACTTAATTTATCACATTGAATCTCTAAATCAGTTTTGCTCACACATGGAAGGTTGCATTCCTACATCTACAGTACTATATCTAATTTCAAGGCCACGTGCTAAATGCATTGTAATGTGTAATAAATGTAAGCACACAATGTAGTTGCTATCTCACTGTAATCTAATTTGCTTTGAAGACTGAAACAGCAATAAGAGAAGCTCATAGAGGATTCTTAAAAGCATGTTTTCTTATCAGATTTCAACTGTCAACATTTTCATTGTCAGATTGGCTTAGAGAGGGTTTTATGACTTAATTTCTTCGATACATTCCACTTATTTATTTATTTATGAAATCAAGTTGCCATCCTACTGAACTGTACTTCTGTGCTTTCAATAAAATGTTATATTTCAAATATCTAATGAAGAGAGCTGTGTATGACTGAAGCATGTGTATGAGATTTTCATATGATGTCAGGGAATTTCCATGAAGCACAGACGTTTCCATCACTCACCTACCTAAAGGCTTTGGTAGGTGTTGGAAATATAAAAGATACAGCAGACATTAGCAGTAAAAGTTTCTATGACTGATGAATGGAAAAGACATTTTATAATAATATAAATAGAATGTCACAGCTCTGTGAGCACTCCTACTCCTGTTAGTAATGGTTCGCCTTGTTTTGCGTTCTCATAGTTTTTAGAGCTCTGTTTCACAAGAAAAGGCAAACATTTGAAAAAGAGTTTGAACAAATAAACAAAATGTCACAGAAATGGTTTTTACTTTTATGAACCATCTTGTGACATATATTTCAGGCCCTACAGGGGCTCCTACCCTAGGTATGGAGACTTTTAGCAAACAGTGGAACTGAAAATGAACTCTCAGTAGCGTAAATGAGCATTTAACATAATCGTTTGAGTTAAATTTTAGGTGATACTAAGAGGGGTATTGAAAGATTCAGAGCTTCAGTTAACTGTGTACAGAAGAATACAGATGAAGAGAAGAGATGACAAAGTGGATTAAAACCCATTACAGTGTGAGCACATAATATTGTATTATTCTGTCTTATCCATATTTTATCTGTTTTCTACTAGGACGTCTCATGTATAATAGAGAATTTAAAAAAAATGACAATTACAAAGGGGGAAAACACAACAACAGGACAAAATGGAACTGAGAAACTGGAAATAATGTTGAAATATGGAGGAGGAAATCAAATGTTTCAGCACTTCAACCAAAGTTCTCATGTCCTTCATTTTAATAATAAATAGAGGACAGAAGGAGTAAAACTACATAAGAAAAATACCATGCTTTTCTTCCTCTTTCTTTACTTGTTAATGAGGTCATAACCCTTCAGATTTATCTTACGGCACTTCGGGGGTTCCAGCCCCCAGGTTGGGTACCACTGCTCTCCCACTGTTAAATAAGATCATTATGCCTCATATGAGAGCTCATATACAGTCAGGCAACATTGTGGACTACTGTCAGTATTATTCTCTCTCACACACATTTCACAGCTGGCCCACACTCTCTTTACAGATGAGTAATATGGAGCCAGTGATACAGAAGGAGGAAAGTTTCAATTACTGTAAATTACATAAAATACCTTGAAGATATTCTTAAAAAAAGTTTTTTGTTCAAACTGCCTTCCAAATTACCTCCTATTCTTTCTAACAAAAGAATACAATGAAATACCCTTGAAATGGTCTTAACAATAATAAAATGACATCCAATCTTCTGCACCCCAAAGTGATTTTGAAATGATCTCTAATTCTGAGACACCACCGCTGGCCACAGTGTGACAGCCGCAGTTTTACATAATGCACTGTTGCATTTTTTAGCCTTTTCTTTTTTATTCACAGAAAGGTATCTCCCTTCTTTTTGCTTTGTTAACCACATCTCCCTTCCCCCTCTCCCTCTCTCTCTCTCTCCATTTCTCTCTCTCTCTTTCATTTATGAACTCACCTCACCTACGCTATCCATCCCTCCCCCTTCTCCTCCTCTCCCTCCTCCACCACCTCCTCATTTTCCACACACACCAAACCCCTCGCCTAAAAATGAAATCTGATTTTCCTTCTCTCTCTCTCCTCTCTCTCTCTCTCTCTCTCTCTCTCTGTCTCTGTCTGTCTCTCTCTCTCTCTCTCTTCCTGTCTCTCTTTCTCTCTCCCTCTCTGTAGATGAGGGTCTCTGGGTCTTTTGTTCATCCACCCGCTCATGTGGCCTCCTCCGGTTGCCTAGGCAACCGGGTGTATACATACTGTTGCTCCAGGAGAGAAATGGAGATGGAAAAAAAGAATGGGATGCAGAGAGATGAGAGAGAGGTGGAGAGGGATGAGATGGAGTCAGAATCTGAGGAGAAAGAGAGAGGAAGAAAAACGGATGACAAGAGGTAGAAATGTGGAGTGATTAAGAAAAAGAGAGGAGGAACTGGAGAAAAAAGGGGATACAAGAATGAATGAATGTAGGAATGAGGAGATGCAGATATCCTTTCCCTTTCTGCTGCATGGGCAGTATTTTTTCCCAGCTCAGATCTCCTCAGAATGAAATTACCCTCTAATGCCAAACCCAAAACAACATTTACACATGTAATTCCTATTTCAGTGCTCAGCATTTTCTCTGTTTCTATCTATTTGGTTTAGCAGAAGATAATCAATTTTTTTTTCAGATGCAAAGCAAACTTTTAATCTAATCTTCTGTCCTGGAACTGGAACACTTGTTTCATATCAGCGACTGATTGTAGTACAAGAATTTAAAGCTTACTGTGCGCTGGTCGCACACACTGCAAAATAATCTGTATCAGAGAGTCAGCGAAATAGTTTAAATGTGAAATGTACTGCAATGAGAATGCAAAATGTAGAGAGAAACCGGTGACATATCGCCTTCTTTCTCATCTCACATACTCATCACGTGTACTTAAAAGTTGTTTAATTACACCATAATCACGTAATTACTCAAATCAACTGAGCTTAAATGTATCTTTGTGCCAAAATATATCATCTAAACTGGTGGAGGGGACAGACATTAAATTCTGTCTTATTCTCATATGTTCTGCTTTGCACTAGAACAATGGGAACAGAAAACACAAAAGGGAAAACACAAAAAGAGGACAACATGAGTGGGTGGGGAAATCTAATAATGACGTTGAATCAGGGAGGAGAGAATCAAAGGTATGAAGGAAAAAAAAGAGAGAGAGAGAGCCACAATAAATATGAGCATCCTCGTCCGGGCAGCATCTTCCTCCACCCAGTTGTCTGTGTTTGCTGTATTAGACGCCCTGTAGGAATCCAAACCCTGCAGACAAGCAGCCATCTGCCATCTTGGCTCTTGTCCAATGCTGCTCTGTGGAGCCAAGATGGCGCCCAATCACATACATTCAAAGAATTACATTCAAAACTCAGTCAAATAAGACATGTTTTATAGCATATTATGACACATACAGACTTATTTGCCATAATGTAATTGAGGACTGCATTTAGAGTTAGGAGTTAGGTGAGGATACATTCAATATCACCAGTTGTAAAGGTTGTGACTGTAAAGCTGTTCAAATTAATACAGAGATTCACAAATACAATAGAGGCATACTACCATATGTACTACATGTCAAATATAGGCATATATTCAGTAGCAAGAGCTACTGTAATATTAAATACTTAACCAAGTACTAAATCCAGTAATAAGTCAGTCAGTCAAATGTAACAAGACTCATGCTGCATTTACAGTGTGTCGGCAAAATAGGAAAAACAGGAGACCTTCCTGTTATTCCAACTTGGAAGCCTTCACATAATATTCCATGATGGTTAGATATCCCCATTTCTAGCATTGTAGTGGCACCAGATAAATAGCCTAAATTCTCTATTTTCATCGTGTCACACATTTGAAGGGGTTCATTCACAAGCAAAAGCGCATGCAAACAAATAACATACAACTAATTTTTAATTAGCTGCATCTAAACATCAAAAGTGTTTCTATTTATTAAATTGTAACTGATAGTGATAGGGCTTTGCAAACATTTTATCACCAATTTGTTAACATTTATGTACTGCCTTTAATAAGCAGCAGATACTGTAGCTCAGCCGCTAGTAAAAAAAAGTCTGAATGATAGGACATGACCGCTGTCAGCAAGAAATGGAAAATGAATCTTGGCTAACAGAAAGCCTCCACAAATATAATTGGAATACTACTGTTACTGGTGCCAGGAGATGATGTCGCGGCCGCACTATGAATTAAATTACCGCTGGCACTGACGTGGCAGTTCCATTGAAGAACCCAAAGACTATTATCATGTACTGCGGCTACATGCTCGACCTTCTGCCTGACTGCTCGGGATGTAATGGGCAACCACACTGTGTTAACATGCAGTGCTGTAGGAGCAATAGGCAAGCATTCAGCCTAAATGTATCTAGCACTTTTTAAAGCATAGGTTACAAACTGCTTTACAGGGGGGAAAGAGGGGAAAGAGGGAGGTAAAAGAGCAGCTGATAATGTGGATGTAATGCTAATATGAGATGGCTTCAGCTGCAGCCAACTTTTTCTCTAGATGACAAACGAGGACAGGAAATGAGCGCTAACACTAGCTGACATTTTTTTCTCTTGGTGCGACAAGATGAGCGGGCGTCCGTTGACCGGTGTTCTGAAGTTGGCAGCAGGCTGTGTACATGGCTGGTGACCTGCTTATATGAAGACTGATTGGCCGATCATGAGGCTGATAAAGGAATGATGAGCAGAGGCAGGAAGGAGAGACGGAGAGAGATAGAGGAGCTATCAGTATCGCAGAGATTATCCATGCCTAATGCACATACATGCACACACACACACAGAACTGTGGGATCATGACACGACTCTGAGATCTCAAGCTAATGCTGATCCAGACTTGTTGGCATCAATTCAACTCTCTTTCTCTCTCTCTCACACACACACACACACACACACACACACACACACACACACACACACTACTGGCAGTCCTCCATTATAGAAATTGCTACTCCCTCTCATGCATATACATACCCACATGCTCAGAGGCCACCAGAATATTACAACCCTCAAAATGAAACTAGAGGTATATTCTTCCATCCAGAATATGTCTACGCTGCTTTTAATATCTCACTTTTCTGGTAGAATCAATACCATTTATAACTAGAAAGTGATTGTGTGCCTCTGAACTGCATTGCTGGCAGAGCTGTGAAGGAGCAGCTGAACAAATATGAAAGGTAGGAGCAGTAAGAGTCAGCAGCATAAGGTGATTACAACAAACCCCAGCGCACGGTACTACTGTATATCGTAATATACTGTCTCATCACATGAGACTTGACATTAACATCACATGAGACTTGACATTAACACGAATTTTAACCAGCAATCATGATTGCCTATATAATAAAAATATCAGGGAAATAAGATATTAGTCTTTTAAATTAATAGTTTTAAATAGATCATTTATAATTTTTACAGTTGATGTAGACTAAGCTGATTGTTTTTTTTTTTTCTAGATAACAAATTACTTTTTTACCCAAAAGGAAACCATGACCAAAATGGGTTTGCCTTTTTGAAGGCATAGAGCAAATGGTACCATTTTTATTATTTTTTATTAATATTTTTTATGTCAGCTCCACAGTCGTATTTCGGACCTATTTTTCTGCCCACCACATTGCCCTTTAAATGATTAAAGAGGTTAAGCTGTAAGTTAGAGTTTAATGACTCAACAGGGTTGACAATCAGTTGACAAGTAAGCAAGCAGTGGAAATGTTGTGACAGGCAGGAGAGGAGTGGTTGCTAAGTGGTTGCTATGGTATTACTGGTGGTTGCAGGGTTCGTACCAAGTTGTTGCTTTCTTCGATTAATAATGAATTTCTCTGTTTGAGTCGATACCATTTATAATGAATAGATGTGTGTTTCTGACTCTCCATCAGTCCATACTGTGCGTCATTTGTTATGCTTCTGAGTTTTAGTCTGCTGACTTTATACTGTGTTTATTAGTTTATGGACTCAATTCAATTTTGGTGAACTTTGACATGTAGATCTGCAATGTCGATAGCAAGCTGCCTTGACAGTGCTGACACAAGGAGTCCAAAATGGAAGAAGCTTTCTTTTGTTTAACCTGCTTTGTCGGAGTATACACTGTTCCACGACAGAGCAGCAGTTTGCAGACAGTTATGATGCAGGGTTCAATGGTACAAACACATCTACAAATCAAAATAAACTGCAAACGTATTGTCTCATTATCAACCGAGCTAATGAGCTGATGAGTTAGCAACATTATTCACTCAGAGAGCTTTCCCCCACTTTAATAACATAATAATAACTTATTAAAAAAATGGTGTACAATGGTAAACAAAATATGAGAGGGGGTAAATGGGAAAAAAAACCCATTTATGACTGACAACTGCTAGTTTGGCTGGCTACAGCAGTTCACCAACTATCCCTGCAAGTAGCCGCTACCACACAACACATCTAGAACCAAATATTTTGCATTCATTTTGTGACCATGTCTTGCCAGGTCGTAAAAGGTTTATATAAATATTAAATAATGATTATCATGATCACAACTAAGAAGTTATGATGTAAAAGTGATGGATGCAGTGCCCTAACTGAAACCCCAGTAATAGTTTGCCTGTATGTGAAGCACTGGTCTCGGCCCAAATGCTAACAAAAGTAAGAAAAACATTTACTTATTCAGCAGAACATAGAGACCTCTTTATCACCCATATGAGCTGCATTATGTACATTTCCTTTTAATAAGATGTTATTAATCCTGCCTGTTTGAGTCTGGAGTTCTCACTGATGATATAATCTACATTTATCTTTAGGCCTATCGCTCTCTTTACCAGGTCAGAGGGATTATATGTGTTCCACGTCCAGTGTCTATATAATTACAGATTACATGTGATTATACACACACGCACATGCACACACACACACACACACACACACACACACACACACACACACACACACACACACACACACACACACACACACACACACACACACGTGTATCTGTTTAATCCTAAAATCATTCTTCTGACATGTGGTGTAAGTCAGCATATTTCAGTTGTTTATCTTATGACTGACACTGAGACAGATTAATTCAGAGTACTTAATCACCTTAATAATTTGTGTACATTCGTGTATAAGCGCGTATGTGCAGTTGCACTAATGCCTCAATTCACACAAAAACAAACAATATGTTAATTGAGGCTGCTCCTGGGTCAAATGCTGCATATCAGTGGTACGTCTGTATATGTGTAGGCATGTGTCAGTGTAAGCATGGATGGATTATTCAAGGATATACTGCACATTATGAGAATGTGTGTGTTAATATGTGTATGTCTCAGCTGGTCACATGGGCAAATGCTGAGGGGGCAGTACATCTCCGAGGGGATTGTCACATATAATAAAGATGCTGTTAATAACGCACTGCGTCCATATGTGTAAGTGTATGTGTATGTGTGTGTGTGTGTGTGTACTGGAGTGAGGGGTCTATAATCTGCAGGATTAGTGCCTGTGGATTGAGAGTGAGATTAAATTCGACACCAAGCAGGGGCTCCTCCTGCAGAAAGACAGATTAATGTGTGTGTGTGAGGTCCCTTGCTTTTATTAATGACATCTTTCAAGTCCTAACCCTGACAGAGACAACATGAGAACATGTCTGGCTCAGTTAGAAAATGTGTGAGAAAAGGGTTTGGACCCTAATTTAGGCATTTAGTGATTACAGTTAAGTGGCACCAAGCAGCAGTTTCTGGGAAAATGCATTTATTTAATAGCCTGAGAAATGCAGCAGAGGACAATGTCCCTGAGATTAACTAGACTGACCTTATGTGTCCACATTTATTTGTGGCTGAGCATATTGATATTAACACTAAAAAAAAAACATTGACTGCTTTAGCCAAACACACTGTAGCATCGTCAGGAAATGCAAAGAGGAAGACATTACTGTACTTACATGATGCAACCTTACAGGCTTTTTTCGAGGAGGGCCCGACTGCAGGCTGAAGCCTCGGAGACACTCCAACTCAAAACAAATAGCCATGAGCAATGTCACTCAGAAGCCCATCCACTAGTTTCTTCTGCAAGAGAACGAAATGCTTTTTCCATATTTCCTAACTCTAAGAAATAAGAAAGCACCTCTGCACTCAAAACACACACACACACACACACACACACACACACACACACACACACACACACACACACACACACACTGCAATCAAGTGCCATGTTTAAAAATCTTGAAGAAGAATAAATAACTTCACACCAGTCTTTATATAAACTGTAAATCAATATCGGTTTGATGTTTGAACAAGACGAGGAAGTCATATTAAGAAATATATTGTTCTAAATAAGTAACTAAAAGCCTGTTTTATCTTACTTAAGTTTATAATGCTCATTCATTCACTGGAAATAAATGTTTCTACATTTTAAAAAATTAGATAAATCTTACTCTGCTTTCTCTTACTTTCCAAGATTTCTCCATCCCCATACACACTCAAACACACAAGTAGAGCCCCTTCTTTCTTCAGTTTTGACCTTTAAATACACTGTCAGATTTTTTTAAAAATATTTTTGTTGAGACACAAACAAAACCTGAAATTGCCTGTGGGCTCCTGTTCACAATCTCACAATCAATGCTTTCTGACATTTAGAGAGGGGGAGAGGGGGACATGTGCGTACAAGAGTGTGTGCAAGTGTGTGTGTGTGTGTGTGCGTGTGTGTATTTTACTCTGTGTACAAACCACCCACCAGATAGACAGGTGAAGGCAATTTTGCTAGACTCCTGTTCTAACCAGCACCTGCTAACATGTATTAAAGCAGCCTACATTGAGAGGCTGTAAATGAAACACAGCCATGTTGTCACTTCCCTATGCTGTACCACTGGTCTGTTTGAACAGTGCAATTTCTGGAAGGTCAAGAATGATTTTCCGTCTAATTTCTACAAAAACAAGGTGGATGAAAGGGCCATTAAGAGGGCTGCCTCCATTTATCTCTCTCCTCCCTCCTAAATGTATTTTTTACCTGTAAATACCACTATGATGCATGTGTATCAGATCCATATAAAGAGTGTATAAGACCATATCATGAAGCTGAAAAGCCATCTGATTACACACAATGCAATCTCTGTCTGTGCACGGCCTAATCAATACACATCTCATCTAGCAATCACAGCAAATGGGGGGCAAAATAGCTGAAAGTATTGACAGCATGTGTACAGTAGCACTGAATCAATATCAGCCACTACAACCACAGAGATAGTTTAAAATATAACAATTATAAAAGCATAGAATAAAGCAATAGCTACTGCTGTCAAGCCGATATAAAAGAGGATAATTCTTGGCACAGAAATGTTTTAGCAAATTACCTATTGGAAAATTGAATAGGCCTTTTGAATAGTCAATATAATGTAAAGAACTGCAGGCAACACTGTCATTCTACAGTGGGTTTAGTCATTTAAAGGGTGCTTCTTTTTCTTTCTGATCCATAATTTGTGTGCACACACTGACAACCTGTTGCCTGATTTCCTTGTGCACCTTGACGGAAACGTTGGACACACTTGTGACTACTTATATACCAGCATGACTGAATGTCTGTCCAACTGCAGCCCTGTAAACGCCACTTCAATCAGCACTCAACAAGATCCTCATCCCTGTAACGATGGGTTGAGGACAGCAGCTTGTCAACAGTGCCTGTGATGGCTGCCAACACTGTCAGACCAATGAAAAGATGGTGAAGATGAAGATGCCCTCCAGATGTGGCTATTTGTAGCTCATGCATCTGTTAATTCTGACACAAACACGTGAATGTAGAGAAAGTGCAGTCAGGATAACAAGTTGGGTTTTCTGTGCTCGAGAGAGTATGACGTGTTCTAAATTATCAGTAATGTACAAGGAACAACACATGTTAGAGCATTCATAGATTTCTAAGTGAAAATGTATAACAACAACAAAATAAACTACTGGTGCTAGGTACCTAAGGTTCCATAGTATCCCAAGATTGTGTTGGTTTACACAAATAGTCCAGATAATGATTTGTCTTTTTCTTTTTGCAGCCTAATCCAGTCTGCTCTTTCTTGAAAACAGTCCTCTACTTCCCTCAGGCTGTCCTCAGAGTCTTTGTAGGTTGACCACTGAAAGGTCAGTATTTGCTCTGGGGTTGGGTTCACCGATTAGGAGGAGGTCAAAGTACAGGGTCTCATCTGATTTATATTATGTTTTTTTCCCCATGGTCACATTGCATTGCATCCAATGTCTTATAGCCAGAATGGACTCCTATTTTTTTGTTCTGATGATGATGTTAAAATGTTAAGACTTTGGGAGCCAGTGGGAGTCAGTATTTTGCCTGATCCTGTTTTTATGTTGTTGTTTTTTTAAGGCTACTACTAGTACTCATATATATGTATTGAAAACAGTAATGATATAAAACTAATTTATTCTTAACAGAGGGGAAATGGCTCTGTACCATCATTTAGCAAACGACCGACTTGAGCACACACAGGCACACAAACCTACTCAAGGGCAAGCTCTGGGTGAGATCACTTTACATGCGCATTTAAATTCATATGTACACATATAAAGGAAAGTAAAGGTCAAACTGTTGTATGTATCTGTGCTAATGGAGGGAATAGTCTGATATCTACTAAAATATAGTACCAACACACTGACACAAAATCTTTATCCGTCATATGTCCTAGCACTTGCATCTCATAGCGAGAAGCTTATTTTGTGTGATTTAAATGTAAACTGCAGTTATGATAAGTCAGTTAGGACTAGTTGGATTAGTGTGTTTGTCCAATCAGGTGGAAGAAATTATGTTTGAGTGAATGGGAATGGGTCTTAAAATTCTCCCACCTGAGCCCCACCAGAAATGATAAAGGAAAAAGGAAAAGGAAAGATTGTTGGTAACAAAAAGCAACAAATTAAATGTTGTTGGGAAGACTGCCCTTAAAGTAAAAAAAGAACACAAGGTAACAAATAACAGCAGCATTTGGTCTCAGTCTGCATTATTCCAAGATTGTTGGATCTGTTTACAATGTGAAACACCACCTAATATTGTTATGAATGCACAAAGCCGTGTTATGGCTCAAACCCTATCCAAACAACATCAAACACATAACAATTGGCTTCAAGGTATTAGTGCATTTGACACAAAAAAGCATATTGCATCAAATGTCATCTGTCTAGACGGGAACACAATCACCAAAAAACAGTGACACCCCAAAACCAGTCAACTGAGAGACACTGATGCCTTAAAGCCACAAGCTCTCATAACAATGGGATCAAAACAGCATTAATACCCATGTTCAAAAACAACTCTCAAACCCTTATATCCCTTTCTAAAATCCTCTTCCTCGATTCACCCCAAAAACACTTCCCAAATAATCAGCTTAAGAGATAAGACAGAGGCTTTTTATTTAACAATTAAAGGCTGCAGTGATTCATGTTCCTTTCAAGAAAATGACTACAGTAATAACTGTAGTTAGTTATGAGAGTTGGAAATTACACGTAGAGCTCAGATTTTCCATATCAGCTTTATTGTCTACCTTTCAGCCTTTCAGACTGTACTTGATCTACCGCAAGAAAGGTTTCATTGTTTTTTGCATAAATCAGCCGGAACTCACTGACAATAGCCTCTACATTTCATTAATTCAAGCACTGGCATTGTAATCCATCTGAGTCTATTACCTTTTGTTTGGACTTCAAATACTATTTCATTAATCCCTCTCACGACCCCAATTGTATCTGTCGCTGGCTCAGATTGGATCAATGGGGTTGATTTAATTCACAGGTGGGGCCGTCAATACCTGTAACTAATGCTAATTTAGATGTAAATGATCCCATCCCAATAAAACATGCACAGTCAAGGTCATGTGAGGACAGAGGGCTGTTGAGATGGAACCACGGCAATGGTGGACTAACAGGGAACAGCTCAAACAATGCAAGTTGTGGTTTTGTTTGATCGTTTGTTTTCAAAAAATGTATCTGTGCAGAGTGAAAATCACATTTTAACAATGCCATTTGAAGTTCAAATGTAAGGTATGTATGGTAAATGTTGTTTTTTTTTAAAGAAAATCTGGTACATCATGGTGGCATATAATCTCTTTCAACTAATGCGCTCCGTTTAAAGATATCCAGGTATTTCTCAAATCAAATGAATCAATAACAAAGTCAGAGTCTGCAGCAATGTTAGAGCTCAGGCCACTAACATGCTCATTTTCAGGAGGTATAAACGTCTACCATGTTCACCATCTTAATTTACATGTTAGCGTGCTAAAATTGCTAAATAGTATTAAGCACAGAGTATAGCTGTGGCTATTGGGAACGTCATTGCTTTTACTGGTTTTTGTTTGATGGGAATACATCCAATCCAGTTGTTAACATATTCAGTCTGGAACAAAGTGGTGGCCTGACCGACAGACCAACATTCCCATTGCCATAATTTAAATAGTTATTAATTTATCAAATAATTATTCTCACTACTACAAAGGTTGGTCACCTGCCACCCACTTATCCACACAGCAAGTGCCTAGAGGCTCCAGGAGGATAGATGTTGGCACTTACTGTGGCCTCTGTGGTCACTTTAATGGATTAGCTGGCAAGACAATAAGCTAACACGCACCATATTGCATTTGAAATAAGCTAATACATTGTGTTTGACAACAGTGGCACCGCCTAAGTCTGTCCTGAGGTAACTGATTGTGTGTGTGTGTGTGTGAGCAAATCCTCCAGTCACCAGCAGTGCAACCCTGTCTGACCTTAAAACACGAGTTTAATCCCCAAGGAGAACCCCCAAGTGTCTCCATACACCCTCCAACCAACACACACCACACACACGCAAACACACAGCTGGCTGGTCATGAGACACACTCCCTACGGCGTGGGAACAAACCCTCTTGACAGCAGATGGGTATGTGTGTGTCTGTGTGTGTGTAGGAGTGCGTTTGTACATTTGTGCCCCTTTGTTGCTTGCTCAGTCACCTGCGTGCGTTTGATCGCGCCATCATTTCTGCCTGTGTGTGTTTCAAACGGGAGCTCAGAGGACAACCGTTAACAATGATATCACTTCAGCCTCTATAAATCTCTTTCTACCTCCCAGTGGGCGAGGAGCGGTGGGAGTGAAGAGAAGAAAACAGGAGTGTCAGGAATGAAAGAGAAGTGTGTTTGCGCCTGGTGGGTGATGAGTGTGCGCGGGAGAGAAAGGGAGGGATGAAGGGGGAAAAAAATGAAGAAAGAAGTGCTGCTGTTGGCATGGCGCAAGCATGTAAATCGAGGTTGGAAAGGACAGAAGAAAGACTTTATTAAAGGACAGAGATCAAAAGAGACTTCCTGTGATCTGTGCTCATTCTGAAGATCTCTGTGTTGTTCTGTATTTCCTTTTACGTTCTGTCTTTGTTTCTTTGAGACTTTTAAAGAAAAAATACATCTTTGTAATTGTATGTCTACCTATCAAGGACCTTTAGTACATGTGGGAAATATGACCATTATCTGTCACGTGTAGGCCTGTCACGATAACAAATTTTGCTGGACGATAAATTGTCCCAGAAATTATTGCCTTAAACGATAATATTGTCGTTCAGAGACCATTTTCATTTAATATAATGATAATGGCATAAGAAATGCAGGTACACCTTTTCAAAGATCAATAAACTTTTATTTCTAAACAATATGTAATACTGGAACTAGAAGACATTTTAAATATCCACAAGAAATGAACAAAACAACCAAAAACAATAAATAAAATGGACAAAAATGCACTTGAATAAAAACACAACACAAACGAAAACAATAAATAAAATGGAAATTAAAAACCACACTCTGCCGGCTTTTTTGACGATACTAAAGGGCAGCATCTCTTTAGCAATGAGATGCTGTCTCTTTGGTAGAGAGAGAGAGAGACGAGGAAAACAAACAAGCATGCAAATGGAAACTATCGCAGCCGAAAAAAATTATCGAGCTCATTTTATTTATCGTGCGATTAATTGATTTATCGCATATCGCGACAGGCCTAGTCACGTGCCGCAAAAAAACTTGACTTGAGACATAAAGCCACTGTTCGCTTCCTACCAAACTTCAACATTGTTTTCTTATAATGAAAAAGACAGCAAAAACTGAAAAACAGTAACAGCCCCCTACACCCATTAGTACTTTTGGGGGAACAGTCCATCGATCCATTTTCATCCACTTATCAGGGGTCGGGTCGCGGTGGCAGCAGGTCAAGCAGGGCACTGCAGACATCCCTCTCCCCAGCAAAGCCTTCCAACTCCTCCTGGGGAATCCAGAGGCCCTCTTGGCCAGTTGAGACACATAATCCCTTTAGCGAGTTCTGTGTCTACTCTGTGGTCTCCTCCCAGTTGGATGTGCTGAGAAAACCTCCAAACGGAAGGCACGTTCAATGCAAACGCTGACCCTAACTCTAAGGCTCAGCCCAACCACCCAGCTTATATCTCTGATCTCATTCTTTGGGTCGCTAAGCTCACAGCCATAGGTAAGGGTCATCATGGCTGATGCAGCCATTTTGATATGAAATAGTCGGGTAAACACAAGTGTTACCAATGATTAGTGTTGTTAGTAACACCTGTGTTTATGCTACTATTTCATGTCAAAATGGCCGCTGTGGAAAAGGTATTTTCAAACAAAGGAAAGCCTTCATCCATGGGTAGTGTGTGGTACAAAAATCCAATTCTAGACTTAAGTGGATGGACAAATATGAGTTAATACATAATAAAAATACACCAGCATGTCACCACCAAACAGCAGACAGAGTTAGAGGCTAGCTGGTGAGCATATAGCTGCTAAACAGACAGATATTTCTCTCAGGAGTTGCTGGAGACCAAGAAGAAGAGGAGGGTGAAATTTGAATTTACATTCACCAGGTGCACAAACAGACTGCAAAAGTGTGCTCTGCAGACAACCGTTAGCTAACATGTTCGGCATTTCAACTAAAAAACATTATTGCTGCTTTAACATGGTTAGTTTCCATGCCAAAACCAACTCTTTACCAAAGGTGTCAGATCAGAAAACAGCCACATGAATAAGTTGTTTTGGACCGCAAGGACAAGCAACATATTCATATAGTTCACCTTTTTCCTCCTGTGAACTGGGAACCTTTCCTGTTCTGGACAGGTAAATTAGTAAAGCTGTAAAAACTAGTGCAAAAGTGCCCTTGAGCAAGCTGCACAGCCCTGATGTGTGAATGTAAAGTCCTTGGTCATCCTGTCTTTTGTTCCCTTTTCTTCTCGTCTTTGTCATTAGGAGAACGGCTCAAGAAGCTCCCTGGGAAATGGGATTTATTTTGGACAGACCACACAGATCCCCCCCCCCACACTCTCTCATTTCTATTTCTACCTTTCCTTCTGTTCTTCTCCCACTTTCTCTCCTCTCCACCTTTTCTCTCTTTCCCTTTCTTGCTCACAGTCTTTCATGTATAGATCAGAGAAGCCTGCCACTTATCACAGGAGGCTAGAGAGGCTTTCCAATAAAAGCTGGCGTTACATGCCTGATTTAACAGGGCACACACACAAAGACCCCTCTATCTCTCTCTCTCTGACTTTCTTCATCATGTTACTGTCTATATATCCCTCTTTTCCTTTTTTCCAACACACGTTCTCCATACAGAAGTAATGTCACTTACTCATGGAAGCTCACTCTCTTTTACACACACACACTCACACAGGCCTGCCTCAGCTCTTGTTCTCTCACAATGGGATTAGTGGTGTGATTCCTCCACTCCTTTTAAGTGGGCACACCACCAATCCACTTACGATAGACTCCACTGAATACTGAAAAGAGTGAAGAGGAGGGGAGGAGAAAGGAAAAGATGAGGGGAAAAGGAGGAAAGGAGAATAGAAGATGAAAGGACATGTGGACATGAGAAGAATGGAGTGAGGGAAGACGGAGGAAGAGGAGGTGGATGAGTTCAGGGGGAACAGAGCATAGAAAATTAACCCTGTTTGTGTGTTTTAAAAATTAAACTTTGCTGGTGACAAAATGTAACTCTGTGGGGAAACAGACAGGATGGAGAGATGGAGGAAGGACGGCGAGAAAGAGTGAAGAAAGAAAAGAAAGAGCATAAAAGAGTATTGGCGGCAGACTTACAGCCAAAGGTGAAGCAATCACTGCATAACTCTAACAAGCGCGCGCACACACACACACACACGCGCACACACACACACACGCACACACACGCGCACACACACACACACACACACACACACACACACACACACACACACACACACACACACACACACACACACACACAATTGGACCTGTTGCCAAGGTGACAAGAGGCAGCAGAGGCCCCGCCCTCCCCCACTGTGTTTCACACAGTGATGTCATCGGTTGCCGCCGGCGCCGGGCGGGCCCTTGGCCAATAGGACAAAGGCACTGTAGGGCGCAGCCTGTCCCTCTCGGGATTTTCTTTCTTTCTTTTTACTCTCTCTCTCTTTTCCTTTCATCAGGTGCTCTCTCGTCCGCCCTCTCGTTTTCTGCCCCTCTTTCTTTTTGACTTATTCAACTCAGCCAGCGGGCGGCTGCAGAAGTTGAGGCTTTAGGTCTTTCACTGCTGATGAAGAATGAAGATGATTAGGCCGGCTGGGAGAATATTTCACGGCAGGAGAGGCTACAGCGATTGTCCAAGTCCAGTAAAGGGAAGGTCAGAGATACAAGTTTGTTTGTTTCAGGGGTACGCTTCCCATCAGAGCATTTTTCATTTTGCAAAGCAGGTTTCATTTAAAAGAAGAGTCCTGTCACACTAGCAGCTCTGTGATGCTCACTGTACAGAAAACAAAACAGCACCATCAATTGTTATCGCTACCATTATAATGGTTCAGACGGGGCAAACGGCACCTAACTGTAGGCCAGAAGGTGCTCATATTATCTATTACTATAATTGATAAATTATTCTCTATAGAATTCTAAAACATTCTCATTCAAGTTAACAATAATAAATATGCAACATTTACTTTTTTTGCTTCACATGGGACATGAACAGCAGACTCCTGGGTGAAAGTCCTGTGTTTGTCTGATCCATCCATCCCAACCTCCTCCATACACAGACATTGTGGCTCTTTATATCACACTATGTCCGTCTGTTGTCCCATCCTCTGCTGGTATACTGCACTTTCATACGTTCAGCTTACTAATAGATGGTAACGGTCTACTGAGCCAATAAGAAGGTAGGCCCACCCTACCTCAGATGCTCCTGATGACAACTGATTACAGCCACTTAATGGGATGATAACATTGGAAACAGTCTGTCCTAAACTGGAAAACAAAAAAGTTAAAATGCTTAAAACGACCTAAACTTCTTGCTTTTTGGTTTGTGTGATTAAAGGTGACCAAAACTGACTTAACCTAACCCAACCTTAAACATAATTAAGTTAAATCTTGACCTCTGGGAACAGTGTTGCATCTGCAATTACAGAGCTAAAACTTTATTGTCTTCAGCCATAACTGCATCTTTTCTTTTCTTTTTTTCTTATCGTAGACAGTCAAGGAATTGATTTTCTTGTGACCACCATGAATGTTCTTTCTCTGCAGTGATGGATGGCCTTCCCACTACACTCTGGACTCGAGAGTTACTCTGTATCTGCTGTCAGAGTCTGAAAACCCCACTTGTCAGGAGACATTTCCCTTTAACATGCTGATCTTGCTCAAATAAATAAATAACATACCAGGGCTTTATTTCTGCATCTAAAGGAGGCTGTGTGACTTTTATTGTTCGTAGCACTTAAACGGCTATTGTGTGTTTTATTTTTGATGCACCCAAATGAGAGGGAAAGCTGATTATAATAGAAATGAGCATGCATGGAAACCTCATTACCTAAAGTGCCTCTACCATTTTCTGTTGTCTTTAAAGGTCTGATCCAATGTGTGCGTGCTCCCGCCTCTCTATTATCCTTGTTTATTCTAATGTGTTCCTGTACTTGGCTTAACCTTGTTTTATTCTAAGTCGTCCCCACTTTATACCACCTGAATTCATTTCTGTGCTCCTGCCACTGTAATCCCATTTTATTGAGACAAGTCTCTCCTCTGTGCCATTATTGTGTGTTTCTGCTGGCTTTTGTCATAAGGGAGAAGTACATCCAGAGTGTTGTGGTGCTTTATTGTCCCAAAGCTGGAGCCTACAAGGACTCTTCACAGCAGATAAGAACATCCACTGAGTGTGTGTGTACGAGGTCAGTGAATGGAGCCACCGGGGCGAGACTGATTGCTAATTATTGCATTAGATGTTGGCGGCATGTGGAGAGAGGATGAGATAATAGGAGGAGCAGACAGCAGAGAGGGCTGTCAAACATCTGTACCTGACTCTCTCACACACACACACACACACACACACACACACACACACACACACACACACACACACACACACACACACACACACACACACACACACACACACACACACACACACACACACACACACACACACACACACACTCAAAACACGCATTTTCAAACCATGTCCCCTGTTCACCAACATACACTCACACATGCAATAAATACAGATTTAGTACATTCCTGTGCACATTGGTGTTGACATAAGTTAGACACTGCTAACTGACAGACAGACGGGATATGAAAATAATTTTTCTTAAGTGCTTTGACTTCTAAACACGTGACCTGAATTTGACAGCACCTTGATTATAATATTTAACAATGTGACTCTCTTTTGGAAATGTGCAGTCCACAGTTGTGTAAGAGGACAAACAGTTGGTTATTGACCCCTTTGACAGCCCCTAGTTACACTTTCCTCGTTGCTAAGCAGAGACAGGAAGCAGGTATGGCCAGAGGAGACCCCCACAGGACCTTCTTCCTGTTTGGAAGTTAACAAAAGGTGGGGTGAAGTTGAGTTGATTTTCATTGCTCACTTCCGAGATAGCAACCCTAGCCATAACAATTGATTTGGGAAATCTTAAAACTGACAGCAAGGTCAACCCGCTAGTACATCCTGTCAGGAAATAAAGGTGCTGTTATCAACTAGCCTGTTTAGGCTGTCTGGTATTGTTTTTAGCCTTAAAGTGCAGCTGAAAAGGTTAAAAGGAGTCGATTATGTGAGTTAATATAAAGTGTTCACATTTCACATACGCTGCCATGATTTGCAGGTGTGCACAAGATAATGGCATGGATAAAAAAATATCTAATATAAAAAGGGACAAAAAGCAAGATCTTTGTAAAATGTCATGCAAATTTGATGGGCAAGCAGACATGAAAGATCATAGCTAGTCCACACAACTTCGTAGGATGCAGAAAAAGCATTTGAATTCATATTTGACTATGTACGTACGCTCAACTTCTGTGTTTCAGCAAAAGACTTCTGTTAAAATATTCATAAAATACTTATTTTACTCACTAATTCACTTATCAAATGAAAATGAAAAATGAGGAGAGGGTACGTTATTAAAAATACAGCACAGCAATCACACTTATAGGATAGAATGTTTTGTACTTGGTTAATTATAGACATGTTTGTTGCATAAAAAGTGAGCATTGCACACGGTGAAGAAAACAGCATTTTTCAGGGTTTCAAATCAGTTAGCTATAATCGGAGACTGTGCATTATCCATTTAACCTCATGTTCTCTATATTCTGGAGGCAAGTGAAACCAACATGATTATGTAATTTATTCCACAATTACTTCTTTGGAAGATGAATCTTTACAGCGCCATCAAGCAATCAAGACATGAATATGTGAAATGTAACATTTGCTGAAAAATGTGAATGTTTCACAAAATCCACAAACCCTTGCACAGTGATAACGTTTGCTATAACGTCCTCTGCCGGGTCTTGTGTGTTTGGCCCTGTGCGCTCCTGGCTTGTCGGCGCCCCCCACCCGCCTGCTCTGGCCGCCCCTCCCTGTGTGTGTGGTGTGGTGGTAAACCCTTAACCTCCTACTGTCTGGGTGTCTGTCCTGGGTCCGCCAACCCCTTGTGCGTTTGGCTGATAAAACGCATCAGACTCTGAAATGATCCAGAGGATCACATTACTGATTAGAGCTAATACTGAAAGTTTGCAGCAAATTACATTTTGAGGTAGCTCACACTTTATCAGTTTATGGTTGGTGACATGCTCCACCTTGTAAGTGACATTCAAAAGTATAATAAATAACCAAAAATGTATAAATGTACACTGTTAATAAAGTGGGTGTTGGAGGGGTAAGTTTCCAGTGCCTTAGTCTTCCTTTTTTACTCGATCATGTCAAAAAAACAAACTTCAAAACCAAGGGTACAGGAAATGACTGACATGCTACAGACAGGATGCAGCCTGTTATAGTGAGGACAGGCTGATCAATGGGATGGACAGGAAACAGGAGAGACTGCATGTGTCGCACATGTACCTAAAGTTGGATAAACTGACTAAACAAAATCATATTTTCCCTCAAACACGTGTCCTATGATATGTGTATCTATTCTCAACTCACAAAAAATACAGTGAAACAAAAAATCTGGCAGAGCAGATGTTGTTTCATGAGGTTAAGAAGATCACAGGGTTCGCTGAAAGGTGAGAGCTCTCGGTCTCCACTTGACAGAAATCAAAGGCTGCAGGCATGAAAACAACATCATATGACAGGGGTAATGATACACTGCTGCACCAGTATCTGAGCACCACTGGACATGTGTCTATTTGTTTTGATTGAAAATGACCTGCTACTGAAGTCAACAATGATTGAACTTGAGAAAAGGTTTCCGCATGATGCTCACAAGTTCTGTTTGAGTTCAGCTTCGGGCTTCAATTGAACAAATGAGCATTCACTCAAATAACACCAGATTAGTTTTATGATATTAAGCTGTTGCATGGTTCCTCTCGCTCCTGATAATCACTGGCCACAGGACGTAAGTTAAATTTTAATCATACATATTACTGATGTTTGTGATCCAGGACGCAGCGATTGAATGCATGCATGCACTGCCTCTCTTACTGGAAGTCACAGAGCCAGTAGGAGAGACAATATGCCAGACTGAGTCCAACCAAGTTCTAATATAGCCCGATGGTGATTATTGAATAATTACATGATTGCACTCTCTCTGTCTCACACACACACACACACACACACACACACACACACACACACACACACACACACACACACACACACACACACACACACACACACACACTTTCTGATTTCCATATTCTTGTAATTAAGACAAAGTGCCCCATTAGTTCTCCATTAATGACTGGAACAACTACACGTCCAATCAAGTGATTTGGTCCACTATTCATTTTTGGTTTCTATGGCAACAGACCTATTGAACCACTCAACGCTTGATTAACAGTGAAGAGTGTGCACCATAATGTACTCCATTATGACAAACCCCACCCATTGTTAATCAAGAGCAAAAGGAAAACGTTAACATATTAATAAACACCAAAAGAAAACATGCAATATATTCAATACTCTCCATCTTTTTTCTCTGTCTCTCAGTTTAATTCACATCAGTTCTATTTAGTTTCCATTACTAGCATGCATGAGTACAGTACAGTTACAGTATATTTACTAGTATATTAATTAGTGTCCCAGGTGTAGATGTCTGTATGTTTTTAGAATTAACGAAGTGCTATTATTCTGTATATTGTGAAAGAAACCGGGATAGTGATGGGTGTAAGTACCTTGTACATGTACAGTATATATTATCTGGATAGGTGCACCTTTGAAGTTTCAAGTAACTTGAAAGTTAGTGAGAAAAACTAGGGTCGCTTGTTGCTACTACTACTGGAGAAGATCAAGATATCACTCTACAAAATACATTTACACTACTAAATGCTTGTGGGGGAACTCAGTCCCTGCATGGATTATGTTCAGTGGAAATGTACTGGTACTACGGAGTGTTTGGCTGGTTGGTTAGCAAATGGGGGCAGGACCAAAGTGTGCATCCCAAGTCCCATGTGTTGTTAAGTGCAGGATTTACTTCGGTTAAGGTTAGGGACAAATCATACAATTGGATAATATTAATAAAGGAAACATGGAGACATGTGTCTCATGCTTCCATTCCTGTTTGACTGTCAATATTTATCCAAGACCACAGTCTTTCCTAACCTTAACCAAGTGCTCTTAGTGCCTAAACATGAGCATTACAAACACTAATAATGCTCAGGGCAGCCTGGTAGCTCACCTGGTAGAGCATGCATACCATGTACCAAGCATGAGTCCTTACTGCAGCGGCCCAGGTTTGATTCTAGCCAGTGGCCGTTTGCTGCGTGTCATCTCCCGTCTCTTGTCTCTCTTGAGCTGTCTCTATAAAATAAAGGCATTAAAAAAAACATTAATAATGCTTTGGTTGCTATGAGTGGATATTGTAGTGAAATTAAACAAGTTGTCAGTTAACATATTATAGATACATTCAGTAAGAACATTTTCTGATTGGCAGCTGCATTAAAACCATTGACAGTATATAGATTGAAACATTTCCTTATTATGGTAAACATGTGTCTTTTTTTTGGAGACAGGGCTGTTAAAGTGAGTTTGTTTATTTAGGAAATATAACTCAGTCACTTTAGAAATAACGTAAGTGGGATATTGAGTGTTCAGACAACAGAGAGCGATATGCATGATGTTCTAAACACGCATACAAAGCTATGATAAGCACGTTCTTCTATGTTCAATGTGAACTTTGTAAAAATGATAATCTTACCTACAATATAAATAAATAGAATATACTAATGAATGTCTGGAAGTGGGGGGAATACCGACTACACAAGCTAAGTGAATAGTGCAGTCTGGAAGGAAAGACAAAATCAGTAGAGCCGGTCCTTATCTCTCCACACTGTTTCAGTCCTAGCAGGATTATTAAAACTGGCCAATTCACATCAGTAAAGAGACTAAGGCATTCAGCTCTATCTATTTTGAGATGGCTAAGCGCCTAGCCTAGTTTTTCTTTGTGGATTGAGCAGTTTTTAGCCCAAAGCAATTAGGCAAACTCACCAGCCCTGTCAGCGAATGCATTGAATGCAATCCTGCATTGAGAAATTAACCACTGGGTAGATTTTCTACCTTCCTGTCTCCATTCAACACATCTTTTTTCTTTTTTACTTCTTTTCCCTCTTTTGATGAAATGACAGAAAGAGTGATTAACTGCTGAAATCCGCCTGTTGGCCCCCTCGCACACATACAGTCACACGCACACAAACACAAAAACTCAAATTCATCATTCATGTTTCATGTGTGGGGCGCTGAATAGTGCCGTTCGGAGAGCCCAATTTCCATGACAACAGGTCTGAGGATTAGGGTGAAAAACTGTCATTCCAGAGCAATTGTCAGAGCACCTTGATTCAGAAGAGCACTCAAGAGCGAAGGGAAGGAGCAGAGGACGGGGGTGGAAATGGAGGAATTTGGGTCGGCTGGAAGGATCAAGGGAGAAACGGGGGAATGGGTAATGATCCTGCTGAAGATCACTTTACCGCCACATCCTTACTCATTGTAAGTCACTATGGGAAAGAGGTCAACACCTTAAATGGAAATGTATAGCCATAACATGTGAAAAGGTGAGAGAGGAAGATGAAAAGAGTCAGTGAAAAGAGAGGAGAAGAGGTGGCGGTGCAAAGGAAGAAAAGGGAGGAAGGAGGAGGGAAAAGGAGCTAATTACAAAAGCATCCAAAACAGTCCAACTGTCCCCGAAGCTTTCACTCGTCGCAAGGCGGCCAAAGATGGCAAAAAACCAATGAGGCCTACTAGTCTCCTGCCGTTGTTGTTTCTGGTTCTGTCTGGTACCCCTTTTTCAAAGACTGAGAAAAAAGATTAAGGAGTCCCAGCATCATTAAATATTTTTTAAAACTATGTCAAGTTTAGATTGTAATTTACTTATTCTTGTGTATTTATTTAGGATGAAAATAAAAAAGCCCATTGTGATAAACCTTCAAATACAGTGAATGACTTTAAAGATCCCCTCAAGACATGTTTCAAGATATTACAATACAAATACTCTTGGAATAATAGTTTTTGTCAGTTACTGTTTTCCACAAAGAGTTAGTTACCTCATTAAAAGTTCTACTCTTCAGATCTACTTCTCTCTCACTGAAAAAGTTCAAAAACTGAATATGCAAATATTTTTCATTTTAACTGACACAACATCAGTGAAAAGTCCATTCTCAGCATCTGTGCACTTCAGGTTTCAAGTTCCCACATTGCAAGTTGTATTTTGGACCACGGCGTGTCACAAAATCATGCTCGCATCTACAACGCCCTCGTCTCACCCTCGAGTTCCAAGTGTGTACAGAAACTACAGAGACAGTGTGGATCAAACATCCAAGAGAAGTGACAGTAAGCAAAGCACATTTCTGAGCGGAGGGGGACTTTAAAGGTTGGTTTGATAAGATCATCAGTCCTACAAAAATGTAACGATGAAGCCATTTTTTAAACTTTGAACATTGGTTTAGCTTTGAACATGTGTCTGACTTAAACCCGTGGCAGTGATACCACTTACAGCTGTGTCCTAAAAGGAACGGAGGCAGGTAGGTGGAAGACAAAAAAGGAAAACACCTCGTAACAAGGTGCCTCAAAATATAACACCATGACCATGAAGAATTCTCAGCTGCAGATGTCATTTTAGGGATGCTACATAAACCTGGAGGGGAGTGGAGGCAGGTTAAAGGAACACCTTGACATTTTAAAATTCTCTATATTTTTTTTTGATTCACCTAATCTTAACAGACAGACGGGTCGCCTGCCACAAATGTTGTATTCACTTTTGCTGCCTGAAAGGAAACTCATCTTGTGTGAACATGTTGCATATGGCTCCTGCTATGGCAGCTTGTCAGTCTGTCTCTCTTCTAAAGTTTATAACTAGCTTTATATATTTTTAAAAAAGCCTTCATGTATTAATGTTTTGTTTTTCATATTCATAAGATCATTACTGGTTCTCCTATCCTGAGCCCAATGCTTTACTGCTGAAGTGATTTATTTTGTTATGCACAAATCTTGAAAATGTAATAGACAAGGTGCTTGTCATTCAGCAGTCTCTTCTTTGAAGATCAGCTTGGAACAATGTTTGCACGGGCGGATGCAGCCTCCTTCCAATTAGCTGTTCTTGGGCTCCTTCTGAAGTTAGCAGCCGTTCATGTTCATCTCACAACATCTGCTGTTTTTGATGAATACACAGTTTCCATTCAGCCGTAAAGCTTTGCTAACTATGTCTGTAAGTTAGACATCAAGTTAAAATATTACGAGCTGAAGGCATCTGAAAATCCCCATCTATCAGCAACACAGGGACTAAAGAAAACATTTAGCTCCCTTGAGTAGTGTTGACATTTTACGGTACATGTACGACAAAATATTCATTGCCCTGGAGTCATGAAACCTAAATTGCACATGGGAGATCATTCATTAGTGTAAAATGGCAGAATTTAAGATGCACAGTTCATGAACTGATCAGGTGCCTTGGCAGTATTGCACATTAGACATAAACATATATTCACATGACATGAATGTTTAAATGATAATCAACAGGAAAACGAAAGATTCATGAATATGTTAACAAGACCCCCACCTTGCAGAATACTACAGCTGATCCACACACATTCACACTCACCACACCACACACACACACACACACACACACACACACACACACACACACACACACACAGTTTCAGTGAGCTGATCATTACACATCTGTGAGGAAGACAACGAGCGGACGGAAACACATAGGGAGAGCGGTGACATCGTTACCATGATGTACCTCATACACAGAAGACACTGTGTTAAGAACGACCAGACATCGGCTGTCTGATCATGTTTAACAATATGCACATACAACATCTCCTTAAACCTGACCTCAGATACAAAACATTAACTGGATCTGCTTTGTTATTATCTTCATGAGACACCGGCTTTCTATTACATGTTGAAGCAGACCATTAACTAACACCAGCTTCTAAAATGTGAATATTTACAGCAGTCATCAAGCCAGTGGAACTGATCAACAAACCTATCACTCAATAGATTTCCATGTGATTTGTGATTTGAAGAAAAAAAACAGCCTTAAGGTCATTAGCATGTCAGGCCACTACAGCTGACACAATCTACAGTCTATGCTGCTGCTTGTTCCTTGTCTGAGTGTGGAATAGAGAGTCATGGGAACAAAGAGCAACAAACAGAGCGGATTGTTGGAGAGTCACATGACACATCGGCAGGTCCGATGAGACCGTGTGGTGCTGTAACTGTTACTGTACGGAGCTATACTCTTTATAGCAGCAGAGATAAGCAGGAAGTGCTTCCTGACATCTCAACATCGCACATATGGCGAGGGGGCACAAAGAAGACCAATGTCCACTTGTCTACAGCAACACGAGAGTGCCATGTTTGGGCCCATTTCACCACATGCTGAAAGTTAGCTAAAATTTTGTACACAGAGATGGAGCAGTGTTGATTTCACTCATGCAGTCTGAAAGAGGTAGACCATGTAGACAGTTGACTAAATCTTAAGGGCCTATAGAGAGATCTTGAATCTAGATACAGAAGTATAAAATCAAGGCCTTTGCTGGTCTCGCCTTTTAACAATGGGGAACTTTACTATTAAATTACCTTGTAAGCTTGTTGTTTGCCACTAGTTCAATAGTAAAGTCAGCACTGATGCAATCCTACTGTGTGTCCATTTCATGTAGACACACTATTGGGCTGATTGAGTGCAGCTGAGGAAGGAAATAATATGGGATCTTCAAATAGCAACTAGTTATTCAAAATAAAGCAAATACAGTGACCTTAAAATGCACCACCATCACCAATCTGGTTATACAGAGGTGATATAAATAAGTCATAAAGATGAAATAAAATAATTAGTGAGACCATGAAACATACAAGACCTGACCTGATTGGAATGACGTCATTAAACTCATTAATCATTAGCCCTAGAGACGCTGATGTTCGAGATGAATCATACATGTTCACGAGGACTCTCCCTGGAGTTTTTTTCTCCAGAGAGAACATCGCTCCTGTTCATGTGGTACATTAGGAACACTGACTTATTGATGAGGCAGCAGTCACAAGATCATCAGGAGCTTCTGTTGTTTGGTAGACAAACTGTTTCTTCTGCTATTTTCTCACGCAGCTGACACAGAGCCCGTCGGAATGAGCTCACAGCTGAGGCGAAACATCGGCTAATCTAAGACGACAGACTGGACACAGATCTTTTGAAGATGTTGTGGTGCGGGCTGGAAGAGAATCGTCCTGTTGCCAAGTATTGCAATATAAAGGAGTGGCATCAACCGTTGCATCTGCCTCCCTCTTGTGAAAAAAAAAAAAAAGCTTTTCCTGGCAGCAGTTCGGCTATAACTCTCCATCCATCATCTCATTAGGGAAGGAAGTGTCCCCTTTCAATAACAAATTAGATTGCCAATTGATATGTAATGGATGATTACATTTAGCTCTACTTGAATGGTATCAGTTACATGCTGCCAGGCGGCGGGCTGTAGAATGAATAGGAGTCTGTCACCTGCCCTCATACGTTTATAAAAGAACGAAAGAAAGAAGCTAAAACAAACAAGCTAGATCAACCAACATAAGGTCTGCTTTCACAGATTTTTTGGCCACTTGGGGGCAGTGTAAACAAGCTGTAAACACAACTTCGATACGACAGACTTGTTTGCAAACAGTTACTTATTTACAAACCCCGCAAATACGTAGCAACATGAGCATTTGGCATTGTGTTTCTGATCAGCTGTTGAACCTTAAATCCAATATTCACTCTCCTTTGAGCTCTCCACCAGTTCCTGAGGGAAATATTTGGCTCTTTAGCTGCTAAATGCTCCACTATGTTCACCAGCTAGTTGCTAACTTTGTCTGTTTGTTGTTTGGTGTTCAGCAGGTTCATCTGAATTTTTTTGTTGAAAATGTGCTACTGGTTGCAGCTGGAGTCTGAGCTGAGAGAAGTGGGAGTGTACCAAAGCAATAACGTAGCGGGCTGGAAAACCTAAAGAATGAGCCGAACAGCGCTTTAAAGCCGAGAGGAACTGCAGATTTGGGTGATCATTCTTTGTGGCTTTGTCACTACAAGCAACCTCTTTCATGTTACAGGTAATGATTTCATTCGTTGCCAATATATAAGTATTGATTAGAAATTCCAGTGGGAGGTACAAAGTCTGTGCCCTCTGACCTCAATACGCCGCCTTGTCATCCTGTCATTACTCTTCATTCAGTTATGTAAACCTCTAGGAAATGTCGTCTTGTATAGGGGGACCACCACTAAGTAGCACTCAGAAAGACATTAATGGCCTCTGATGGCTTATATAGAAGTAACATGAACTCTAGATCAGCAAAGAAATGGATCTTCCTGTTTTCTGGGAATCATTTGGGCTGATTTATATCAATACAGACCAGAACATCCCCTCCCTCCCGCTTTGAAATGTATGCATCAAAGCAAGAGGTCATACTTTTGGCTATAAAGACTATGTTATCTGATGCTGATGCTCTATGAAGACAAACTCCATGTCACAGAAAGCAGAACTCCCATTAGACCATTAAGTCATAAAGGGTCTGCACGCATCCTTTTAGTGTAAAGCACTCCCATCAAGGTAACAGACCATTATATGTATCCACCCTTTTAGCAGCCGTGTTCTGTTCTCTTATACTCTGTAGTAGCAGTAAACACATAAACCACAGTAAACAGGTTTGGCTTTGTGCTCTGACGTACAAAGCCTTGCTTCACGCGTGCACGAACATACACAATCGTACACACACTTGGCCAAAAAGCATTCCAATGAAGTCATTTTCCCACCCAGATTAGTCCAAATGCTTAAAGTATTAATGCTTGCCGCTAAGCCCAAAACACACACACATACTTCCGCAAGCAACAATTCCCATAAAACACGCCATTACACTAGGGCCCGAACAGATCCCCTGTAACAATGGGGTAGGATTGGCTCTGAAGTGGGTCTCATGTGGATAAAAGAACAGTGTGGCTATTTGTACTTCTGAGCCACAGCAGATTCAAATGGTGTCTTCTATGATTTAACATTTTTCACTGCGCAGATGTTCAAACTAAAACTTCAGCTACCCTGGGTTCACAACTGCCACCAGGTATAAAGCTTGGAATATAATAAGATATGATAAGAGAAGAAAATATAAATTCATGCAAAGAATTTGCAGCAATGATGTTTTGTGATTAAACTGTTCATTGAGTGACACTCCTCAGAGCTGCCAGTACACATAACATATAATGTATGAACTAGTTGTTTCAATGTAAGAATTTCAAGCACAGTCTTCCAGTGCAGTTAGAAAAGAGAGTTAGAGCATCAAGTCAGTTTTTTTCCTGAGGGTGAATGCCTTCAGGTGGTTTAGGCAAATCCCATTTTTGGCTTGTTTACACTTGTGTTTTACGTGTCAGGCAGAATTTAGCAACTCTAAAGTGGCAATACAGCACCCTGCTGTGTACTTCTGGCAGACATCTTCATATTCTCAGTCATCAGAGCTGCTGTAGCACTTCGCTCTCCTGCTTTTCTTCCCCTTAAGGAATAAAATCTAGTTTTAACATAACAAAAATAAATAATCTTTGAGCCTGCGTTGAGAGATTTTATGGCCCCTGTCTACAAAACCAAGCAAGCAAATACCTGCAGTAGCAGAGTGGAAGTCAGACCTCTTGTGCAAAGACAGATGCGTGAGAGGTGTGCTGTGGTAATACTGTAAACAAGCCATTTTCACAATAAACCAGCTTGTTACATAAAGCACATCATTGTACAGTCTAGCTAACGTGCTGAAACAAGCCTTTTGTTTTTACATTGAATTCCTGACATAAGGATCACAGTCACAACAGTCAATAAGCAGAGTAAATGTGGGTTGTTTTTTTCCTGTACACATATGTAACAGACAACTCACACACTCTTCTTCTTCCTAGGTTGACATTTTAGGAAATACTTATTTGCTGTCTTGCCAAGACTTAGATAAAAGGATTGATGCCACTCTAATGTCTGTATGGTAAATATGACACTCGGAAGCAACACAATCCACCTATCACCACCTCTAAATTTAACTAATTAACATGCTCTGTAACTGTTTTGTTTTAGCAATTAACCCACGTAAAAAACAGCTTTTTACACCTCACTTTTTGTATGGATTAAAAACAAAATGTTCAACTAACTACTTTCTCCAAGACAGAGGTTCCCAAACTTTTACATGTTAAGGATCACCCACAATAGATGAACATTAGGCCATGGACCATTGTCACTATAAATATCATATATCATATGATCATATGATCATATATATCATATATATAAATACCATATCACTATAAATCAATAGTGTGTGTACTTGCTGTCCCAACATCGAAAAAATGGGCTGAAAGTTCAAATATTCTATTCCTCCTTTTGCTGGGGACACCTGTTTGTCCCAGGAACCCAGTCATAGGGTTTAAGATGTATTGTTTGTGAGCTATAGGCATATGTTAGGGATGGGGATTTATAAGTAAATTACCTAAATAATGATGTGATTTTTCAACAAAAACAGATGTCGCATACATGAGTAGCACCAAAAATAATGAGATTGGATGCAGCTGCACTGTGAGCTCATTAAAAACTCAAGTTGTGAAAAGCGAGTTTCTGCCTGCTATCGGCCTCCATCTGACCCTCTTCAACTAAAACTGCCAGGAATTACTAAGAGGGTTTTCTAATTTCATGCTCCTGTTCCCATTTTAGGGAATTAAGACTAAAATGTCTCAAGGCAGCAAACAACTTAACACAACTGACTTAACATTAATTTAACCTCAACCACACAGTAAATAAAACTGAACCTAAAACCATGCAAGAGCCACACTGGATTGACAAAAAGCAACTAGTGTGCAAAATAAGTACTCAAACTACTGGGCAAACTTTCCCCCAATCCCCCTGAGTAAATCAAAAAAAGGCATAGCGGATTAGTGCACTGTCGCAAAGCTCCTATTGACCTAGAAGTATGTGTGTTCATCACAACTAAATTAGGAAGCACTTGTGTATTTTATTACGTGCGCCTGTGCGTAAGAGCGATTAAGCTCCAATCATATCAATACACGTAATCCCTTTACATGGGCCTTTACATTTGAGACTGAAAGCTCGACATCCGTCGCAGTGGAAGCTCCTCAGAGTGAAATCCATGCATTCCAGTGGTAATCTTATGCACAGCATATAGATAAAAATTAGAGCTTCGAGCACTGACAAGCAAGTGGGATGCAGAGGAGGAGGAGTGAGAGGAGAATGAATGATTTTTTTTGGGAGGGGGCAGGTGTGTGTGGACAGGATGGAAAAGTTTAACTAGGCAGGAAGAGAGGAAAAATAGGAGGCAAGATGGAGAATTGCCAGTGCCTTCAAGAGTCAGATTTGGAGAAGAAAACTTGCTACTCAAAATCCTCAGCCACCACCCAACTGGCAACATTAAGCCCTGATCATCTGGTGACACACACACACACACACACACACACACACACACACACACACACACACACACACACACACACACACACACACACACACGCTATGCTTTCAAATCAGGACAACCACTTGGCACAGATTCATCTGGAAATGATTTTACCAGGTACAGAGAGTTGGCACAAGTTCGTACACCTCATCTTATCTCCCATAAGCAGACGTGCATGTTCCACATTTCTTCATGTCAATCTCACGCACCCCGGCAAAGTAACATGTTGTATGTGTGTGTGTGTGTGTGTGTGTGTGTGTGTGTGTGTACGAGAGAGAGAGAGTCAGAGAGAGACAAAAAAATCTGTGTGACTATGCATCACTCAGCTCTAATTTCCCAACCCAGCATTCACCAAAGCCTCTTACACAGACCACAGAACCCCTTCAGACACACACCCACACCATACAGACACAGACACACACACACACACACACACACACACACACACATCAGAAATCATATATTGTATTTCCCCCCCATCTCCAATTCCTTTCACAACTTGATTGTACCATCATGCTGGAAGGTCTCACACACAAACACAAACACACACCAGTACACAGACACACCTGCACCGACTACTAGAAAGCACTTCGAGCAGACCAGCCATCAGGAACAAATTTCCATATCACTCTTTCATTCCGTCCCTGCCTGGGTTCCTGCACTTGGCCTCTCATTTATCTTTTTCTCTATTCATCTAGCAATAAAGAATAGAAATAAACACACGGAAGGAGGACAACACAGGATGCAAAAGTTTTGAAACAAACTTCACTTTGTGTCGTATGTGGATTTGTTTCTTTCTAACAAGAGAGAAGCAGCGGCTTACTCTGAGTTGTGGTGTTTGTTTTTCGGAGCTTGTTTGTCTATTTGCAGATATAGCAGATGCTCATAGTTTTCCTAAAACATTTGTGGTAATCTGGGAGAGTGACTTTCCAATGCAGTCCACAGTGTTTTATGAAGCTATGGTTCACCTTTATCTGCCTGGTTTCAAAGAAAATAAAACACTGTAGCAGGGCTGCAACTCATTATTATTTAAATATTTATTATTCAGCCAACTACTGATTGCTCATTTGTCATAAAATGACAGAAAATAGTGAAAAATGCCCCAAGTTTAAGAGTCCACGTTGATGACTACAAATTGCAGTCAGACATAAAGATATTGAGTTCTGTAAGCAAGGAACAGCAGCAAACTCTCACAGCTGAGAAGCTGGAACAAGAAATCCATTGGCAACTTTCTTTAATTTTTTTAATTTTAATTAAATGAATCAAAAGTAAACTGGAAATTGTGTCTTGGTTTAACATACATATACATATCTATCTATCTATCTATCTATCTATCTATCTATCTATCTAGATAGATAGATAGAAGATAGATAGATATGTGTGTATTTATGTATTTATTAGGTCCAGTGTGTAACATTCAGGAGGATCTATTGGCAAAAACAGAATATAATATTCATCAGTATGTTTTCATTAGTGTATAATCACCTGAAAATAGGAACTGTTGTGTTTGTATTACCTTACTGAGCTGTTTATCTACAGACCCCGAGGACTCTGCCATCTTGAACCGCCATGTTTCTACGGTAGCCCAGAACAGACAAACCAAACGCTGGCTATAGATATATTAGATATAGATCCGCGTTTTTCGTGGCCACCTACAAACTTCCCAGCTCACTGTGAGTTCACAGTAACAGACACATATAGGTCGTCAGGTCGTCAGATACAGTACACACACACACACACACACACACACACACACACACACACACACACACACACACACACACACACACACACACACACACACACAATGGAGGGACTTACTACTTCCGGTGTGCAGTAAACTGCAATCTGCAACTTCACCGCTAGATGTCACTAAATCCTTCACTCTGAACCTTAAACTTATGTTGGAGAAACATTTTTAGACAAAGCAAGATAATATTATATATCGTAAGTTTTCCACAAAAAGAAAAAATTAACGTAAGATATTATATATAAACAATATTTTTCTTTATGCTCGCTGGTGCGTCGTTGCGTCACTGCGCAGACAGCGCGGAGGCACGAGACAGAAGCTGCTCGTGCCTTTATTTACAGGTGGTTAGCCACTGTTAGCTAACGTTAGCAAGAAAGGAGCTAGGAAACTGTTCAATGTTTGTGGTTTTGCCCGTGAAATCTTTTGTGGATATGTAACATTACTGTCTTATAAATATATATATAAGTATATATAACTGTTCCAGTAGAAGTTAACAGAGGAGAGGAGCTTAACCAAGCTAAGGTACGTTAACAGTTAACTAAAGTTGGCTTTAATGTAATTTAACAAACTAAAATTAGCTTGTTAAACTCAGGTAAAATTATTAAAATAACAGAGCTAACATCTGATGATCTAATCTAACCTGGCTGTATGTAGTATTTAGCTTTCAACGGAATAGTTAGTAATATATCTTGCCACTCACCTTTAACGTTACTGTTTTTGTCTTCAAGTCCTCATCCAATTTGCTCTCAGGTTAACTTGTTTGCATTCATTTTTGACACACTGTTATTACACTTTTTCAGCCTTCACTGACCTTAATGCTACCTAATTGTTGTGTAGTGCATAGTTCATGTTGTGTATAGCGCTTTGGTAACACTGTATGTGATACATTTATGCCAGTTAAATAATTAATAATTAAATAATAACAGACACCAAGCCAATACAGCTGTGGCCAACGGAAGCTATATTATGTCGGTATTGGACTGGATCGCAGTGTAGTTGTTTATGTATTACACAGACCATGGTCTAAGAGATGATGCAAGATCAAAGGTGCTAGGGGGAATGATGTGTGATCTGGGTGGTGAGGAGGACAGAGTTTGGCTTAGAAGAGGAGAGCTGAGTCAGAGATAGATGAGAAGGGCCGAAGATCAAACGGCAGACACACTTTCACACAATATGGCCTTTATTAACGGTAAAATAGCCCTTTTTTGTGCCGATCAGAACAGAGCAGGGTTTCAGGACTGTGGATTTAAGAGCTCGGATGATAAAGAGTGCACAGAGCTCAGCTTTTGATCGGAAGGGATTAGTTCTGTCAATGGCTTTGGCTCTGATAAGAGTAGTCCAAGCCTACGGGGGTTTTCCATAGGATGTGTTGTTATTTCTGCCTGTTTTTTAAGTTTAAATTGGGTCCTGTTGGTGCTTCAGTTTGGTTGTGGGCATCAACAGGCCAGTATGACTGTTTGTGTGTGTGTGTGTGTGTGTGTGTGTGTGTGTGTTTTAAACTTTTGACAGACCCAGTGGCAGATTTATGGCAACATGATGACAGGAAGTTTAAATATTCCATCCGCCGTTAAATTAATTCATCACCAAATAAGAACAGGAATTTGTAAACAATGTTGTCCTCTGTGTGTCTTTAGAAGGGCAGTACCCCGACCTTGGACAGGGGCTGATGATTAAAGCATTTTGCATATATTTCCAGCTCAGTTCCAGCCAACAGTGTGAAGAAGCTTCCCTGTTGAAAAGTAGTTGAACTTGAATAAATATACACAAATAGCTAGTTATGTTTAAGTGTTGAATTAGAGCTCTAAGATAAAGACTAGGGCTGCAATTAATGATTACTTTCACTATTAATCTATTTTAAAAAAAATGTATTTAATTGAGATCAGTGTAGATCATTATTTACAGTTGATTTAAAAATGATAAAATCAGCAAACCCTCCTATTTGAGAAGCAGTGAACAGTGTAACAATTAATTAATTATCAAAATTAATGTATTTGACTAATTGCTCAACTTAGCATTTCGGTCCATTAGCGTATTGGTCCTCAGAGCAACTTTAGTGAAATAATTAAAAGCCCCCGAAACCTGCATCATGCACTGAGAATTGTAGAGCAATCTTTTGCCTTGTTTCCTATTTCCTCACGCTCCTGTGGTCCTGTCTGTTCTCGCACACTGAGGTGTGGAAATGAAATGACTAATTGTACTGATGTGTGTCAGAATAGGGTGTCATTGATGTTGTTAAATCGGGGGTTTTCCTTCAGTAATGATGATGCGAGTGACCAGACACAAAAGACAGATTTCACACATACATACGTTCCATAATGACAGGGTTTCAGATGGTGTGATTGACTCTGTGAAGCGTGAGGGGTTTTCCCCTCTCCATCCCTCTGGCCACATCCTCTATATAGCATGACTGACTCATGCTGGTTGACAGCCTCCCAGACAGGCCCTTTCCACCTGATGATTCTTAGCAAGCTGTACAAAGGAAAAACAGATGAGCTTTTTTTATACATATACATATGGTTTTTATCAAAGACATGTGTCTATAAAAAGCTCAGTGGTCTTGACTTTCCACCCCCTTTTTTTTCTTCTAAAATGGAATTCAGGACTAAATTTAGTTTTGTGTTAAATTGTATAAATATTAACTAGTGCTGGAACAAATACTCGATTATTCAATTGACAAAAAATGACCAGCCAACAATTAGATTGTTGAATAATGGTTTTGTTGTAATTATTCATGTAAAATGTCGAACATTTGCTGGTTACAGCTTCTCAGATGTGATGAGCTTTTCTCTTTTATGTAATTTTGTATTAAATATCTCTCTCTTCTATCTAGATCTATCTCTCTTGGCCAGATAAAAAAAGCAATTTGAAGACATCACCCCGGGCTCTAAGAAAATGAAATAATTTTATTGTTATCCAACATTAAAAACACCAAATGATGACGCATACATTTTAAAAATAACCATCAGTTTAATCAATAATGATAATAATAATTAACATTGATACAATATTATTGCTAGCTACGGTGCTCTGTATATGTTCCATTTCATCCATCTTGTTTTACTTTCTGCTGCTGTAATAACCTAATATTCCCCACAGGAATCATTTGAGTTTCTCTTTGTGTTATAGTCTGATCCTTTTAACAGCACTACTGCCAGTTTATCATTTAGCTGCAATGTAGCAATGCAGCAAGTTAACAATCATTATTCATTCACCACAAAGTAAAGTCCTTCTGTGCATAATGAACTCTGACCATTTAAGGGGGAATTTGCACCCGGGGATGGCAAAATATGATTACCCATGCCCTACGGCATAGTTCAATGAGAACTCTCTTGCCAACAAATGGATTCTCAAAGTCTCATTTTAAGCCATGAAATAGTTGTCTTTCAATGCACAAAACTGAACTTTGTAGTCACTTTTTCCCATTAGCCTCCCCAGGAGTCAGGAAATGCCCCTCAGTCATTTGAAAACCGAACCATTTATAACCTACATTCATATATAATTTTCATGTTCATCATAGCCCATCTATTTATGTTCTATTTACAGTGATGCTTATTGCTCATGATTATGACTGCAGCTAATGTACTTTAATGTTGTTGACTGCATGGGCTCATTATAATTACAGGGCAGTGGTTTGATATTATGTCTATGTTCTCTGCTCGTTTTGTTAATTACTGGTTTTCCTCCTCTTGGTCTGCTAGATTTGTTGTAAACATGAGAACATTTTGGTTGCTGCATTTTTACATGACAAAGTAGGATGTAACAGGTAAGTTCAAATACAGAATTCATCATCCTTGGGATGTTACCTTAAAAGCTTTTTTGTGTTTGTTGCTTTTAGATGTCCATGGATAACAGAAAGAAGCCAGCAAGTTCCTCCAACTCTGGGAACTTGGTTTACTGGTCCTCCTCATTTCCACGGCAACCAGCCAGAGTCCTGATCGTGGAGGCACTGCCACCCTGGTGGTCAGAGACCTGTACGGTGCTTTGTGATGCTCTGGATAACTTCTTGTCCCTGGCCTGCAGTCTGGATGGACCCTGTAGGATACCGCTACTCAGCATATATGCCATCAGCAGGCAGCAGGAATGTCTACTGCCATTTGTGGTAAGATAGGTGAAGGTGAAGTGTTTCTAAGTGCTATTTATACGTCTTTTTTTTCTTCCTCTCCCACCACTCTTTTATTTATTTTTCTTCTCTGTTCCTCTCAATTTTTAGCAGGTTCGTGGTAACCTGGCCAGGCTGCATTCCTGTGTTGAGGAGCTGAGGTCTATTCCAGGTGAAGGTTGTATCAGAGGAGCGACCAGAGGAGGCGAGTTGCTGCGACAGGCAGTGCTGGACAGTCTGCAGCAGTTTAAACAGTACATCAGACACACCAGTACTGGCAACCAGGCAGGCAACAACACAGCTGTTGAGGTGAGCAAAGATAGGCCTGCTGTATATATATTGTCAAAGAAAAGTTAGTTAGCAGCTTTTACTGTACACTGAGGTGAAGTTTGCTTTAGCAGAACTTTCTGGTTAACTATTGGCAAATGCATTAATACTTAATGAAAGCAACGCGACTCATGTTACAACTCACAAGAAATTTTTACATAAACCAACAAAAAGACAGAACTACAGATTTGTCAATCATCCCAATGGGCTTTTAAAAATACATGCATCTCTGGTTGACTCTGGCTGCAAAAATTAGCCTGTCACAGGCAAAGATAATGCTCCAAAATGCATTTTAGGGGGCTTTCCAACTGTTTTGCAACATCTAATGTCACAGAACTTCACTTAATGTGGTCATTTGTTTAAGTATCAGATCAACAGACGCTGGGGATCGAACCCCAGGCCTCATACATGCAAAGCATGTGCTCTACCACTGAGCTACATCCCCACTCTTCCCTCTTCCCCACACCAGAAGTGTGTGTCAACATCTGTCAACGAACGAGACAGATTCACCCCGGTTACTGTGCTCAGCTGGTTAAACCTCTGTTCTGTCGCTATGTTATCACCTGCACTGTCTTTCAATTCAGCTGAACCCACTATTTAGATGTTCTAATTTCAGATAACTGAAGAATAATTAAATTATTCAAATTCTCCCTTTTAACCGGGCAAATACTAATAATCATCTGCTCTGCATTCTTCAATTGTGTTAGCTTCAATATGTTCATGTGATAGAGCATTATATTTATATATATATATTACTCAGTGCATTAGGAAAGATCCCTAAGTGATCAGTGCTGTATAGTGTCGTCACAAGAAGTGGAGATGCTGGGGATTGAACCCAGGACCTCATACATGCGAAGCATGCGCTCTACCACTGAGCTACATCCCCTCCATTTGTAGTCCTCTACACCTCAAGAGCAAACCTTGAGAGCTGAATATCTTCTTTGTTATGGTTGTTAAAGCCACCGCAAGATTAGTCTACTGAGTCTCAGCTGGTTAAATCTCTTTTCTGTTACTTCCTACTCTCCATGACCACATGTACAATGTTTTCTTAAAGCTGTTTTTAGTTAGCAGAGATTCATTTAAACAAAACAGGGGCCTGCGTTGTTAAGGGTACCAGTGAGACAATGAAATATGGCTTAGAAAGTCCAGTTGGAATAATATTTATCTGCTCTATCAAAAATCCCTCACAGTAGTCAACACTGCTCAATTTCCTTTGACTTTTGGTAGCATGGTGGCTCAAGAAGAAGCTAAGGTTTGAACCCAGGTGTTTTTTGTATATAGTTCCATCCACACTCAAACACCCTTAACAACATAAAACTGGCTAAATCTCATCTTTCTCATCCTATTTCAGTTGGAAAACAACAAAACTGAATCATAGCCAATATCTGGTAAAAAGCCTGTTGCTCTGCTGAATCTCCGCTGTGTATACTGTGTTTAACGACCTCCAAAACTACAATTTAGATGTTCTTATTTATATATTTTTCTGAGCAAGCATTAAATTGTGCTTTGATCATGAATGATACATGTCAACGAGGCAAACAGTAACTCCCCGGGTGCTGCATATAACATAAATACAGATCAATGATTATAGGTGTTATTCGTAAATGACTCTATTGACATAAAATTAGCATCAGGGGCCAACAAGCTTAACTAACACACAGGTTTTGGCCATGATTTAGCTGGCTTTATGACAGTGTTTTCCCCCATCCACGCTAAGTGTTAAGGGTTATTAAGTGTTATTAAATTCAGCCAGCTAAGTGGTCCAGGGTAACATTGTATGGCAAGACATGGAGATGCTGGGGATTGAACCCAGGACCTCATACATGCGAAGCATGCGCTCTACCACTGAGCTACATCCCCTCCATTTAGTCCTCCTATGTATCAAGTACTTGGCGCTGTCTCTGATACTGATTTAGATATTTGTTTTTTGGGGATTTTCTGGAACAACCAAACAGCCATACGCACTGGTCAGAGGTGCCTGTTTTGTGTTCACTGCTCAACCACACCGGTCACCTCTATGTTGGCAGGAGTGAGAGGTGGTGTGCTTTCAGAGAAGACAGAGGGGTGTGACTAAAACATAGACAAAGTTCTGAACAACAATAGAGATGCGTTCACAGTTCCTTCAACTTCAAACCGCATTTTTAATTGAACCCAAATACGTGTCAACTCAATCTACCTGAACTGGAATTGGATCATAACACTACATACAGTAATCAGTAACAATAGAGTAACCACTTTAACACTTTTGTACAACTTTATTGTATATGAAGTCATTTCTGCTAAATATTTGGTTGTCTCCAGATCCATAATGAACGAGTATCTCTTCAACTGCAGACCAGCTCAGACTGAATAGACCCCTTTGATATTCAAGCTCTGTACTCAATGCTAATGTAGGGAAGAGGCTCCACTTATATCTGTTAAATGAGCTCTCCTCAGGTCCAATTTAGTGTATTTAGCAGCTGCAAAAACATTGAATTGGGAATCTAATTTGCATTTTTAAAAGCTTAAAAAATTCTTTGTTAACTCTTCACATCTTATATCAGACAGGCTACTTAAAACCAGCTCATGTACATTTCAAATGCAGCAAATGGGCTCTATTCATCTGCTGCTGAGCCATCTGTCTAGGAAGAGTGACATCAGTAAATCTTCAGCTTTCAGTGTCCTCTTGCTAGAATATCCAATCAGCTAACACATTTAAGTGTCAAATCCTTCAAGTACACATTTGAACCAATGTTTGAGTTTCCACTTCTATCAGTTTCTGTTAAAATTGTTTCAAGGCAAATCGTATCGAATTTGTTTCACTTATTATGATTCAAGTGGATGGACTCATCGAGATCATAGCTATCATTTGGATGCAGCACATTTAATAGAAGTGTTAATTCCTATTTAATTCCTATTTATGTCATTCAAAGACAGCTTTGGGCTAATATTCAGACCCATGTTCCAGGCTCAAAAGTTGAGACACAAATGCAACATTTTAGACGTCAGCAAATGTTTGGGGGAATGGGAATATTAGCTGACATTGCTGAAAGAATCTCATTTGTTAGATTCAAATGTTAAACATATGGGGAGCCAATTGATAACTGAGCCAGTCACTGTCCTTCTTGTTAAATTTGAACATCATGTCCTCTGGGTACAAGGCTCTGGGTTGTTGACGAGGATTTCTCAAATCCAACCAGCTTTATTAGGAAGCTCTGGGCAGATGATTACACTAAGAGCCACTGTTTCCGACAGCAGCAGATATGAATAGCACTATTAGGAGACGGAGAGACATTAAGCAGAGACATGGCCCTGTGTGTGTGTGTGTGTGTGTGTGTGTGTGTGTGTGTGTGTGTGTGTGTGTTGTTGCTAAACCACTTATACAATATATGTTTTCATTCACATACATGTTTCTCGCAGTCGTGTGTGTGTGTGTGTGTGTGTGTGTGTGTGTGTGTGTGTGTGTGTGTGTGTGTGTGTGTGTGTGTGTGTGTGTGTGTGTGTTGATGTGTGTCAGGCTTCAGCAGCAGATTCTACTTTTGGCCAAACAGCAGGAAGCAGAGCACAGAATAATCCCATTATAATCTTCATTTACTGCTACTGTTAATGTGATTCAGTAGGGTGCTCAACATCAGCCTCCCATTAGTTTATCTGTGTCCCCCCATTAGGCATGTAAATGCCTGGGAAAACTAATTTCATCTCTTTCCATCATCAGAGAGAGTGACTGCTTATTATAAGATGTTGGCTTTTGCATAAATCTACCGCAGAAATCTTCATTATCAAAAAAATAATGGATTAGTGAAACACATTTTACAGTGCATTTACCAGCAGTTTTGTTCATTTATGATGCCATGACATGTGAGATAATGATAGCTGAGCTACAGGAAACATTAAAATTATAGATCGTAAGGCAAGAGGGCAGTAAAGCTGGCTTTTTGTCTTGAAAACATAGTTTCACAGTCTGAGTAAGTGGAGAGTTATGTCATTATAACATGGTAACCTTTCTGTTGAGTTTGCTTCACTGAACTAGGAACTAGAACAGTTCTGACATCATATGTTTAATTTAGTAACAGTAATTTACGATATGTCATGTCCCTAAAGTACAACAGAAACACAACAGTCACACACAAAGAATGCTTTGCTGTGGTGATGTTGTGGCCTGTTCTTCTGTAGATATGACAACTTGAAACACGAACTTGATCTTTCATAAAGCCAGCTGTAACAATTCAGAAGTGAGACCCTGGGAAAGAGTTGTGGGGTGGAACAACTATGTGGCCTAATAATTAAAAAACGGTGACACTGGGACACAGTTTTGGACAGTCTGTCCTTAAAGACATTCATGGTGTTGCACTAGTTTTCACACAAGAAAAGAATTTCTCACCTACACACACCTGACCAATCACTGCCTGAATGATGTGAATGTCAGATTGCTGCTTTCAGAAAGTTACAGAAATTGTCATATACAACCTTTCAGAAGTATTTCAGAAGTTGGTCAAACATGTGACAAACACTTCATTGGAAGCATACCCAGGCCTTTATGTGTGCCTACTGGGCCCAAGTTTTCACTTAGGATGTCCCTGTAAAATATTTCTTATTTGAACTGATGTCCTTTGGTCTGTTTTGTTCTAGGTTTTCTAAGGTATTTTTCCATTTCCTCTTGCCATATTCACAGGTTACTGTGGTGACCAGCCAGCCAGGGCGGGCCATTGTTCGCAAGTTGGAGACAGGGCTCAGAGATGCTGACCTGGTGTCTCTGAAGCGGCTCTTGGTGGTTCAGCTCTATTGTGCAGCAGACTGGGGCCAGGACAACCCCTCACCTGAATCCACGCAAGCTGAGACTGAGGGTAGGAAACAAAAAAACAGAACATGCAGACACAAAAATATACACCTACAGACTGGTTCACCGTTAATACAGATACTGTTCACAGGCGAGGAGCATTAACACACACAGTAAAACAACTCGAAGGAAGTCTGCTATCTATGTGTTGAACCCACTTTACTTCTCCCTCACTTGCCTCATACTTTTCCCCTGCGCTTTCTTAATCATCCTCATTCGAGTTGTGTGGCATTGACCCATTTCTTACACTGCATTTTTTTTTCTTTTACTGTTTGTCACATATCTACAGTCAACGCTGGAGACACATGTCACAATTTATAGAACTTTGCTACAATCCAAACATTTGCTTGTCCTCTCAGAGAGACTCATTTCATAATGATATGTCATTCTTTGTAATTACATGAAAGTTCAAGTGGTGTGGTCTTGAGTAAGTAGAGAGTGCAGTGAGGATTGGATAGCAATGAAGGGGAGGAAAAGAGGAGACAGAAAGAAATAGAAAGTGAGAAAAAACCCATACAGGGAGGAGGGAGGGGAGAAAAAATGAGGGCAAGTGTAAGAGACAAGGGTGTGGTAAACACAGTGAAGTCTTTTTGTAAAAATATTTATGCAGCATCTGAAATATTTATTCCGTGATGATAAATCTTGATCTGTATCAGTGGAGGAAATAACTGAACTGACTGCAACTTTGTTTTCTCTGAAGTGTCTGAGATGTTGGAAACATGACACTAATGATGTTGTGAGTTTTAACTCACCTGACACAATTATGTCAGTTATGTAATCCCGCCTTTTTTGTTGTTATCGTCCCCTTTTCTGTTATTTTTACATAAGTGATATGTTATGGACTTGCCCTAGTTCTCATCATTAAACCTAGTTCCCCTTGGAGTCAGTCATGGTTTGGAGTGGTCTTTTAAAAACAGAGCTACTTGGTCGTTGTAAAACTAGTGCCGGACGTTTTATTATTGACAAGCAAGCTGAGATGTAAATCTTGTTTTTTTTTAAATTCAATTAAAGCAGATAACATGGATAAAGAATGGCCACAGGGGTGTGGAGGGCCTAACTGTGTTGTAAAAAGCAGATGGTATTCAGTTTATGTCTTTTTACCATCTTATTTATAGTGTTCTGTTTAAGCCAGAGATTCCCAACCTGGAGGACCTTAAGGTGCCCCAAGAAGACTCTTAGGGGTCACCAGATAATTACAGGAATAACAGTGAAATTAATATAAATTAATATATGTAGGTGCTGGCACAGTCAGAAGAAAGAGCGAGCTTGTTGTTTGTTTGTTTGTTTGTTTGTTTGTTTGTTTGTGTGTGTGTGTGTGTGTGTGTGTGTGTGTGTGTGTGTGTGCGTGTTTAGTGAAAAAGTATCTAGAATAAAATCTCCAGGACTCACTACATACATGCAGTACAAATTCCTTTGTATTGTATTCATCGATCAATATGAGTGATGCTTATTCCTGTCTCTCTCGAGTGTGTAATTAAAAAGAGCAATGCCATTAAACAAAGAAATGTTTGGAATGGAGCCTCAGGGACATGGTTATGTAGTTACCACAGTTTGATGACAGTGAGGCCAACACTCTTTTAGCTGCAGTGATGCCACCAAGACTAGATCACTGCGTTCCTCCACAGTGTTTACAGCACTGAGAAACATAACAGTAACTTGAGCTCTTTGATACTACGGCTACACACTCTTAATTATGTCAACACCAGTGGCGCTACTAGACCACTGATCCCACATAAAGCTGTTTTATTAGAAATGGTTCTTTCCACAGTGGAGAAAACTGTTTTGATTGTTGCTACCCTAGCATCAGCATACACAGTGTGATTGGTTATTGGCCTGGAGCGCAGCTCTTTCCTTCTGTGTTAGTTTCTCAAAAAGGATAATGGTTTTTGTGCCTACTGTGTACCAAAATTGTCACTTTGAATATGCATCTTCCTCCTGTGTTTTTAGCTTTCTCATGAAGACAAAAGGTTTCAGAGAGTATTTAAGTATTTAACAGCATTATACAGTAGATGACTTCTTTTTTTTATTCTTCTTTAATTTGCTGCCTCACCCATTAGCTTAGTAATATATACAGTATAACGTGTTGTCTGAGAAAGGTGGCCAAACAACCAGGCCGAACATACCACCTCACAGTCTTTTGTGTGGAAAAACAGTATCCTGAATATGCACTCGAAATTTCAGTCTTACTCTCCCTAAAACCACAAACATTTTGGATGAAGTTCTGCAAGAGTCAGCCAACATAGAAAAGGGAATGGGGTCAGCACTGAATCCCAGAGCTACATCAACCTCAGAGTTCATCTGGCTGAAAATTGAAGCTGGCTTAAATCAAAGATAAGGAGTTTAACTGTCTAGCCAGATTCTACTCAGACTGACTGGGTTCTCGCAATGATCTTTAAATTGTATTTTAAATTGTTTAGGCACTGCTGCCTACTGTAACACCTTAGTGAAAGTTCAACAGGATGTCTGCTGCTCAAATACATGCCGTTAGGGTGTACCCCACAAGTGTAGATGCAGAACTGCTCAGAAATGACAGTACAGAGGGAGATACTTCAGTTTGAATTAGCATTTTTATTTATGAATACATTTTCCATTTCCTTTGTCATTTATCAATTTTATTATCATTTACATTACACTGAGGGACTTCAACTCGAGCTGCACCGCTATACACACGACATGCCTCACTCATAATCACCAAGCAAGCGCACCCTTCAGATCTGGGGATCTATTTAAGCTGCAGATATTTCCTAGCTCTCTCTCTGCTCTGTCAATGCTGCCTGCTGCCTTGCATCAGTATTGCTACCTATCATTCTGTAATTCCCACCACCACCCCAGCATCCACCCGTAGGCTCCGACTAGAGGGTTTAAGGTACGTGCTCACCACTCCCCAATATCTCCAAGTAAACATATGTGCAGAGAGTGATGAGGTCGGAGCCTAGACGCCAAAATCTAACTATATTATACTACTGTAATGAACATTTCAAATGTCAGATGTCTGACTGAACTTTACTAATCAGCCATGGCATGGAGCAAGCTTTCTGAGTGGCTCGTTGACCCACTCTCTGGTTTATTCTTTCAATTTGTAAAGCACTTTTCAATGTAGGTTTTGAAAATGGATCTGTAACTAATAAAACCAAACCCAAAATGTAAAATTTAGGAAGCAATGTTTATTCAGGGAATACTCTGGAATCTGGGTGCGTTGTGGAATCTTAATCATGTCCGTGTGTAAGATACTGGGTGGGAATGGTCTGTGAGAGGAAGAGATCGCAGCAAATAAGTCTCATTTACCACCAGACTATTTATTTTAGCTCTGTGTGTGTGTGTGTGTGTGTGTGTGTGTGTGTGTGTGTGTGTGTGTGTGTGTGTGTGTGTGTGTGTGTGTGTGTGTGTGTGTGTGTGTGTGTGTGTGTGTGTGTGTGTGTGTGTGTGTGTGTGTCAGTCAGTCCATGGAGTGCAGTATACTGTATTATAGGAAGTGGGTGGAGTATCCGTTTTCGTACTGAAGTGAGACTTGGAGCAAAAGCCATAACTAATCTAATGTTTTCACTCTCTCTTCGTCTCTCTTCATTGCCTTATCTAGTGGCAAGAAACGGGGTCACAATTCTTGTCAAGAATAAAGAAGGGTTATTACATAACTGGGTGGGTGTGTGTAAGGCAAGTTAAAACAAATAGGAACAAACGCACACGCTGTATAGTGCAGCTGCACGATAGAAACAGCAGTAAGGTGATGCAAATGTTACGTTTTTCAAAAAGCTGACAGTACAAACTGTATGTGTGACTGACAGCTGCAGCATGTTTACAGTGAATGGAAACTGTGAAACTGACATCTGTGAGGTCTGCTGTATGTTCATACTCTTGTACTATTATCTTTGAGAGGACATCAAAGTGTGGACACTTTGGTTGGTCCTGACTTCTGCAAAGGCTTGATTGGAGGATAAAGGTTAGAACTAGGTTAAAGTTAGGGTAAAGGTCAAGGTTAAGCATGTAGATGTGATGGTTTAGGTCAGGGGCTTTAAGTCAGTAGGGTTCATCACAAGAATAAAAATGCAAACGTGTGTGTGAGTGTCTAAAGGCCAAGCCTTGATAAGCATCCTGTTTTTGTTGAAACTCAACCAGTGTATCCTTGAATCCCCGGCCTGTTGTGTAATTGTACAGTTGAGCATCAGGGAGTAGATAGAGAAATGGGTCACAGAGCGAGAGGAGCGGAGAGAGACAGAGACGGGGATGATTATAGTACCAGTGGTTTTGGTTTTCTTCCTCACAGTTGAACAGTCAATTTGTTGACTGAAACACATTCAACAAGTAGTCCCACTCCGCATTCAGCAGTTCCTTAGGGATAGTCAGTAACAAAAACTATTCATTTCAATTGTTTAGGTTCATAGGAGAAAAATGTGGTTGCATTGTTTTTTTACTCTCTTGCAGATGTTTTGTGATGACAAAGTTTTAAGTGTGATACATTACAGTTAAACACTGATGATATGATATTAGTAAGCTTACTGACCATATTAAATATCAACAATTAATGAAACTATGCTTTATTCAAACATGAACTATTACTATTTCTCAAAAGTAGCACTTATTTTAGTAGCATCCCTGTAGCCTTGTGGTTAAGACATGTAACACGTACAGTAACTGGCACCATTTGACTCCTGGCCAAGGAAACTTTGTTGCATATCACACCTCTTCCTCTGTGCTTGCATTTCATGTTCTATTTTTTAAAAATGGAATAGCATCTATTCTTTTTTGAGCGGCATTTTACTTCAGAGTAGAGAGAGACATACAAAAGGCAGGGGAGGAAGAGGGGATAATAGGCAGCAGGCTGGACTTGAACCTGGGCTGCTGCAGTAAAGACTCAGCCTTGACACATCGTACTTACTGTGCCTGGTGAGCTACAGGGGCACGCAATTAGTGCCTATTGTTAAGAATCACCTCAGTCATTTTTTTCCAAATATGATTAGTTTCTTGAACTCAATATTATATTCATATACTCCCTTTTTTTGCCCAAACTGGTATTTAGACTGCTTTTTCCCACAGGATAGACACATAGGATGCTGTGTCATCGAATCCAAACAAATAATAACTGTTGCAGACAAAACACATAGTCAATAAATGCTTGCTTTTTTCATGGGGCATTCCCCAGGGTTGTGGCTCCCTTGAGTCTTCCTTTTATTATTTCCTATGATGACATTGGGGCCAGTTTGGTAAAAGTAGAGGAAATTATGTAGTTTAAAAATAACGCTTGCTGGCCACAAGGGGATGCTAGGATGATCGGTCAAAACAAGGTTGTTACTGATTGTCTCAGGGAGGTGTACATATATTTCACACTGTATTTAGTCTCTGTTGACCCCCTCATTGTGTTCTGCTGATGCAGTTAGTTAAATGTAATCACCTCACAGCTGCTGACTTTGTCATTTCCAAGAATTCTCAGACCTCAATGACAAGAGGATTATGTTGGAGCAAAGGAGGAGAGAGAAGGATACAGACAGAGTTACAAAGAAATGCTGATAAAGGGTAGAATGCAAAATAAAGTGAGGATCAGACTGATAGAGAAGGTCTGATAGGAACAGGGACAGACAGGTGTTGATAATAGTATCAGTAGGTGGGCAGATGCCCTCTGGCCCATTGCCTGGGAGATGGTTTGACATCACTTGAGGCAGACTGTAGTGCTGGCATTAACCCAAATGTTTCTTTAGTTGCCGGACCTACTGCATGACTGTTGTGTGAGTGAGTCACTCCAGGAAAGGTACCACCTAAACAAGTCAACAGTAACAATCAGGGATAAACCACTGAAAGCCCTCTGATGTTAACGGGCCCAATGTGGGACACGTTTTGTTAACTGGCAGTGTTTAATGTGTCTTTAGAAAACAAAGACATTCCTCAGCCAAGAAATGTTAAGGAAAACTCCAGACTTTAAGTGTAAATGGAGATGCTGGGGATTGAACCCAGGACCTCATACATGCAAAGCATGCGCTCTACCACTGAGCTACATCCCCTTCTCTGTGTATATTTGTGCACATTATACATCTTTTAGACAGCAGATGCATGTATCACGTAGGTCTACTGAAGGCATGTTCAAAGTAAATTTTAATTTCACACCTCTGTTTCTGTCCAGCTCAATCTCCCCTCCCTTCCTTGCCCACACATTTCTGTTTCTTTCTCCTTTCAAGGAGTCAGTTAAGAGACATTTAAAAGTCAGTTATCCTCTAATTAATTTTCCCTTCCTAATACATTGAGTGAGTCACATCGTGCCAAAAAGTAACCATTGAGTAAGGGTAGCAGTTCTGTATGTTTGCTTTCAGGGAAACAAACAAATGCATTGTATTGCCTTAATGAACAGTAATGGAGTAATGTCTCTATATATATATTCTCTCTCCCAGCTAAGAGTTAAACAGTTAGCTTTTACTGCTGCCTGACATAAAACTATGTGACACAGTTCAGAGCATGGGGATGTGCTAGCGGCAAGAATGGAGCCGATGGATGACTTGGGTCCACCGTGTATTGTGCACGCCAAAGGAAGTTCCTGCCAGATGTAGCAGTTTAATACTTTCCTCCCCCCCCGACAAGAGAAATATAGACTCTTGTCCAGCTTTCCTAGTCCTTGTGTCTGTTGCTGCTGTATGTAAATGTATGTATGTGATGTGAATACGTTACAAAGAGACGAAGCACGCATCTCTGTCTTTGTCCGTGTGTACATGTGCAATTTGTTGCACATAGACAGTTCCCATTCAATCTTAATTTCCAAGTCATTATTTAAAGTCTTGTTATACTTGGTGTTTCTTGATTTGGAAACATGCAAACACACCAGACAAAACTTAAATTTACTCTTGAGAGGGAATCATGAGTTCTAAAAAGAAGCATCCATTTTGGGACTAAGACGTGTTATTTATGCAAAATCATTGTGAGTGCTAGAGGACACCCACTGTGACAGACAGTCTTGCACAAATAGAGACACACCCCTGCACACAAACACCGTCTACAGAGCAGCTACAGAGATAGATTACTACTGTCTGACTGTATCCCATGAACACCTGGATCTTTCTCCCCTGAGCTGCAGCTCTCTCTCTCTCTCTCTCTCTCTCTCTCTCTCTCTCTCTCTCTCTCTCTCTCTCTCTCTCTCTCCCCCCTCTCCCCCAGAGCTTGATTAAATCCAAACAAAATGACAAGATAGAGAGTAAGCTGGATGAGGATTTCATTGCAGAAGTCTGATGTCATAAATCTACTTTACTCCATGTTACCCTCTTTTCTTTGAAAATAAATTAACTTGGTCCCCTATAAAAAAAAGTTAATTCAAATCAATCAAAGTATTAAAGACATAGCTGTAATGTGAGAGTTTGGGCCTGGCACCAACGTATTTGTTAAAGGATAAGAATACTAATTGAGTGCGTATCTCGAGTTTAGAGTTATGAATAAATATGTTTTTTAACGATTTGAAATTGTTCACAGTGTTCTTTTTCAAACCCTTGTTTTATATGAAATGTAAAGGCAAGGTGGAAGTAACCTATCATCTTTGTAGGAACAGCAAAATACGTTTCAAGTTGAAAAAAGTGTCGCTTTCTAGAATGATAGACAAGGCGTGGACGGCATTTGGTGAGTCACCTAATTACACCACAAAGTAGCAGGTTGCACCGTGTGTTCAAAGCTGTTTTTTAGAACAATAACCAATAAAAAGGAAGTATTAGATGTTTCTGTAATTATAAAAGGAGAGAGAACCAGAGGGTCTTATTTGGCAGATAAATAACTTTAATTTTAGATTGGTGTATTTGCAGTGGCACAAAAGCTGATGTGTTATCTTCAAAAACACTGTAATCTTCATTGATTTTGACTTATGGAGTGAATGTTATCACTGTTCCATAAACCATTTCCACTATGAAGAGATAACAAATTCATTTGAGATAAGCTGCAGTGTAAGAAGACAGGACATATCTGTTTCTGTCTGTCTACATATACCGGTATGTTTATTTATGTTAACTGTGTTGGTAGTTTAGTTTTCATTGCGGTGTTTGTGGCATTTTGTGTGTCTTTTCTAGTGTGCAGATAGTTGATTAATCCACTGTCTATTTATCTCAGTTTCATAACAGTTCATATTATTGTAATTTGTAAAATTCTTTATGTATTCTATTTAGCCCAATAGTAGTGCAGTTTGTATATAATAAATTAGTATACTTAAATGGTGTCTGCATGCACAGTAAAGACAAAATCCCATATCTAAAGAGTAACGAGGGACTGTAGCAATCTTTGTGTAAAAAATGAATTTGCACTGAGTCACCTCTGACGCAGAAACAGGCCGTTGCTGCATGAATGTAGCTTTGTTGTAAACAGGAGATCTCTGAGTCTATAAATGGTGTGAATGTCAGTCAATCACAGTAGGAGTTTGCTTATGAATAATTTCACTCCAAAGTTGTTCCACCATCAGAAATAGACATTTCCACCGAGACACTTTTTCTTTCTGAAAAAAGTTCATCTCCATACCCGACAAACCAACTGTAGTTTTGTTGACTAGTGCGTTTTCTTCATGAAAAAAAAGTATCCTGTTATGATACTTGGCTGGATAAACCACTCAGGCTGCATGTCACATTGCTTTTCAACTGTAATAAAATGTGACACCATTCCTCCACAGAGGATGTCATAATTTGGTATTTTATTAATGATAGTGGTAACTGTACAGGCAGTACACACACTGAGAGAAAAAAGCCTGAGCCAGAATATTTCACATCTAACTGGGGTGAATTAAGGGTTTATTTCAGCTAATTTGATGACAGGGAGTACAGTAACATGGAGGTTCACAGAGGCTTCAACCAAGACTCTGACTCCAGGAAAGATGAGGACACAGCAGGGACAGGCCGGGACAAGAGAGGTGTGAAGAGGTAGAGGAGAGAGAGGGAGGTCATGTCTCAGAGAGGCAGCGACAGCGTGTAGAGCCAGAATATTTTCACATGTAACTCGGTTTTGGACACCAGAGTTGGTGATTGTTGGAACAGTGGAAAGATTATTAAGTTTGGTGATTTTTATTTTGTTCCTGTTTTAAGATTTCTTAAGAATGTAATTAACTTGGTCGGTTCTTTTCAGTAAAGGAGAGAAACTTGAATTAAGAAGGTGTGCGGTTGTATTTTTCTGTTTAATAAGGAAGATAGGTGTATTTTTTTATTTACTTCTCCTTTCGTTCATTAATTCTATGAGAGCTTGTTGCACATAGCGACCTTGTTGTTGTTCATAGTTCAGCTGTTACTACTAGGGCATTGAAATTCTGTGACATGCCCTCTTAAATGCTCACCAAATGACCAGAAGAAGTGGAGATGCTGGGGATTGAACCCAGGACCTCATACATGCGAAGCATGCGCTCTACCACTGAGCTACATCCCCTCCATTTAGTTTTCCTATGTATCAAGTAGTTGGCGCTGTCTGTGATACTGATTTAGATATTTGTTTTTTGGGGATTTTCTGAAACAGTCAAACAGCCATACGCACTGGTCAGAGGTGCCTGTTTTGTGTTCACTGCTCAACCACACCGGTCACCTCTATGTTGGCAGGAGTGAGAGGTGGTGTGCTTTCAGAGAAGACAGAGGGGTGTGACTAAAACATAGACAAAGTTCTGAACAACAATAGAGATGCGTTCAGTTCCTTCAACTTCAAACCGCATTTTTAATTGAACCCTCGCAGTTGGAGTTTTCCTATGGCTACCTGTGTTTCCTGTAAAAGCTATATTTATTATTATTATTATATTATTCATTGATCTATTGAAGCAATAACTCCTGCCCTTGTTGCCTTCCTTACCATGTTAAATAGCTTCTCACCTTCAAACATAGCTGCTCTAAATCAGCATGTTTGACTCAGTGTTATTGATGTGGTGGACTACACATCGTCTGACCTTATTCTGAATGAACGTTTTCATCTTTACATACCTGTTGCCCTCACCAAAAACAGGCTGTGTATGTTTTCAATGGCTATACATTCATTCTGTGTACCACTGTGTATATTTGATTATTTTCATTGGTACGTAGTAATTAAATCTGTATGCAAATTAGTGTCATTGTGTGTTTGTGTGTTTTCAACCCTTTTATCTCTTGTGAGAATTTGCCTCATAATAAGGTTCAGTATTATGATAATCCATGTGACGCACGCTTCTCAAAACGCTGTGAGTCCCTTTCAGACGGCTGCCAAAATCTGTTTCCTCATCACCTTATTTTGACAAATATTCATTCAAACAGTTTTGGTCCTTTTTCACATCACTTCCCAGCTTTGTCAAAGCATTTATTTAATTCAAATACCTAGTTTGCAAATGCAGTCTTTTCCATCCACACATATTTAGTCCCAAAATCCAGGTTTCAAGTGACAGCCGTTATTGAAAAACCATCCAGAGAACTTTTTTTATTTTATTTTTTAGATTACTTGTGGAGGTTGTTTATTATCCCGTCATTGATATCCTGTCCTCCATCCATCCACCCATCTGTCTCACATCAATAACCTTCTTTATTGCTTCTCTAGTTTAGCTCTGAGCTTTGAGGTAAACATTATTTTTTCCAAACACAAACACAAGCACACCCAGACTCCTCAGACGGTGTGCTTCTCCAAGAGGTTCACAGCTTTGTGACAGTCAGCATGGGAATATGCTGAACGCAGGACCCCTTACATGTTACCACTGAACCACATCACCACGTCTTATTGTGCATCTTTAACAAAAAAAATGTTTTTTCCTCAGACAATAAATGAAAAAGCTGACACAGCACACACATGCAAATATATTGGCAATTACCAGTTGGTGGCCTGTTGGAAAATTTTTAAACATAATGCCCAATCCGAAAAGCTAACAAGCTTGTTAACTGTCAGCTCGTTAGTTTAGTTTGGTTGCTAATGGGTCAATAAGTTCACACAGTTTATCAAAATACTTTTATTCGTACCAACAACTCCTCTCTCACAACTGTATGAAAACTATTTTGCACTTTTGTGGAAAAGTTTTTATTCTAACTCTTATTAAGAGTGAGTCAAACAACCTAGCTTAATCTCCACTCTCTCATAGGTCAGCACTGTCAAGACAGTTTGCTAGTGGTCAACAGCAGAAATGATGAATTCATTTTTACCCTTTTAAATCTGCAAGTTGTTGTCTTCAGCATGAGCATGTGCCCCTTTCCGAGTGTATTATGTTTTCAACTAAATGACCAGAACAAGTGGAGATGCTGGGGATTGAACCCAGGACCTCATACATGCGAAGCATGCGCTCTACCACTGAGCTACATCCCCTTCGTTTAGCCATTATATATATGTCAACTATCTTAACAGGCACTTTTCTTTTTTTTTTATATGTCAATCACTAATTTCATTTTATTTATAATTTGTTAATCATTATGGGCATGGAGTTTCTGACCTTTTCTTGGTTTTCTAAAGTTACCAGAATGAAAATAGGTTATCAGAATATGTAACTGTGTGACCTGTTTGTACTTTACTTTTGAAAACATTTCATCAACTTACATTCCACTTAAATGTAAGGCCATGATGCCTGTATAGTTAATTTAAACTAGAACTAAGAACTGTCTCATGTACTGGTTGGACCTATTACATGTGACACATTATATCACTATATCATTACTGCCTGGAAGCAGCAACTGCGCCACACTTTATATAACACTATTGTACTTAAACGAGCAAATTGAGGAATGGATTTTCTTTTCGCAGGCCACTGCAAAGCCAAAGAGCTTTCCAGTGATCTTTTCAATGCTGCAGAATTCTGAATAAAATTGGACCCAAATATCGAGTTGCTTAGAAATAAATAAACAATTCTTATTCATGACTGAAATAGGATTTGTTTTGATCTATGGAGAGGTCATCTAAATGTAAATGCTGTATCAGTGTTGCCTGTGAATCAAATTAATGTTGCAATTTTAGTATAATTACCAGAGTAGCCTTAATTATTACAATTTCACACAATTACATGATTGGGAATCCGTTCACCTTGGTAATCTGTACTGTGGCAAAATAAATTAGAGGATGATACAGTTGTTCAAAATGACTGTAAATCCATTTTTAAAATCACAAATAAGAGGTTACAAATATATGCGTTTGATTACATTAACATTATTACTAAAATTAAAACAATTGAGACTGAGACATTTGAGCTAAAGGTAGAACAGTCTAAAAGCAGACTCATATCTTGAACAAATAGCTATTTCAAACTGACACCCCATCAGCGATTCTTGGATCAGTCTCTCAATAGAAAAGGATTATAGCCCATTATATCTCCCCTAATCCTCTCCCTCTCCTTGCAATCTCTGTCCTTCCTTTTCTTCTCCTTCTCTCCCTCTCCTCTCAAATTGTCCACAGAGCCATAGCTCAGTGTTTTCCCCTCCAGATTTTTCTTTTCTCTCCCTGTCTGTCTGTTTGTCTGTCTGTCCAGTTTATGTGAGAGATAAGTAGCTTTTACAAGGGACAGATGACAGTTGTTGTGGTTTAGACTAAAGTGAATAGAGTGTGTGTTTATTTTTCTGTTCGCTTATGAACGATTATGTGTGTGTGTCCGATGTGCTTGAGCAAATATGTGTGTAAATCAGTGAGTGAGTATCTGCATTCGCACCTTTTCTTCACTCTGCGTGTGTGTGTGTGTGTATGTGTGATTGCTTCTTACCAATGTAATTTTCACTTTTCTTTTAATCATACTCTGTTTCACATGATATGCCTTTCTCCATCAAAGCGTAACAGAGAGATGAGAGGACTTTTTCCTTTTTACTTCTCTTTTCTATCCAGCTACTTAATTACTTTCTCCTCCTCCTCCGCCTCCTTTTTCCTTTTCTCCTATGTCTCTTTTTAGAGAGTTGAAGTCTCTCTCTCCTCTCTCGTACTTTGCAGATGTTCTCTGCAGTATCCTGTTTCCGCTCTGCTTTTATCTTGTTCTCACTTCATCTCCCTTGTATTACCATAGATTTATGATGTATTAACCCAGATTTATTGTACTCCTCTGCCATAACCACTTTTTCTAGGGGTCGGTCTGCTTAGATTCTAACTAAACTCAGAGTTCACCATAAAACTTTCTTTCTTGTCTTTTTCTTTGAAACTTTTAGTTTAAGCATCAAATTAAGTCATGTTTAGCAGCCTTAAACAAGCTGTGTTGTGTTGGATCAGCATGTTAATGTTACAAAGATAAACATGCATTAAGTAAATATGACACAGGGAGGGAGGGATCCTGTTTTCGGTCTATAGACTCTTCATCATGTCACAATTGAATATATACATTTTGCCAAGATTGTGGGTGTTCTGTGTTGTGTAATCATATTAACTGTTACACAGCCTGCAGTACTGTGCTTTTTTATCTTTCTGGCTGCCACCTTGAATACGTAATGCTCTTTTTGTTTAGAAGTGTTTTCTTTCTCCTTATTTGCCTCCTTCTGAACACTAAAGCCATTTCCACACCCCACACAGTTGCACTCGGATCAGAACACATCCTACAAATCCATTTTGAGACACAAGAATAATGACTCTGAAAATTTGTGTCCCCTGAGAGGAGGATTATAATCCACTGGCCCACAGCCGAGAAGTATAAAACAGTAAGCCAAGTTGTCATCCTGAATGCTCACAAAGAGCCATATTTCTTGTATTACATTGCACTAATAATGTGAAACTTCATTGATCCCCAGTGGCAACTTCCCTCCACAGGGAGTTAAGACCTACAGAGCAGAAACTCTGACGCTTTTCCAGAGATGCTCTAGCAGAGTGAATGCTTGCAAATGTGGATCTATTAACTGCGGACATCTGGACAGTGAAGGACAATGACCCTGCAACTTGACCCCAAACTAAAGCCCTAATCGGCTCAGCCTTAAAAAATAAATCATAGTCATACACTGGGCTCCAAATAGCATTTTGCCAGTGACAGATCTGCTCTAACATCATACCTTCAGACACAGTCAGGCTAGCTCTTTCCAGTCTTTATGCTAAAATAGATTAAGCTGCTGGCTGTAGCCTTATATTTAAAGTATATTTAGTATAAAATTGTATTTCTTTTTGTTACAATCCTTCCACTGCAGCTGGTTTTATTTCATTGTAGTGATTCCAAATTCTTGGAAGTCCCAAAACCTTGCTATATTTCAATATCCCCCAGCCAGTACATCTAAATATTTTGAGTTTAAGAATTTTGTAATTTCATCATCATCATCTAGTATGTTACCCTGGGAGTAACCAGAGGATGTTATTGATGGAATTTGTGACCTGCCCAGTACATCAATCTTGTGCAGCTACTCCAGCGTAAACTCAACTCTTGTGGGATGTTAATAAACACTGTTCCTACATTTTTGTGTAATTGGTTCAGTGTAAAAAAATTCTGCCAGACTGTTCCTTCTCAGCTACTATTACAACCACACACCAGCAGTCATTCAACCCAGAGTCGCTCTCTCACTCTCAGTCTCTCTATCTTTCTGTCTCTTTCATTCAGTTCATTTTCCATCACAGTCAGCTACTTCAGTTTACTGTTTTGTAGATAAAAGTGTGAACAGAAGGAAACCCCACCCAGACCTGCTGACATACAGCGCTCAGTCACACCCAACTGCAGCTACTGCAAAGTGTTTGCTCAGACAGGAAGCACACATTATACACATTCAAAACTGTCTGGCCATATATTTGATAGGAATGAGGATAAAAATCTGTATTTTCTGTTGCTGCAATTGTTTTATTTATGTATGTAAATATAGTTTTGCATGACAAAGCATGTATTTCAGAAGTTTTCCATCTTGCCACACACACACACACACACACACACACACACACACACACACACACAGTGCCAAGGTCAGGCTGTTCACACCTCTATGTGACGTTAGCAGAGCAGCAGGTGGCCGTACAGATGGAGACTGGCATCACTCTTCACACCAGGATATGGAACCTATTAGTCCCACACTGAGAGATGGCTGGTTGCTCAACATCAGACACACACTTGCACACAAATTTTATTCATCTAATCTCTCCCAAAATCTTGTTTGTCTGTCTATCTCCACATAAATCTTTTCTATTTTACTGGTTAATCATTTTCAGACCAATTTGTCAAGATATCATGAGAAAACAAATATTGTAGATCTACAGTATAGCTACAGTTGTCTTATTCATAACTTAAAAACTTATATAGGACAAGTTGATACTTTAATGTAATAGGGTGGGGTCTCTGAGATTTTTCTTGTGGTTACAGTCTGCAGATACAGCGGCTGTTTCAGTTATCCCTCCCTTGCTTTCTTTCTTTCTTTCTTTCTTTCTTTCTTTCTTTCTTTCTTTCTTTCTTTGTGGTGTTCAGAACAGATGGTTGGTTGAAGAAAGAGCCAGAGTGAGCAGAGAAAGAAGTATAGAGAAACTAAGGGAAGGGCTCCTCAGAGTGGTTCACAGCTATTAAACACCCAGAGAGTGATGTTGCACTTTCTTTTCTTCCTTGTCTGACTACCTGCATCTGTCTGCCACTAATCTTACTCTGTCAATTATAGTCCTCTTCTGTCTTCATCACCTCTCTCTGTAAGGAGAAGGGATTGGAGGTTGAAGAGTGTACGGTATTAAGCCGCTTTCAGACACGCGCGCCTTTACGGTAAGCTGTTGGCAATTTAACATGTCATTACTGCTAAACACAAAGTACAGCTGACGCTGATGGGAATGGGAAAAGTTTTAAACCAACGTATTCAGGTGACATGGTAGCTCACCAGGTAGAGTGCATGTCACATGTCAAGGCTGAGTCTTTACTGCTGTGCCCTGGGTTTGAGTCTGTCCTGAGGTCAATAAGTCAAATGACAAAAAAAGGTGTTGGACAAATTAAAACATTGACCAGATGATGGTCAAAAAGTTAAAGTGGACCTGCTTATTTACAGCTCTATATCCTTAGTCTGAGACTCCACTAGAGTAGCTTTGTATGATTGTATTGAAGGGTTTTTCCTGACTCCTGCAGAGCAGTCAGATAACTTAGACAGTCTACGCGGGTCCCTGTGCTTTGTTGGGGTGCTCAGTTGTGCTCTTCCTGGAGCAGATAACCATATTAAGAAATCCATTACGAGCCGACGTCGGCTAGTCACGTAAAGTCGAAAACAATGTTTAAAGCAGTCTGAATTCTGAGCTTTATGCTCAAAGGGATTACATTTACATACATTTATCTCATTATTTGGCACTTGACCTCAACATCTGACATTGTAACATTATACATATGACAGAAACTAAGGAAAAACATGAAAGGTCCCCTTTAAGGGATGGCCAAAGTTATTACAATTCATCCTGTGGGGAAAATAAATATCTTCACTAAATTTCATGGCAATCCATCCAATACTTGCTGATATATTTCAGTCTGTCCTAAACCATCCAACTAACTGACAGACCGATATTGCCATTTTCAGAACCGTTACATTAAATTTTTTTTAGCTGACGCTTTTGAGAAATTGCAAGAATCAAGCAAGTCCATCAACTTCATCAAATGCGTCATATGCTAGCGGGGCTAAAATATACTGAATGTTTTCGTTTCAGTGCTTTTACTGCCGAAGAAATCAACCTGCCATGATTGTCTTATCATCACAAAACAGCAATTAAACTCTCAATTTCTCATTTGCCTAAGGTTAGTTTATGTCCCCAAAATGAGTCTAAACTCTTAAGTGGGGTATCTATAAAACATCAGTTAATCTCCCATGCAGTCTCTTCCTTCAAAATATTACTCTCATCTCCTCTATAACAACACACTTTCTCTTCCTCCTCTCACTGTTTTGCTGCAGCGTCTTACAAATTTGCTGTCCCTACCCTATTTTCATCTAATTTCCTCTCTTCTACATTCACTCCATTACTTTGACCAAAGATTGTTAGAGGACAAAATTGCTGCTCCTAGTCTTTCTTCTTGTCTTCTTTATCTGAGAGATTTACTGTGTGTCTCTCTCATCTTGGCTTTCAAGCCACTTAAGGAAAACAAGGTCATGCTTCCCTTCTCTTTTGAGAGGTTTGTTATTTTCTATCACCTCTCCAATCTCTCGACCATACTCCCATCTCCTCTCTGCACCCTCTTGTGTAGGTATCTTTTCTCCTGGTCTTCTTTCTTTGTCTTTATTCAGTTGTTCACACGGCCCTTTTTGGTTTGAAGACATTTCTTCAAAACGTTTTGAGTTATAATTATTGTATTCGAGGTCCTCAAAAAAAGTATACTTCGTCTTTCCTGGTTTCCTTTCCTTCTTTGTAACCCTGACTTATCTTATGTGCCTCCTTGAATACTGTCTGCAGAGCACATCTCATCCTCTGTCCTCTTGTTTTTTTCCAGTGCTTCAAAGAAATCGTCAGGCTGCCATCCTCTCTGAGTCTTTGTGTCCCTCTCTTCCATCTAACCCTCTCCTATTTCCAGATTCTACTTGAAACCAGGCAGTTGATCTCTCACCATCACTTTACTTCTGTGTATCTGCTGATCACGCTCACTATAACATGATTTATTTGCAATGAAAACGTGGATGCAGCTCATCTTCCCCAACAACCAAGGTTTACATATTATGTTTATTAGTTTGATGACATGGCAGATTTCTGTTACCCTTCTTATAATATGGTAAACTCCAATCAAAAGCGCCAAAATGGAGGGAGGGATTTATTTTCTGTTATTCAAACGTATTTTAATTTGGCATCCACTTGCACTTTGCATATGTAGAGAATCAAAGCACCAGGAATGTACTAAGTTACCTAATGAGTCGCCATTTTGACCTTCTCTCGTCACCATATTGCTTCTTTTCCTCTCTTCACTTTCTCTTCGTCCTCACTGATGACAGCAAGATAACAGTGTGGTTGTTGCCCCCTTCTACTCTTGTCCTTTTCAAGTATCTGTCTGCTTTAATTGTCTCTATGACCTCATGGCTTCATCAGAAGTGACTGGAAGGCAATTAGGTCACACAGCCTCTGGTGTGTAGAGTGCCTGTGTTTCCAACCAGATGATCAATGTCCTATTTGTCACAGTCTCAAACTACATCAATGAGCTATTCATCATTAATGCTCACACTGACACACTGACAGACAAGGACAGTGTGTGTGCAGTCAGTGTCATTCTGTAAGTGAAATATGGTTGTCACAGGGAAATTCCACAGACAGACTTTTATCAACGCTTCCTCTATATGTACACTTTGTGAAGTTTGTCTCAAGAGATGCATTAGGTTGATATCACAGTAAGAATAGTTCTATTTGGATTACATCATAAGAGTTACTTGGTAAACTGAGGGTGATTTTCATCATACTTTTGTAAAATATAACCATAAGTAAAAAAGAAATTATGAAAAACTTTTATTTTATTATTATTCAAGAATGTTAAAGGGTAATTTTGGTTTATTTTAAATGGGGTAGTATTTTTGTAGCAACACTATGAGTTAAGAATGAGTCAAACTTTTTCTTATTGATATACCGATATAGGGGTGGGCGATAGCGGTAAAAAGATGTCAGCGGAGACAGTTTTTTAGCGCAGCGCTCAGAGCGCTTCAAGTTTAAATCTGTTCAACTTTTAACACCGCTGGGCGCTCGGAAAATGAGTTTTTGAGCGCTCTCAACGCTAAAAACGCATTTGACGGACACAAGCCCTAACTCAGACAATTCCAATCACATTTTAAAGGATACCGACTGATTATTGTTATCGCCAAAATCCCAAAAAATAACGAGATATTATTTTTTGCCCATATCGCCCACCTCTATACCGATAGTTATTACCCAGTGTTATCATAACCAATAGATTTGATGACCAAACCTACAAAAATAAGATCAAACGTACTTTACTTGTAATAAACTGGAATGATCCTTTCATGAAAGAGCTCAACCTGTAGGTATACACTGACTGAAGTATCACTGACAAAGAAGCTCATTTTCTTTATAAATAAAGTTCTTAAAATAGCTAAATAGGCCTTAAATTGGATCAAATAATCAATCATTGTAAACAAGTCATGAACTCAAAACATTAATTAAATTAGACCAAAGAATTCCAAACTATTGATGTTTTAATGTAGTGAACTTTCAAAGTAGTTCACCATTACTATGATCCTCCTGGAATCAGTGATCGTTAGAAGCTTTAATGAAGATGTCAACGATTACAGAGCACAGTGTCCATTATCTTTATCAGGTAAAGCTGATCAATTTCTAAATAAATGAGTGAAAACAGGGTTGTAGAGTACTACTCTGCTTCCTCTTCTGGTACTGCATTAGCTCACTGCGTCACTAATTTCCCCACACAAGCTAATGTTACATTGGTCGATGGTGCACTTCCTAATGCACAGAATAAAAGCAACCATTACTGGGCGTGGGCCAGGGTGGGACAGAGGGAGTTGAGGGTCAGGCACAAAGCTGGTCAATTAGACCAATTAGATCAGTCACAGAAAGCAAGCCTATATGGTCGTGGAGACAGAAACAAATAGTTTCACACTGATACACCGATGGGTTTTAAGAGATGAAGGTGGCCATTGCCAAGCTGGTAGATTTCTCCTTGTGGGGCTGTCTTTTTTTCAAAATCAAAGTTTTGAATTCAAAAATATTGTTACAGGTAAAATAGTCTTTTATCACACAGTCAAATTTCAAATTAAAATTGACAGCTGTACCCTACCGGCAAAATGAGCCAGCCTTCTCAGAAAACACTCATCAGTCATTTACTTCACACAAAAAAGAAAACAATGTCTCCAGGGAAATTACATCGAAATTGAAGTCATTACATTTTATCTAATCAGTTCAGTGTGTATGTGTGTGGAGGTGAATCACAAATATGACCTTTTCTAAATTATACTCCAGCAAGCATCAATGCCAGAGATTCAGCAGCCACACAGCACCATTAAGCTGTCAGCTAAAGCAAAAATACTGAAAAGGTTGTTGTGTCTTAAGAGCTGTGCATCAACATCATTCAACATCTGGAATCATAAACGAGTCATCTGCACAGGAAGAACTCTCCGATCATTAGACAGGTGGAGAAAGAAGAGAGATGCTAATGTGAATGTAAACAGGCAAGGCATTAGCATCCATCCTCTAAAGGAAGTGTGTCTCTAGGGACGTGATGAGTCAGCAATAACAACTCAGTTGCTGCAGTTTAAACCCAAACTGTCTTAACTGTTGTAACAGATGCGGTGTAGAGGCTTCGAGGCAGCTTGGCCTTGTGGTTAAAGAGGATGTAACTGAAAAGGCACAGGGTCTCCCCAACACTAACAGCCACTTTGGGGTGTTACCGTATGGCATACTCTGATGCAAATATATGTTCATGTGTTACTAACTCTCCCTTTATTCATTTTTAAAGCAGTAATTGATTTAATTTAAGGGCAGGACAAGTTGTAAATCCTAAAAACTTAAAAGTTACAGTAATATGGAGAACAACTGAGAGTGAACAAAAACAGTGAAACCAAACACAGTGAGCTGAAAGACACTAAAAATCTCTGTAGAGCTGAGAGGAGCTGCAGACTGATCATTTCTTATAGAGCAAATACAGGAGTTGTTAACTAATGGTCCAACTCTCTCTGAAATTGAAACTATTGTTAAGATCTCACTTTATGAAATGTATGGTACTACATTAGACATATATATGTTTTTCTAATTCTAGATTTTAATTTAAGGTTTGTTAAGGTTTTTTATTTGCAGCATCTGAACTGTTTATTCAGGGGAACGTATAGTCTAGGTCTAGTATAGCTATAGAGTTGGTGACCATCAGCATGCATGAGCAAATGTGCAACACACACCCTGCACACAGACACACACACCCTTAATGAGATTCGACTACCAACCTGCATTCTTACCTCAGCATGTGTCACACTTTATCGTCTCACATATACAGACGTACACACAGAGGGCATGCTAATGTTATGCAGGAGCACAATTAGCCCTGTAGGTCATAGGGATGGGTCAATTGCTCTGGCTTTAGACCAAGAGAACGATAGACAGTGTTCAGAGAGACGAATGATAACGCATAATTGTTTCTTTTTAATCTTCCCTACGTACAGTAAACACATACTTAATGAACTCAGTAAAGATTCAGATGGAGAGACATCTGTAGGAGGATTTAGCAGTGTAAACACATTCTTCATGAAGTCAGATAAGCCTGCTGGAGAGACACACAGCTCCTTGCTGTCTCATTGAACACACACACAGAGGTTAACTACTCCCGCATATCATCCTCAGTCAGTAATGTATTGCTTTGTGGAAAACAGTTTCACCACACAACACACACACACACACACACACACACACACACACGCACACACACACACAGAGAAGATTGACTGTCTTGACTTATTTATGCTTCTGTGAGAAGCAAAACACCCCATTTTCTCTCTTCCTTGCTCTCCTTATCTCCCCCTCTCCCTCTCGCACACAAACATAATCAGATACACACTCCATGGTCTAATTACAACCATTTCCAATAGTGTGGTCCATCTTCCCTCACCCACCATACCCATCCATCTCTTCTCTATCTCATCTTCCTCTGTCCTCTCCCCTTCTTCCTCCTGCTCATGCTCTCTGTGTAATTTATACTTTCTCCCCATCTTGTCTGTCTACACCAACTTGCATATTTCTTTCTCTCTACTACCTCCCCCTCTCTCTCATTCACTTACTCTGTCTCCTCCTCTTTCCATTCCTATTCCCCAGACAGACATTATCTGAGGGAATGGCAATTGATTTTCTTCAACCCCTTTTCCTCCATCTCTGTACATCTCTCAAGGATTTTCCTCTTATATCTGTGCATTACCGTTTCCATAAAGACAAGCACACATCCCTTCTTCCTCTTCCCTATCCTCTTCCTTTGACTGTACATGTCTTTGTAAGATCCCTCATGTCTCTCTCTTTCTAACCTTTACAGGTTTTCTCTGTAGTCATGCTGTCTTTGCTCAGTAAGGTAGCAATGCTGATATTCAGTAGGATGCAGGTCTTATTTTACTCGCCCACCAGGTCTTTAATCCATATTAAGTGAGCAAGAGCAGTGTGGTTTTCGTCAGAATTGAAAGCTTGACTTTACAGTGTGCTTTTTAGACACATAAACGGAGAACTTGTAAAGCTAAAGTGTCATTAGTATACGCTTTGTTACCCTCTTAAACATCTCTCTTTCTCCCTCTTCCTTCATCCCTCTTGCCTTCACTCAGCAGGGATCAGACTACAAGCGTCCATCAGCAAAAAACTCAGCAAACACAATTCTTTCCCCTCAGATGAAGTACTTATTTCTGGATGAAGCACTTTTGGAAACTTTGGCCCAGAAATAGCTTCCGTACTGTAGCTGCCTCTGACAGATGAAAGAAGCAATGACATATCTTATTCTAGGAATTTAAAGTTTCTCATTTTCTCCATAAAAAGTTCCTGGCAGGGAGAGTTTAAATACTTTGTCTACTCTTCATCCATCTTCTCTGCGCTTTCTCGGTCTTATCCCCCTCCCCTTCTGTCAACCTCTCCTCCATCTGTACCCTCCCTCATTCTTACAGTGCCTCCTGATCCGCTCCTCTCCCTTTAGTCCCATTAGTTATCTCCTGATGGGTCATTAACTATTAAACACCAGATAGAGGGGAAGGAAGAAGAGGGGCGCTCTGTAAGGTTTGTGTCTAGTTTGCAATAATAAATGGAAATTGGGGGATGACAACAGAGAAAGAGCAGGAGAGGAAGGTGGGGCAAGTCCATAGGGTCTTTTTGTCTTTTCTGTAATGATAAGTGGATATCAGTGGGCAAAGAGAAGAAAGCATTGTGGCTGCTTTCTGTCCTCTGGGATGAGGCGTCACTGTAAGTACAGAAAATGAGAGAAGAGAGGTATTAACATGTAGATAGGCTACGTTTTCTCTGCCTGTCCCATCTGCTTTAAAAAAGCCACTGCAGCCCGACTTTCTTCCCTCCAGGAAATCAGCAGCAGGCCTACTCATCCAGTCAAGCTTAAGAAGGTTTCTGGTTAATCCAAAGACACTGAAGCCTTCAGATGAGTTAAAAGGGTCTTCAGTGTATGTGGTCACTGAGGCCATGCTGTTAATTAAGTTTATTGAATTTTGCTTCCATCTAGTGGTCAAAGATGAAAATTGTTGCCTTTCCCCCGGAATATATTTACAGTGTTTTGCAATTACAGAGACTCAAAAACTGGTATTTGTGGTAGAATTATTGAACCCACTAATTCATGTAATCTATCTGTTGACCAGGCATGCTAAATCATAAGCACATTGTCTGCTTTACACTAAGTTTGAAATTCTAAAACACACTTTTTGCAAAGAACTACAGTTATCTCCATTAGACACATCATTAAAAAAAAAAGCCTGTGTATGTTGTTTCCACTGCCATTAAAATACCATACTAGATAGAGTGATAGATCACTTAGAAATCAGAGTTTAAACACTATATATAAAATAGGATTCAGGCTGCTCTTTGGTGCGCACAACAATGGAGGTCAACTTTGGAGAGAGAGTTGGAGAAAGATGTGTTCAAGTAAGAGGAGGACGAGGACTAGGAAAACAAGGAAGATGAGGATGACGACGAGGTGAAGGAGTAAGAGGACACATAGCACAAGGAGTGACGAGAGGATAATTAAAAAGAAATAGAATTGTCACAAATGACTCTGGGAAGATGGTACTTCCCCTAATGTTTAGCTAGAGAGGACATCCCTTGTGATGTTGATGAGGTGCTGTGGCCTGAAGAATTGAGGTTTCCCCAGTGCATTTCTGTAGCACATTATTTCTGATGTCTGTGTAAAACATTATTTGAAACAAAATCTTGGGCTTTACCATAATGAATTTCAGATTCTGATTTCTTGAATCCAAATATTAATGCCTCTGTGTGTCTGTCTTCAGACTGTCTAATGCTGGGAACGGAGGTGGACCTGCAGCAGGTAGAAAACAGTGTTTTCACCATAGAGATGGTGTTGAAGGCGTGGCTTCAAGAGCAGGGAGGAGACAGAGAGCACCTCCACCTCCTGCTGCCCAGCCCCCTGGATAATCCCATTCCAGGTACAGGTACTGCACACAAGCACACCTGTATATCTTTTTAGCATCAAGGCTACTTGAGAACCCAAGAGCAAAAGATACAGGCAGGAGACTTGATCTGGTTACTTATATTTATTCACAACATGCTTGAAAAGGGGTATGTCTTGGGTATGAGGCAGACTGAGACTAGTCCAGAGCAGAGTTGTAACCAGGTGGAGTCGGAGTGGAAACTTGACCAGTGCTTGGAAGGGTCCAGTTAAGGGAGGCCAGGGAGATGATATGTTCAGAGGGTGGAGTACCAGAACAAATCCAACTGAGATGGTGGATGAGGCAAGAGGGAGTCAGGCAGGAGTCAGGCCGGGGAACTGTAGGTAGAGGAGAACAGGAAACAGGAACTAGGCAGATACTGAAGGCTGCACACTTGACTGACTAGGTAAACAGAGTCTAAGGAGAGAACCAGGTATTTGAAGCAGAGCCGGATGATGATGATGATGATAATGATGATGGCTGTCAGCTGGGGGCCTGACTCCTGCACTCCTAACTCCACTCCTGTAATCAAACATACACAGAGAGACAGCCAGTTAAACTGAAGTTGAGACCTTGGCGATTAGCAACATGTATGTGTTTGATTTCAACTGATAATGACAAAACTACTCTGAGTATGGAACATTAACCATGCAACACACAATGTGGCAAACTATGAGAATATACAGTTAACTTCTACACAGTTACAGTACAAAGACAAACAGTGGTGTCAACACACATTACAAATATAAAGTTGCTACTAAAGACAGGAAAAAAATACTAAAGAGATAAAAGTTATCATGCAGCCAGAGTTCTACTGAAAACTTTTTTGGGAGATAGAGAAGATAGTTGACATCTTCTTTGACATAAACTACAGTTTCATTAGACATTACAAATATAAAATTGCTACTAAAGACAGGAAAAAACATACTAAAAAGTTTTGTGTCCCTAGATGGCACAGTACAGATGGCATGTTACACTAATAACTGTCTGTTCACACTTTTTTTTAATATTTGTCATCTGTGTAGTGTGTGTGAAGTGTGACATGCAGGAGCGTCTGATAAGCCCCGCCCTCATCCCACTGAACCCTAACTTGGGTGTGAAGACTGAGAGCGTCCGGGACTTCCTGTCTGTCACTAAGGGATCAGCCAATCAGAGTCAACCGCCACGGAGACTGAAAGCAATCAAGTAAGAGCAGGGGCTGCAAGGATGGCTTCTTATTATAACCGGGTGCATTAAAAAGTCAGCTTCTGTTGCTTTCAACTCAGATCCACATGCTTTTTGAGCTTCAGTTAAAAGGAATAAGAAAATACTAGTGCTGAAATTTGCATTTCTTCATTCCCTTTTCACACGACTACCCGACCAGTTAAAAGTGATTTGATTCAAAGCCCCAGGCTGCTACGGGGCCAGGAAATGTGTTGCATACTATAGTAAGGAACATGAATGAAAGACAAGAAAAAAATAATGTTAATACTTTTTCCCACTTTTTCCATGTGTTTGAATGGAACATAAAACTCCAATCTAACCACACTGATGATCAGCTGACATTATTGTTGTTTTTGGAAAATGGATTTTAATAATCATGCAACTGTTTCTCAAAAATAAACCCGAAGCAACAAACTAAATCTGTAATAGAAGCAGAAAACCGCAGTTTAAAACCTGAATTCAATCTTTTCAGGCACATCCATGCTTCATTGCCTTTTAGATTGCTGAGAGAGAGAAAGATGAAGCATGCATGTGTGTATGATTTTGTGTGTAATGTTGTGTGTATAGAGTAAAACCCTGTTTGTCAATGAATGGCTCCATTCTGATGGCAGGGAGTAGTGGAATATTTCTTAGATGAAACTCTAGGATCACATCAGAGTCTGCTTTGTTCTGCTGGAGTCATGCTCAGATGCTGGAAAACACTCAAAACAAGTAGAGTTGGGCAGAATAATTGCTCCATGGCTGAAAGCACCAGCCTAGAAATTTCCGACATATTGGCGAGGAAATGTTTTTATTCCCGTATTGTAGAAACTCATGGGACATGGGCAGCGTGGTATAAACAAGGAAAAGACAGGAATTTAATGCCAGATAAGCGATAAGGCTGGTTACAAGGAATAAAAAAAAGCTAAAGGTTTTTATAAGTCTCTAACAACACATCCATGATAAAGAATATTGTAATAGTTTCCTTACAGGACAAGCATGCTCACTTCTTTGATACATGTGTTTGTATAATATCTTCACATGTTTTTATGTCTTTGTGAATTCCTTTTTTACGTGTCTATAAATATGACAATACTGTTTTGAATGGATTAACAACTCATGTACTACTGGTCGATCAGCTGGAGACAAACTGGTATTAATAGCTCTCTTGTTCAAAAGCTGAGGTCATTCCTTCTAAAAATATACACACACACATACATACACCTGCACACAGAGCATCACACATACAGTCGAGTGTATTGTATGTACACACACTTTCTTCACTGATGATAGAAAGCAGACATTCATGCCGAAACGAGGTGAACAGTTTCTTCCTCTTCCCTGATTTGCATTAGTTTTACATTTTCAGGAGCTGCAGTAGGATGTAATGTGTGCCTGTGTATTAGGTGTGTGTGTGTGTGTGTGTGTGTGTGTGTGTGTGTGTGTGTGTGTGTGTGTGTGTGTGTGTGTGTGTGTGTGTGTGTGTGTGTGTGTGTGTGTTTGTGTGTGTGTGTGTGTGTGTTTTGCATACCGGTCAGTCCTAAGGTTATTGTGCTCTGTGTGTGTGCTTTACATACTGATGAGTCATGATTTACAGCAGTTACATTTAAATGAAACTGGAGGACGGTCACAGGGATGATGTCATTATCGGCCTCTCTGCTCCTGGTGATTTGTCATGGGTTATCATGCAGCCGAAGTTCTACTGAAAACTATTTTGGGAGCTTAGAGAAGATGGATGACGTCTTCTCTTTGACATGAAGAGACAGTTGAATGCAACAAGACAGTTGCTGTGGGGAAAAACATATATCATCATGTGTGTCCTTCATTTTGGGTTTGCATGCTAACCAAGTTTGTGTGTGTGTGTGTGTGTGTGTGTGTGTGTGTGTGTGTGTGTGTGTGTGTGTGTGTGTGTGTGTGTGTGTGTGTGTGTGTGTGTGTGTGTGTGTGTGTGTGTGTGCTGTAGAATTCTGCATGCAGATGGAGTGTGTGAGAGTGTGTTGTACGGCCTGCCGCTGGTGATCCGCCCCACCACCTGCTGGCAGCTGGACTGGGATGAAATGGAGACCAACCACAACTTGTTCCATGCTCTCTGCCACACACTCAGGGTGTGTGAATGTGTTTACTGTTTGTTCATCTCACAAATTAGACATGTTAGATCAACAGAAACAGGACAATCATATATGATCATTATAGGGTGTGTTTACATTATTCAAATCAGGTTCATTTTTACATTTTAACATTTCCTTTAAGAGCAAACAAATGTAATTGTTTACTGTCCACACATTCGTGCCACAGAGCGTATTATAATTATTTTCCAAAAATAAAAGATCATAATCAGACAGCTTTACATTCATTTTCTGAAAGTTTATTATAGATCAGGTTTGAGTGACAAAATAATTACTCTCTTCTTCCTCTTATGCTCAACTGCTAAACCCTCTGATTGACTCTTTCGGGTTACTTTTTGCACTTTGTAACATTCTCAGTCTCCCTATATGCGATACAAATGAATGAAACGGACTGATGTTACATTTTTCCCTCTTTCAGAGTCGTGACCTGTTCCTGCTGCTGCAGGTGGAGCCCGCACAGAGGTCTACAACTGGAGGTTCAGGTCCGTGTGTGTGTGTGTGTGTGTGTGTGTGTGTGTCTGTGTCTGTCTGTCTGTCTGTCTGTCTGTCTGTCTGTGTGTGTTGTGTGTGTGTGTGTGTGTGTGTGTGTTGTGTGTGTGTGTGTGTGTGAGTGAGAGACAGAAAGAGAGAAAGAATTGATCAGTTGTCATTAAAGCACTCTTATGTCCCATGTATGTATATGTGTTTGTGTACAACACAGGTGTGTATTCTCACTACGTCCTCCAGCCATCCCAGTCTCTCTCCCTTCTTTTGAAGCCTGTGGTCTCCAGAGAGTTGCTGCTGCCCTGCTCACTGCCTGTCCCAACTCAGGAACCTGCACCAGAAACCATGCAGACTATACAGGTTAGACAGAGGCACCCAGAACTCAAACCTTCAAAACACCTTCAAAACAATTCCAAATCGCTCCAGATGCTGTGCCATTGGTGTATAAATGTGTGTGTGTGTGTGTGTGTGTGTGTGTGTGTGTGTGTGTGTGTGTGTGTGTGTGTGTGTGTGTGTGTGTGTGTATTTCTGATGAGCAGTTGGCACCATGTATGCTGCATCAGTGTAGGAATGTGACATGTAGTGTGAAAGGCTTTGAGGTGTCTAGTCGGAAGACTAGAAAGGCTCTACATAAGTGCAGTCCATTTACCCATCTACCCTGCAGTAACAATGTCATATATCTGATGAAATATAAGACTGAAGAAAATCTGCAGGTTCAGTTATTAAGTGCTTAGATAAATGAAGGTTTCTCTGAAGAAGAATCTGGTCGATGGATCGGATAGAACATTTCATCTGAATTACATAAAAAAAGATAAACCTCAGCCCTCATCTAAACATATATATACACACATATGTATAAATATATAGATATATGCAGTTATAATGACAAATTCAAATACAGTACACATATGTAGTAGGCATGTGAGAATATCCATTGAAACAGTGTAATTTAATAGGAAACACGAGTTATACTGTAGTTATCATCCCCAAAAATCTGTATTATTGTTGACTATATATTATGGCATAATTTATCCCATTGCTATATTGAACATAAATTGATACACCACTAATTCACAATGTTTGATTAGTATGAATTGTATTTATTTTATGTCTGAAGGTGGAAAATTATTTTAAGTTTTAATTCTAATCAAGATACTAAGTATCACGTATATTTTCAACAGGCTGTGCTTACCATTCAATTTTCAAACTGGCACTAGCTTTATGTGCCTAGCTCCTTGACATTGAGTTCAATGATTTTATTTGCAAAAAAACCAACCCACACACAGACGTTCAGACATTCAAATGATACTGGAATGATGTTTGTTTTCTGTCTGTTTCTCTGTCAGGGCTGTCTCACTCAGCTGGATGAGGAGTTTGTGTTCAGCCCTCTTTCTCTGAGCAGTAACCTGTACCAGCACCTCAGGAGCAGAGGCCTGCTGTCACAGCCACGATACCCATACAGGTCAGAGGGGAGTGGTGTGGTGATGTATTTATGATTAAGATAAGTAATGGATGTAGTGGTCAATGATGTAAGAAAGAAAAATGTAGGATGATGAAACTCTATGTGAATATAATGACTTAACAAAGCATGATGATTACAGTAAAGTTAATATTATAAATTGGCCTCAATCTGAACAGCATATGACAAAATTATACATAGACTGAAAACATATGAAAAATATAGATCTGCCAGGATGCTGAAAGACTTCTATTGCCGCCACAAGACTGTGAAGACAATATAAATGAGGATGACAATGATTGTGATAATGTAAGATTTCAGATAATGATTATAAGGACATGTCTTTGATGATGGTTGATTCCAGGTTGCAGCCAGCCGCTGCCCACAGAGACCAGTCACAGCCACTAGAGGGCCCTAAAACCACAGGCAGCAGACAGCCTCGGCAGGTAAACACAACATCTTTATGGTGGTATAACGTCACAGTGTGCTGCTCGTATAAATGAGCACAATGATTATGACACGAGGGAAGTTGACAATATGAGTCGTGCAGTTTGACAGGACAAAGCAGGAAGAATATTTTTTCCACTTCATTATATTATTATTCATGTGCTTTACTAAACAACTTCCTCTTAACTTCTCACTTCCGTATTTACTCAATAGATGGCAGCACTGGCAGACAGGACCTTAACCAGTGATGGAAGAAGTACCCAGGTTCTTTATCTAAGTAAAAGTAAAGAAAATACTCCATTACAATGCAAAATCCTGCATTTAAAATCCTACTTAAAGTAAAAGTACAGGCTAACTTTACTATTACAAGTACTCGTTTTTCAGAAATCTCCCCTGGGACTGTTATAATATAATACATTTGATTATTCATACTGATGCATTGTGTGTAAGCAGCAGTATGGTACTGTTGTAGCTGCTCAAGGTGGAGTTAGTCTTACTTTATATACAGTTCAGTACTAATGGTTCCAAACCTAGAGGTCGAGCCAATGGGTCAAATGTAAATCTGAGGACTTTGTGAACAGTCATTTAGATGAAACCATGTGATAAGTTTATTGGGGAAAGTCTTCGGTTGAGTCTCTTTGGTGAACTTCTTTAAAAGTCAAAGACATCTGACACATTACAAAGAGCCACACACTGGTTTCATGTAGGTCACACTGGTTTGTTGAACCAGTTCATATTTAACAATGTTTTGCTCATTATGTTGTTTATGTAGAAGTTTATATAAATGTAGTAGACTCTAAGTTAACTAAAACTAAAATGTTAACACAGGAAGAGATTAGATTATCTCTCCAAGTCCTATTGAATGTGTTTTTAAACAGGAACAGATAATGTTAATGTGTAATTTTATTGTTTTATTTTATAGTCTTTACAGTGAGTCATAAACTCTGATAAAACTAGCTGTCACAAAAGGATCATCTTAAAGGTTTAGACTAATGTGCATTTGATACCAAAATCCTCAGTATAAAAAAGGTGCTTTTCCAGAAGTCTGGTAACAATTAATCTACTGGAAATGTGTCAGCTAGTATTGTTCATTAAATTTCAAAATGTACTGTAAATGGCTACTGTGCAGGCAGAGAACACGTCTCATAACTTTAAGTATAACAGACGGCGTCTCGCTTTGAAAGACCCTAACATCCCTCCATGTTATTTTGTTACATGGACTGAGGCCGGCTGTGACCTGAGAGTGTGTAGCTGTTGGCAGTGTGACTCATCTGGGTTGATAAGGCTGCTGACATGCAAATATTTCTCTTCAGCGGCAAAACGCTCCGCTTTTGTTTTGTTCGGTTCCTTGTCTTTTTATTCACCACGGTGGAACTTAACTCTTAGCTCTTAACATAATGTTTGTATTTGCACTGTTAATGTCTTCCTCCTCTCACCTTTTCCTCTCTGACTCTTTATCTCTCTTTTGTTCCACCTCCTCCAGAGTCTCCTCCTCTTCCTCCCTTTTATCTCACTCTTTCTTTTCTCGCCTTTCTTATCAATCAAGTGCATGCAAGACGTGACAGCTCAGACTGTATTATCTTGTTGTTTAAGTTAAAGTAGCATTAAATGAAAACTTTGAATATATAAGTCATATATAAGTGATATAAGTCGTGTGTTTTCTCCACTCAGCCACAAAGCCAGGGTCGCCAACTGGGAACGAACAGCAAGGTCAGGGCCACTGTGGCTCCCTTCCCCTCTTCCTCCTCCCACTCGTCCTCCTCTTCCTCCATGGCACCTCCTCCTGCTAAGGCCTCTCGTCCGGCACTGACGCTCCTCAGCAGCAGCAGTGGTGGAGGTCGCCGGGCCCCGGCCCCTACGCGTCAGGACGGTGACAATGATGATGTTTCCATGGTAATACAGTAAGAACGCAGGAGGGTGGGATGAGAAAAGTGGGCCAAGGGAACAATAGAGTGACAGGGAGGTGACAGAGAGAGAGAGAGAGGTGGTGCAGTGCATCCTGAACATTTATCACACACACTTCTTTCAGTATCCTGTCCTGTCAACTTCAAAAGTGCTTTACAGTGAGCTATAAGATAGCTTATTCAGCACACACACATAAACACACACATTCTGTGTCCATTGTAAGTTTGTGAGTAATTAAGCAGCTCATAAAGGCTTTGAAGACTTTGTAAAGGAGGGCATACACAACACACACACTACTCTGTGCTGCACTCTGTGTGGTTACAGCTTCTTTTGATACTTGAGTTCGTCTCTATTTTTTCTCACCACACCAACCGTATTAGCTGAATTTAACAAGCCTCTGTGCATGAGCGCGCGTGTGTGTGTGTGTGTGTGTGTGTGTGTTTGTGAGAAAGGAAAGTTTCAACTTGCTGCCATCTGCACATTGCTGAGGCAGCAAAACGTCCAAATCACACACCGTGAACAATGAAAAAGCACAAGGAAAGATGAAAAGAAGGGAAACAGCAGGACAATGGAGGCCTGGAAGAGTCGCAAAATGGAGGGAAGGAAGAGAAAGTTATAAGAAATGACAAAAAGAGCAAAAGGTGGGCGGCGAGGGAGATCAGAGGGTGATTAAAGGGTGTATAAAAAGCCTTGTCTGCATGTCACAGCGCACCCACTAGCACACATGAACGGTTGAAAGCCAGAAACCAGCTTTAAAATTATGATTCAGGCATAATAAAGCAGACATATTGCGGCTATAGTAGTACAGTGACTTATAGACAAACACACATATGCACATTCCATTTCCATTTTGCCCTTAAGCCCCAGTCTGAACACAGCTTCACTGTTTTAATGAGACAGAGAATAAAGCAGCAGACAGAGGGGCCTCTCTGCACTCCTTCACCCCCGCAGCTCCCTCTCTCTCCGGGGGTTGAAAGGCAGCGTGAGGGGGGTCTGTGGTGGATGGAAGGAGCACAGAGACTGCAATAAAACTGCAGTAAGCTCTCTAAAATATTGAATGTGACACACTGAGAAGGTTTGCGATGAAGAAAAATCTTCCGCCGTGTGTTTGAGGGGTTGACTCGAGTCCATGCAGTGACATCACTGTTACATTCACACACATTTAATTGATGATTCGTGCTCATACGCACACATTGGTCAGTCAGACACATCCACCGTCACTATTATTAATGTATTCCTCATCCACACACACACACACACACACACACACACACACACACACACCGCTTAATCAGTCTCCCGCCATTCCACCCCCTTGTTGAACCTTATAACATTATAGCCACTGCCCCGGTGGCAAATGTCTTCATGACATTGTGATGTCACAGGACTTCCGCATTCACAAATTACATCCACAACGATCCTATTGTCCCCGAAGAGAATTTGACCGGACCTCCGAAACTACCCACTGACATTTTACCCACTCTCCTCTCTCACTCTATAGTGTCTGTTGAGTCCTCGCGCACTCAGGGAAGTTGAGTCAATGTGTGTGAGTTTCAAAAAATTTGTTCAAATAGAACAACAGCAGCCTCTCTGTCCGCAGAAAGGTCAAAAGGCTGGAGCCAAAGTTCCCCTGTTTGACCCTGCAGCGTATCAGTCACACTCCTCATTAAATGTCACAACTGTTAGAGATTAATGGGCTATGAGCAACAAAAGTGTCCCTATTTGTGTTTGTAAATTCATTCAGTGTTGAATGTAACGGAAGGCTCTCGCTAGTCAGGAGAGGTGTCAAGACGTTTTTGACCCGTAGCAGTTCTTTGTTCGTTGTTGTTTTTATTCCACCACACAAACATCTTTATCGCATAGTGTTAACTTCCTCATGTTCCTGTTCAGCTTTCATGTTCTGTCTGTTGTTTCAAAAGGAAACTGACTCATTCACTCTGTAAATTGATATTTCAGCAGTTCAGTCATTTCAGGATCTTCGATCTTGTCCATGTATAAATATATTTATAGACATATTTATTGACTTTCTCTCAGATTTGTATTTTAACAATGTCTAATAACTGTGGGTTAATAAAGTGTAGATTTTGGTTGGAGATTTATTGTGGTAACTGTTCTGTAACTTCTGTAAAGTAGCTTGACATAACTTTACTTTGAAAAGAGGTCATCTAACCACCTTTAACACCCACTGGTTCGCCTGCGCAGTGCTTGCACTATGTAGAACTTCCACCGACAGGCACAGTCCAACTACAAGCAAATCAAAATTGTTGGGAAACCTTATCTCATCTATTTTTTATTCTGCAGATTGCGGAAATTGTGTCAGCAGGTTGTTAATCCCTGCTTGTTGCCTCTTTGCGTAACAGTTTCATGAGTTAAAGGTCCAGTGTGTAACATTTAGGAGGATCTATTGGCACAAATGGGATATAATATTAATAGGTATGTTTTTCAAGAAATCGTTGTCTACAGAAGGAGCAAGTCCATCATGTTGAGCCACCATGTTTCTACAGTAGCCAAGAACAGACAAACCAAACAATGGCTTTAGACAGGGCCTTTCACGATTTTACGTTACCTGAGGGCCACCATAGATTCTCCCAAACGCTTGGAAAGGGAGGGGTCAGGGGAGGGGCATTCAGTTTGTCGTAATCTGCGCCTTTAAACTCCTTTAACCTCATTCATATATTAGCAATGGTTGTTAGGTGAACTGGGACGGTAGAAATTGCTCCAGGAAGATAATGCAAAGAAGCAATGTTGTGAATCTTGCATAAAGATCAAACAGGTGCAGCAGCCCCTCACAGCATTTCATCGACTGATATTTAGCCCAACAGCGTCATTAAAATAAAGTAACAATATGCTTTTATATGAATAATTAGCAGAGAATGAGAGAGAAAAGGAAGAATGAAATACCTGCACAGTTGCTTTTGTCTGCTGCTAGGACTGGATGAGACTCTGATATAGTGCATGGGTCTAATGGTCAAAAGATTAAAACTTTTAATCCTAACTGCTTTAACCCAAAAGGTCGTATGAGGTGATGCCCGCAGAAAAAAGTCTAGACATTTGTGAGATGCACCGTTGCTGAGTGTAGACAGAGTGATCACACACCACTGTACAGGAGACAGTTTGTCTCCTACTTTTTACGTTTTGATTCATCACTTCCTGAGGGGTGGAGAGGTGACCTTTCACTGCACCGTTTTGTCTAATGCTGCAGACAGTGAATACATGCTGTGTGGACAGGACACTCTTCTGTTATGGTTCCATTTTGGCTAAGTTCTGTATTTTTGTTCAGAAGTTTCTTGGCTTCCTGTTTCTTGAAACCTGTAGCATCTGATGCAGTCTAACACAAAAATTTGCCCTTTCCGAAAGTTAGAAAAAAAAAAAAGATTTCCATTCTGATATTAAAAAATAACTTGTGGTCTGCCTGGCTAAAAGTGCAATAGTATTTCTTCTGTGTCTCATCAGTTTCTATATCTGAGTCAGGATAATATTAGCGCTGTGACTTCCTGCTTTATCTCAATGTTCCATTTGATTTACTGAAATCTGCAGAAGAGAAGAACCTCAGCCAGACTCTCTATCCATCTCACAAACCGACGACACAGGACTCTAACATACACACAGCCGAACAGAGCAGGAACTCACACAAGAGTCACAATTCATATACAGGTTCCAGACAGAGAATAATCAAGTCCCTCACAAACAGAGCTGGGTGAGAACAGAAAGAGGAAGTGCATCTTTGCAAGGAGGAAGTGAGGAGGTGAAGTCAGGAGGCTGCAGGACCTGAACTAGAATCCTACTGGCAGAAATCTGAAAGGTCTGTACTCCTACGCAGGTCTAGAAAAAGTCTGGAAATCTGAGACAAGATTGTGAACAGAAAACATAGTGAAAACTGGCTCCAATCACGGGTGGAATTATGAACCTAGGGTCACTGACACTTCCTGAAAAACAATAAAAAAATCTCTTCATTGTCTCACTTCACATTTATACATGCATTCAGCAGACTTTTGCACAGGCGTCCCCCTTTTTTTTTGAGGTCATGGGGCCACAATCTGAATGAGAAAATGTAATTTCCTTCAGATAGCGGTGAGAGGCGAGAGTGAATGAAACTTTCTTTCAGACACACGTGACTGAATGGGTTGGCCCACGCACAGCTAAAAATAACTTCTGGTGGTCTGCAGATTCACAGACGAGCGGAAACCGGACAGTTTCAGGTGTTCCTGAAGGGGGAACATACGAATCCTCCTCAGATGTGCGCAAGAGAAAAGGCCTCATATTCTGTGTACCGCAATCTTAAAACAGAATGAGGAAATGCAGCTGAGTTTCAGCTCGAGAATGTTTCATGCACACACATTCAGCTGACAGGTGCGAAATCCTCAAAAGATTAGAAAAAAAGTCTTCCTGGTCTGCATTGAAAGTGATGAGTTTCCAGGTCTTGACAAATATAATTTTTTTTACATTTGCTGTTAAAAAAAAATACTTTCAACGTCATGGCTCCTAAAGACAAGAAGCTATTAGGAACTTTAGACAAAATCCATTTGTTGTTCTTTTAGCTTGTTGTTTTGGTTTTGCAGCCCACAACTTCACTGTTGTGGTTCACTCTCACTGCTCTCCTCAATCACGCTTCAAGCAGCGGGCATCTGTTTTCAGTGCTCTGATACACCCATTGTACGCGACCTGCAGAGCACCGAATGCGGGTCTGACAAAGTTTGCGAATAGCGTGTGTGTATAGTGGAGCGCTTAGCAGCTAAAGAGCCCCTGCAGTCGGTGCAGACCAATATAGAGCACATTTCAATTGCTGTATGTGTAAATAGGCCAACTGGTCATATGAGCTTTATAAAGTGGTGATATGTCAGTGTTGTTTCACTGCCCCTAAGTGGTGAAACAGTCAACTTATGTAAGTCTGAAGGTGTGTTCAGGCAGGAAGCTATGTGAATTTGCAACAATGCAAAATTCACTTTTGGACCATTTGGGTTTATTTGTCTCCAACCGCCAATGCACCACCTGAACAGACGCTACCTGTAAGCTAGCTAGTAAACGGACGTGCTGTGGGTGTGTCTGCCTGTTTGTTGTTGCTCAGCTTAGCCTCTAACTGAACGCAGAACCACAAAGAGAAAGAACTGCAGTCTTTCTCTTATTCCCCTCAAGTCTTTCTACTTGTTCTTCCTCTCCTCTCTGTACGTTTATGAAGCAGATTCATAAAGCTCAGGGATATGTGGTAATTTTTTGCTCACATTGAAACTTTTAGAACTCGCTTTGTCTTCAGTTCGCGCATCTATTTGTAACTGTGTGTGCAAAGTTTTGAACTGCTGCCCAGCATCTAAAAACAGTCCAGCCTCCACAAAAAGCACCTGTTAGTGTGAAGCAGAGTTTCAGTGCCTCTTGTTGCTGGACTGATCCTGTTCTCTTTCAGTAAGTCTGACATGACCTTAAAAACAGAGCGGGAGAGACCTTGACGGGAAGGAGACTGACATACAATGTTGAGATACACTGTGACTGACATGATAATAGTCGAAGATTGTGTGTGTTGGTGTGTGTGTGTGTGGTGTCTACATGCAGAAATGCAGAGACCTCAGACCTGCAGATAAAGCTCATCTGGCCAAAGATAGCGAGATGTGGCTAGAAACAGTACACACACAAGCACGCCAACACAAGCAAGTTGAGTTGTCATTGACGAGGCTTTTTCTGTCTCCAGTTTCAGCATTTATCTATCAATCCACACTTATTTTGTTCTCTTTGTGTCATGTGTCCTGCAGCAAAACATTAAAGGGCTCCCTACTGACTTAACATTTCTCCAAAAAACAGAGAAAACTCACAGAAGTTGATCTGAAACTATGAAGTGAGGTCTCGTATATGCTTTCAGTATGAAGCTACCAACCTTCGGCACACACACACACACACACACACACACACACACACATAATCACACAGGAATGCATACAAATTGATATGGCAGCAGTGGTGGAACTTAGTTAGACACATAGTCCCGAACTGATATAGTGTAAACTGAACAAACTTGACAGCAGCAGACCTGTCTGTAGATTACTCTCACACGCTCGCCTATAGCTGTCACACACATGCACACACACACACACATCCATGGGCTATCAGGCAGCCAGTTGAGCTGTTCTGCAGATGTGTGAAAGGTCAAAGCAGATGAGGAGAGAAATGTGAAGAAGGAAGGAGGTGACAGAAAGAACAGAAGAGCCTTTGGTAACAGAGGAACAAAGTTTTAACCACTTCGAGTTTAGAGGGCTGTACCAAATTAGTGTTCTTAATCTAGTCTACACTCTTGTGACTCTGCTGGTGTTTAAGGCAGAAAATGGTTAGAAACTGCATCTGAACCATTATGAGATACTGTTGAGTTAAATTAACCTACCATACCTACAACGGCAATGTTTTTGAGGCCAAGGACCCCTTAGCTGATACAAAGCATGTTGTGGTTTAATGGGTTGACTATGTGCAGGATTATTTCTTAACCAGGCACAGTGACTTCCTGGAGTCTCCGCTGGTAAACTGTTCCCCTGATTCAAGGCTTTATGCTAAGCTAAGCTAATCGGCTGCTGGCGGTGGCTTCACATTGAGGGTAATATATATCTCAGCGAGAAGGTGAATGTGTGTTTTCCTGAAATGACGGTTTTGTTACTATGATGGTGAGCACAAAAAAAAAGATGTGAATAGTACTTTGACACCATATAATGTAGGTCCAGAAATGTGTTATCTGAAAAACTGTCAGTGTGAAAAGTGCTACAGCTACCTTTCCCCCTGCTCAAACAGGCCAACCCACAGTTAGGTTCACTCAGAGTTTAATGAGAAAGACAGAAGTTTGTCGTTGCTCTTTCTCTTTCTGTTTTTCTCCCCCCACTCTGTCTGAAAGAACAGAGGAGGTAAGGGGGGGGGGCTGAGTGAGGAAATTTACCTCAAAATGTAATCCAGTTACTTTCAGAGGACTTTCCTGTCCAGAAAGTACTCCTCTAGCAGCAGGTGGGGAAAGAAAGAGAGAAAACGAGGGATAAAGAGGGATGACGGGGATAAAGAGCAGCAGTGGTGACGGGAACAGTCTGTACCTGTTATGCAAGCCAACCAGACACAGACAGGTTCATCCAGCCAGCATTCATAATGTCAGCGCTTTTTCATCTCTTTTCTCCGCCTTTAAGTCCCTTTCTTTCGACTCTTTCGTCATCCTCAGTTCAGGATAAACACCCACATGTTCCCGTTTCTCAAGCAGCATTCTTCAACATGTCAATTAGCTGTTTTTCCCATTTTCTCCCCTCTTTCCATCTTGTATTCCTGCCCTCCTCTCACGGTATCTCTCTGCAGTTAAAATGCGCAGCGTGTCCGACACAAACCAGCCGCCATTAACTGTCACCAGAGCAACCGAACAACAGTATTAATGCAGAGTGGGAGAAAGGAAGGAAGAAAGACAAGAAAGAAAGAAAGTCTTTGTTTCCTTTTTTTGAGGCTCGACTTTAACGGTGTGATTAAGTGGTTGGAAACTGACTGAAACAACAAAAACAGAGCGTGGCAGAGGAAGGGAAGTGGAGGATGAGGTCAGACTGTTTTACTGTCCCGTTTGGTCCAGAACAGAAAGTCTTTAAAACACTAAAAACTGTCTGATTGGATCCTGACGGGAGAAACACACTGAGGGGAAGTGGTGATGTAGCAATTAGGGGAGTTCTCTTGTTTACAGATCCACTATGGAGATATGCTTTAAGTTTTTGGAGCCATTTTTATTATTAGTTATATTTACAGACAGCACAGCTGTTTTTGACATACATACACACACCGACATATTGCAGGGAACTGATTAGTTTTATATTTAGTCTGTCTGTACATAGAAACATAAAGGATTCAAATAATATTATCTTGTGCAGGAAGTCGGAATTTATTGGCCGCACGAGGACCATGTGACCCCCATGGCCCCTTTATAGCCCATTTATGTCTGTTTCCAAGACCCAAACAGGGTCTCCAAGTCCCATTGTTCATGTTTCCTCCCAAACAGTAGCATTGATGTTTCTCTCAGTGGATCCTAAGATGCACCCATGTGGCATATTAGTGTCCTGGGCTGACAGTGTTGTAGTCTCCCAATTTCATTGGGCTTAAGGGTGACACATCAGCCCGGAAAACACAAACACGCGAGCTCCTTTTGGCAAAGATACTCCAAACCTGTCAAACGGTAACTCCTGGCTGTCACATTGTCAAACATTGCAGAGAAACACAAAAGCAGCAGTGCAAAAACACGTTTCCCGATCACTTCATAAGCACGGCAGACATTTTATAAATGAAGAGCCAAGCCGCGGTCTCAGCTTGTTAAAGTAAACCCTCTAGGCCGAGCTCCTTTTGGCAAATCCTAACGGTTTCTCTCTCTCTCTCTCTCTCTCTCTCTCTCTCTCTCTCTGTGTGTGTGTGTGTGTGTGTGTTCAAGTGAGGTGGCTGGTTCCAACCACACTGTGGATTGGTACTCCAATTATGGGTTTGACCATGCAAACTCTCACTCTCTCTTTCTCAAACACACACACACACACACAGAGGGTGGCCTTACAATCGTTGCACTCCGTGTTTCAGAATGCAGCCGTAATGTGGTTTTCTCATAGTTGTGAGCTAATCTACTCGAAATGAATCGACTGTCTCAAATAATTATCCCAGTCCACAGATGGAAGAAATGTGCTTACAGAAACTGTGAGAATAAAGGCATTGACTGAAAGTTTGCTTTTCAGCCTTTTTCTTTCACAAATGGGGTAAACGTTTCATTTTGGTCCCTGTAGAAACAAGAAGGATGTCAGATATCTCCCAAGTTGTCGTAGATGATATCACGTGATCTCAGCGGCGCCTGGTGGTGCTGGCTGTACCACGAGTTAGCAGATGGAGGTTTCTGTTTAGATACTTTGCTGTACAGCTCCCTTCCTCCTCCCCCTCCCCCTCCTCCTCCTTCTCCTCCTCCCCCCCAAATATTGTTGTTGTTGTTCACATTATTGCCAGGACCTCCATGTTTCCCAGGGGGAAGCGGCACCGGCTCCTTCCGAGCAAAAGGGCTCCTGCCAGGCTTGGGGGCGGTTGTGGGTTTGGGCCACCTCGGGGCCGGAGGTTGCGGTGTGCCCCGGCTCGGGCCCAGCTGCGGGGGAGAGTGTTTGTGGGAGGGGGTGCTGTAATTTCCCTCCAGTCCTGACGGGGTTGTCACCTCTTCCTGTCTCCTCTGGCTGTGGGGCTCCAAACGGGCCTCGTCGTAAATACTCATCCCTGAACTAGCTAACATGCTAGCAGTTCCTTTGGCGCAACCCTCCGGTTCATCGTATATGTGCTCTGGAGGACCAGGAGGTGGCGAAGCTCCTTCTGCTTTACTTCCTGGTGGCCGCCTGTTACTGTTCACGCCTCTTCCTCCCCCTCTTCCTCCCCCTGTGGCCCCGTTTAAACTCAGCGCGATCGTTTTCTGGTTCAGCTCCAGGCTGATCCGGTCGTACACGTGTGAGTACAGGTCCGATTGCTTCCTGGGGTTGCTGCCAACATGGTGGTGATCCCCTTGGACGCCACCTCCTGAAGCCTCGTCCCCTACCGGTCGGAGGCGTGGGGTGGGCATTGGAAGGGTGGATGGGTTGCTAGCTTGGCTTTGAGCCTTGATGCTGTCCACTGGGTCGGAGTAGAGGCAGTCAGAGGCAGTCAGAGGCAGGCGGACTGAATCTGCTGGTTCTGAATAAAGACCTGCCTGCTCATCAGCTGAGGAAAGACCTTTTGCTGTCGCCTGCCCCCTGGGAGACCTTGGAGGAGTCCCCCCTCCTCCCAAAACCGTCAACATGGCTGGTGGTTCTGGTAAACTCCTCCCTTTGATTCCTCCTGCTGCTCCTTGCCCCCATCCTCCTCCTCCTCCATCTCCACCCTCTCTCTTCCCGAGCACGCCATCAGCAGAGCCCGGTTTGCTGCCGCCTGAGTCGCCGTCGGCCTCCCGGCTGCTGCAGCTGCTGTTGTCTCCGCTTCCCGCCGTCCCGCCACTAGGAACGGTGTTGCGTATGTGCTGTAGTGACCCAGGGCACTCTGGGTCAAAGCTGAGGTGGCGCTCCTCAGCCTGTACCTTCTGCGACTGGATGGACTGGTCCACCAGCGTGAAGATCTCGTTGCCCTGCTTGGTCTCAAAGGTGAAGTTACCGGGACCCGAGTCACAGCGGCGGCCCGCCTCGAACGAAAACATCATCTAGAGGAAGAAAGGAAAGGAAAAATGTATTTACATGTGGAGTATGAGACTAAAGAAATATATAATTATAAATTCTCAGCAAATCTATTTTATTACTTCACTGCTTTCTTTACTGTTAAATTCAAATCTATAAATATCTACATATAAATACATGTTTATCTGTAAAATGCACGTGTAGATAAATTAGTTACATCCTCTTTTTATCATGTATGTATATTTCATATGGTTATGGTCTACACACATAAATAAAGACCTCCTTTTTAAAGGTCAAAGCCATTTTAAAATCTTTGTCTGAAGCTTCAAAGTGATACAAAAACAACCACAGACTCTAAAGATACACATCCTCTGTGACCACATGGACACATACTGCTGCTAAAACTGTTACTTGCACTTCTTAGCTCCGATCAATCTTCACAATGTAGGTTTAACTTCAAGACCAAACTTCCTCTGGCTGTACTCGTCAGGTGCATCAGAGATCGATCACTTTTGATCAATGTTATGCTAGTTATAGTTGCAAAGGAACATTTATAGCTTCAATCATGTAGGCCTACTTGTTTTATGTCAGCACATCTGACATTTTAAATATTAGTTCATGACATACATACATCAACAATGGCCTACTTTTATGCATGATCTATGATAATAAAGATGCAGAAAAATAGAAATGCATGGCGATAATAGCATATTGTCAATATGTATTATTATATTTATTCATTTATTTATTATTTATATTTTATTATTTTCCCAAATTGTGTTTTTAGGAGAGCTATCTTGTGATGTCTTATGGCTTCCCCCTGCTTTTGATCATTGAAGAGTAAAGTGTCAGGCACCCACCCGGTCTCGCCCGTATCTCCTCAGCAGCTTGTAGGGCCACACCAGGACTTTCCTCTTGGTCTTTGGATCCTTTAAGATTAAGATGTCATTCTCTGCTTTAAGCCAGTAGTTTCCCGTCAGCCCGCAGCGGTCCGACGCATCAGTGCGCTGAACACTCACCCAGAACTCGTTGACTGCAAGGAGAAGACAGGAGAGGTGTTGTTTGCTGAGGTTAACTTAAATCCTCCTTAATTGCCGATGATATTCTGTGCTGGAATATTTTGTTGACTGTTTCGTGTCCTTACCCTCCTCTCTGGAGTAGTAGATGAGGTTTTCAGACATCTGCAGGTCCTGCACTCCACCATTAGAGTCTGCAGCAGTACTGGTGCCGCCTCCTCCCTGTGGGGACACACACACTGACAGTCAACTAGCTGAGAAAGGCACCTAATTAGGAGACATAGCATGTTATACCCAAATTTGCTTTTCAGTTCATGCGTTGTACTTTGGAAGGGGAAACCTAGAGAAACTGGGAGATTTCCAGTATAAGCACTGGAAGGATAGAGTGGGCAACGTGAGAGAAGGGAAAGAGAAAACGAATGAAGAGTTAGAGAGTGTACAACAGAGAACAAAGCGAATGAAGTCTTCCTCTTGGAAACTCCCTCTGGTTTCCTCTCTGCGAATATGTTTAATGTTCATGTTTGTGCGTGTGTGTGTGTGTGTGTGTGTGTGTGTGTGTGTGTGTGTGTGTGTGTGTGCGTGCAATAGAAACTGTGGCCTGCATAGATACTCCAGGGGCATGTGGGAAATTTTGGAAAACTCATATAAACACAAACAAAAAAGAATTATTCTACAATCCCAGCAGAAAACTAAATTTAAAGCAGCAGTTCTTCAGCTTTTTTTTTTTATTTATTTTATTTAAATATTTCCTGTCAGTTGGACAGTGAGCACAAACAAAACGTTTTGTAGATAGAACAAAGGACATACACATTCAGAACACACACATAAAGGAAGTTGAAACACATACACCCACATCTTAGTCACATTTCCTAAAGAGTGAACTGTGCAAAGATACCTGAAATGCAATGTCGCACATGGTATCCATCCAATCCTTGGAAGCGTTCTTCTCTGCAGCAAACACGTGCGTCTTGTCGTTGGTCTCCACACAGAACGCTGCCATATTTTCTTTGGGACAGCTCTCCGTCAGTGCCGGCAGGATGGAAATGCACTCAGACAGGCGGATGATCTTCTTGTCCAGCTTCCTGGTCTTCTCATTGGACCCGCTTCCCGAGCCTCCGCCAGCCCCTCCCCCTCCGCCTGAGGGTGAGTCATAGAACTCCAGGCGGGCGATGCCGTTTTGGCTGGCGGGGTACAGGACAAACCAGTTTTTCTTCCATTTCTGATGAGTGGAAAAAGAGGAAAAGTTATAGAGAAATTTAAAACTGCACTAATCAAAATGTTATATTAACAAAGTGACAAATGATCACGTGTGATGTGAAAGATGGCGCTTGCAAAGGCCACCCACAGATAAATATAACCAGACCCTGTGCTTTCCGTTAGATTTGAGTGTTTTAGTGTCTTTCAGCTAATTGTTTTGGTTTTAGGGCCAGTTTTAGTTCACCGCTCACTGCCCTCTTCAGCAGCAGCAGGCAGCTCATTTCATTTGCAAATCTGAATATACACACGGCTTTAAGATACAGTTACACAACTCTCCACTCATATTTGTAAAAGGTTTTGCTACAAGAGCTCCTGTATGACCTCCATAAACAGGCAATCAGTGAGAAGATTGGCTATTTTTATATAGTTATTCTTCATGCCTGCCACCCGCTTCGGTTCCGTTCACAATCTGATGAAATGAGGTGGTTAAAACACTACCACTTTTGTCCACAGGGGCAGACAGAATCAACACAAAAAGTGGCCTCATCAAGTTTTTTCCATTCATAATCAAGAAAAATAGCTCAGGCCATTCCCACAATATACAGTAAATTATTAGAATGTGCATGTGTTTGCTTGTTCTTAGGACAATATTAGTTTTAGACATTTTTTCATATATCAAGTACATAATTTACAGTTTTTCCCTTATTGGTTTCTTTTGAACTTTTCCTCTGTTTTTGTTATTTTTTTTGTATCTATTTCTCTTATTTGTATTACACATACATCTATATTATATATAACATTAAACATTTTGTTCCAGAGATTAGTAAAACAGCATTTCATGTAAGAAGGCTGTTTCTGAATTAATGAGGCAAGGTTGGCAGGGGATGACGGGAAAAAGTGCAGAAACAGAAAATCTGACTCTTCCTTTTTTGCAATGCACATCTGTCCTGTTCACATCTGTCTAGGGGAGGGAAGATCAATTTCTGTGTGGTTTGTACAGAGAGCAATGGGGAAACGCAAAATGCAGAGTTGGCCACAAATAATCAGAAACGGACAAAGAGAGAAGTGGAGAACGTTAACATTTAAAGTCCACAAAGGCTGTGAGTCAAAACGATATTTCTGGGTCTTTCTCTTACTTATACTCTACTCTGCTGACTGAGGCTTAATGTGGGAGGCATGTGGTGATAAATCTAATGCAATTTGACTCAGACATGTTGCGCGCACCATTCTTTCCTCTACTATCAATCAGCAGCAGCGGACCACAGTTACAGTATTAGTCACCGTTGCTTTCAGAAAAAGAGCAATTCCCCCGAAAAATCTAAACAAGGTACTGCACTGGGGTTTTTTTTTTTTTTCATCTAAATTAGTAAAAGTAAAACCAGAACAAGATGTGCATCCAAAAGACCCACCAGATACAACCACAAAATAATAGCACAATTACATATACATCGTACTGTTAATCATTAGTTCCTGAACTTATTTTGGGTGTAGGAAGTCACTTTTTTTTATCATAGCAACTCATTTTTTGCATATATCTACATCTATTTATTTTTTTCTTTCTCTTCAATACTAGTCATCTGCTCTGAATAACCACCTGTTCCTGGAGATTTTGTAAATGATAAGAAATGTAGAAAAGCAGGTCAAATTTAAAAAGCTTCAGTAAAGATCCTCTACGACTCTCAGGGTTACATGCTATCATATATTTCCCAGGATTAAAAGACTCAGCCTATGTTTTAAGCTGCTTCAGAGTAATCCAATTGTGACATGTTGTGGATTATTTTTAAGGTTTTAAAGTGTGCGATAGCCCCAAGCAGGTTAATATTATAAGTTGGTCCAAACTAGGTGGCAGGTGCATCGTCTCTCCGGGAGGACAGCAGGGAGGAAGCGACAGCTAACAATGATCTCTTCCTCCACAGGGACAAAAATGGACATGACCAAACAATACAACAAACTGAACATTAAGACGCACAGTGAGTGGGTAAGAATCCAGATGTTCAGTGCTAACAATGGACATGATGACACACTAGATGCAAGATCACGTGCAGTCACTGCAGAAACTAGTATACGTGTGATTATGGCAAAACTGCATGAGATAACAGAACTCAACACTTGATTGGGAAGTCCCTGTCATCCCCTGTACCCTCTGGATGTGTGTGCGTGGCTACCCCACATCACGCTATGCCTCATCTCAGCAACATTTCTATACAGAGTGTGTGTGTGTGTTTTTCCCCACATTTACTCAGTGCGTAGAGGAAACTGACTTACAGCCAGAGAGCTTAGCCTGTGACAGGAAGGTCAGCGGTTTGAAAATCCTTCAACCAGCGGGGAAAAAGAATGAGACACACTAAAACTACAGCTCCTCAAATGCTCCCTGACCAGTGAAATGTTCTTTTTCGCTGGTCAAATAAAACGTAACAAGTAAATATTCTTCCGTGCATTTGAAAATTAGATGACCTACATTCAGTGTAACGACAACTACGTCCCAATATGTGGCTTTTGAGGCGGTTATAAGTATAGATAGTTGAGGGGTTCAAAAATATGTAATGGCTAAATGTTGCCCAATAGCACTCATTATTTACTGTATTTTTCCTACTGTGACATGTCAAAATATCTGATGTGAAAAGGTCTATAAACTTTACAATAGTAAGTGTAATGATGATTTTAAATTTAATAGGACATTCAATTATTATATGTATAGTAATTATAGATAAAACAAATATATTCCAGTCTTGAAATGCATAGAAATACAGCTTATAAAGGATGTTTTGTGATTTCTATATGCATATCTGCCAATTACAAAAAAGAAGAATACAGAAAATTCAGATAAATGGCCTCTGAGAATGATATACTGTTATATCGTATATTATGGATTATCGTTGCAAATGCATTCATTAAGAAGCTTTTACTGTTGTAGCTGGTTAAGGCTCACTTTATATACTGTTGGGTAGATTCATCTATAACAACTTCATATCATATTTTAGATATTCATCATATGTTTTGTGTGTAAAAGTCTGACAGTAGCAACAACTGACAAATAAATCTAGTGGAGTAAAAGCAGAATAATTCCCCCTTAAATAAAGTGAAGTAGAAATATAAAGTAGAATACAATCCAGATACTTAACTCCAGTTTAAATATCTTACATTTCACAGACCTATCATTCACAGCATGAAAATAAGAGACATGTGAGTCAGTCAAACACAAGGTGTAACTATAGTATTTGCATGATGGGCCCGATATAGCTGCAGCTCCAGCATCTATATACTGCACAGTCAAATAAATTGTAAACATCACAGTTATTAAAAAACAGAAGAGACCAGAGGTGCATGTAGACATACATGAAAGCCAACTTCATCTATTTCTATCATGCCAGGTTTCAAAAGTCAACACATGCACGCCCCTTCTAACCCCTTACAATTAACTGCCAGAAAGGACAGGAAATGTGTGGGACTGTTATTACCCAGGATTCTCTTTGCTTCCTTCTGCATCCAGGTGTGTCTCAGTGTATGTACATATGTGTATGTGCAGCTGTTTTTGTTGTTTTTATGATTCCCTTGGTGCATTGTGGACCATCTGATGCAGTGCACAAGTGCGCACACACACACACACACACACACACACACACACACACACACACACACAGAACGCTCTGAATGTTTAGTCCATACAAATGTGTGATTGTGCAGTATACGTGAATAGGGTGTGAAACTTAAACTCCTGATGCAATATGTTCCTTAGACGTGTGTGTGTATGTGTGTGACAAACAGCTGCTCCATATAAGGCAACAGACCATTATCAGCCAATAATAGACTGAGTGGAAATTATGCAAAAGGATCATGACAGAGAGAGCCAGAGAAACTTCCTCACCAATGTCCTGCCTGTTTCACGAGAAAAGATTAACTTGTACATCGCTGTCTTTTGTAGGCCTTTGCACATAAATCTGTCAGTTTAGTACATTAGTCAGTGATTACAATATCTGTCTGTGTGTTTTTTAAACAATGGAAGAATAAAATCATCCTCTCAGAATGCCAACAGATGCCATTTTTTGTAGATTTTTCTGTATCACTAGTCTGTTAGAAGATCTAGTGGGCTTGGGAAGGTGCTTTTGTTCTTCTTGTCATTCAACATTGAAGGTGACAGTGGCGATTTTAATTTTTTATAAACAACAAAGATGATTCTAATTCTTTGTCTTCAGTGTTCATGTGTTCATTTGTTTATGCTTTTTCCTTTTTCACACATTTACCATTGAATTATTTTGAGATACTGTTGTACATACTTTTCTAGATACTGTTGTAGATACTGTTGCTGCATTTAACAACAATAACTCTATTTTCAGAATTTGAGTTTCCAATTGAACACATTACTAAAACTATATTTTACAGCATGTTTGGCTCTCAAAATAAATTATTGCTTTAAAAGAAAGTGTGACTTCACCCTTCAAAAGTAGTTGTAGTAAGGACTAAAGTCACTCCATTACCTGTACTTTTAATATTAGAAAATGGTTAAAACATGTATGTGTGTGTGTTTGCATACAAGCAGACTGATCTACTGTCTGATGGATGGATACATGAATCCACCACCGTCACCACTCAAACACAGGATCCTCTCTTTCCCTCATGTTGCCTTTCAACTAAACCACTCGACCATGTTCCCGCTGGCCACAGACAGACCTCAATGACATGCAGGAGAAGTGTGTATTTGGTTATCTGCGTGTGTGTTTAAGAGAGTAAAAGTATGTTTGTGTATCGGAGCGTGTCTGTCCTCTGTAATGCACGTGGAAAGGGGACAGAAGGAAAACAGAGGAAAGCTGTGTGACTGTGTTTATGTGTCATGGATGTGTTTGTAATGTGTATTTTAGTGGATGAGGGAGAAGTGGAGTGTGTGTTTCAGAGGGAAGCAGACCACTGCTTTGACCGCAGGTCTGCTGCCATAACCTCAGTCCTCTATTGCAAAATAAAACAGGACACCAACAGAAGGACAGCAGTGAAGGAACTGTGAGGATGGAGTAAAGTAAATAGTATGCTACCAGAAACTGATCAACCAAAACTGAGACACTCTGACCATATGAGATTTGAATGAAACAATGCTGTAAAAATGAGAATAAAAGTGATGTCAAACTGAAATATGCCACATTTTCATATAATCAAAGTACTATTGGCCACATGCTGTGTATCCTTGGACAGTTTGTGGAGCAGACAGATATTTCAAGAGAGATAATGAAAATAGGTCACGCTGGGTAACACAAGTGACGGCATGCTTACAACAGAATGATGTGCAGTACCAACATTCAATACTAAATACTACAATTTATTTATTTGAATTTCTGTACTCATATGACTCAGGTTAGTGCTGGGTGGTATTTTTTAAATTCTGGCAGTTTCACGGTATAAAAAGTTTTTTGTTGTTTACAGTGGCTTATTTTACTTATGAAGGAATCAGAATATAAGCTTTGTTAATTGTTCAAATGTACTGCAATGTAGTAAAAAATTAATAAAAAAAAAGATATGCCAACACTTTAACATTGCTTCCTGTAAAAGACAAAATATTTTAATATAGTTGTATTAACACTATAAACTAAATTTTCTTAAATGTTTTATTGCAAAGGGAACAGATGAGTTACAGAAGTTGCTTCAGCAATGCATGGGTATGGTGTTATATGTAAAATCCATATTGAGCAGTAAATTTCAATCCGGTACATTACCCAGCACGAATTCAGGTGTAAACATGTTGAGCCTGGAGCAGGTTTGAGTTACCTGCAAGGAGCAAATAACTAATCATTTTGATTACTTATCTAATCTAATCTCTAATTCTAAATCTCTAATTTTGTTTAATTAAATCATTGGTCTTTAAAATGTCAGAGAACAGTTCACATCAAATCACAATTCCCCACTGAACAGTCCGAAATCCAACAGGAATTCAGTTTAGACTAAAAAACAAATACATTTCAGCTCTACCTGTAAGCAAAGGCTAGAGAGAAAGATGGTCACTGTTGATCACAGCAAGCAGGGATGCTGAAAACATAAATCAGGGAAAAGTACAGTTGTTCTCATTGATTTAAAGGCAACTTTAAAAGAAAACACATCCACAGTACTTTGTCTTGAACATTTTCACTGTAATCCAATTTAGCCTACTGTTCTAAGAAAAGAATTAGTTCCCCCAAATCACAAAAAAATCTCATCTGCTTTCTTTACCAGTGGTTACACATGCATACCGAATAGTAAACACATACAGTATAATCACATGGCTAACCAGAGCTGGCACAAATGTGTGGCTAAGCTTCACAAAAGATAGTAATGATACAGCAAAATGTGATCTCAGTCAGAAAATGATTTCATGAATTGAAGGAAGTCGGTCTAACATGATAAAGATTTTCCATTTGCATGGTATAACAAAAAGCAGCGTCTCTGATGTCCCCCGTCATAATCCTGCAGAACTGGCTAGCTCAATAAAAAGACGTGTGAAACAGCAAACATTACATTAGTGCCTGACAAGATATTAATCTGGTAGATATTAATATGCAGCATTTTACTTTACTTTTATGCCCAAACGGAATCACAAAGTATGCTGTCACTCATGACAAATTCAACTTAAATCAGCTGAAGAAAGGTGTTTTTGCTTTCAGCGTGTTTCTGTATCTTCTCTTGCTGAATAAGTTGCCAAAAATGGGAACTAGGCTTCAACAGGAACAGGAGAACTGTGTCCTCCAACAGTCTAATTAGTTTAACAGTTTCCATTGTACACTCTTTGTTCTTTGTTTCTCTAAAGCTACATCACCAACACCACAGAAATTACACTCAGCTACAATTATGCCTGAACAAACCACTTATTTGTATAATTAGGGGAAGATGACTTATTTATTTAGTTATTATGAAGAAAGTCATATGCACGGTTACATTAATTCACATTGACTTGCACGAGAGAATGAAAGTCAGTCAAATTTGGCTATGTAAAGAATACTCTAATTGAAAATAAATGAGCGTTGATGTGACTAAAAGTAAATTACACTGTCACTGTGAGTAAGAACTCAGATCATAGTTCCTGCAAACACTTGTGTGTGGCGTTCTTTCAAGTAAACACACCCACTGCAGAGTATATATGGAGAATTACACACTGTCCTATGTCAAGGTCATACTACTAATAATCTGGAAATATGACTTAGTGTCTGAGATGAACAATTCAAGAGTAGACAATCCCATTATTCCATTAGGCAGTCATTACTAACTATAAATCCTACCTCACGGTGTGTAATTCTACTTTATCCTGACACACCCCGTCAGTTTAAGTGGCAGCTAGCTCCTGGCTCAGGATATCTTCATCATCTACCATACCCGCTTCTGCAGCCTTTACTGGTAACTGGCAAACTGCTGCCAACATCGACATCAAACCGAAAGCTTTTTGTAGCTCCGGGGTGCAGGAAAACTACAAACTGCAGGTCCAAGCATTTTGTGTCTCAAAGACGTGTCTGGCAGACAAGCAGATGCACGTACAGAGAGCCATTTTCCCACTAAATCATGCATGCGGTCACATTGCTTCGCTGCACATTTTAGTCTCAAAATGAAATATGACAGCTTTACAAGTGTAAAAACTAATTACAACTTCAGATACATAGACTGTGAGTCTGAGCAGAAGATCAGACAGCACTTTAACATCCACATCACCACAAATATCTGGCATGCTTTACACATCAGCATTGTTCAGATGTGATTGTGATTGGCTGAGTCGGAGGCATGTGCCAAGCTTTGGATGTTATGAATACCTTTGTAATGTTGTGTACGTCAGACCTCAGAGGGAACAGCGGATAGCAGCGTTTCAGAGGGGTCTGGGACACTGTTGTTAAAATACTTTACATTTTTCAAATCTTTCTAGTGAGAGTAGTGACTAAATGCCAAGTGCAGATACAGACTTAGAACTAAGGCTGCAACTAATGACTGCTGACAGTTGTTGTTATTGTCGATTCAAATTATTGATCAATTTATTCCAAGTTTGCAGCAGACATGTAAGAAATTGGAAGATGACTAATTGTCTGAACAAGAGTTAAAAAACCAAAGAATTCAGTTTATACTGATATGAGAGAGGGTAGCTGCCCATTGTAGGAGCTGGAATGTATACATTTTCTGCATTTTTAATAAATCATTTGTTGATTTTTTGTCCATCAGCTAATCTAATGGATCCCAAACTGGGGGTCGAGCCAGTGCAGTGGGGACATGGAGCTAAACAAAAAGTTGATTGAAACTGATTCATTTGAGAATATTAAACAAACATCAGGTCTCTAATGCTGATGATGCTTTCAGGTTTTAAAAAATCATTCAGAAACCAACATGTAAAGTACGACCACATCGAAAGATTTCTGACATGAGACAAAAAACGTATTCTCTCTAATTCTGTGTGTCTTTTTGGTCTAAATTTATATTTTATCATTTGCATTGAGAAACAACTTTTGTTCTTGATTATGTTATTTCAATAAAACTTCTTCCCCAATACTGTATATGGACTGTAGATACTAAAATCTTAGACACACAGTGTAAAAATGTTATTAAAAAAAGATGCAGCTTGATTGTTTAAATCCCAACAACCCACTCTATAAACTCTATAATGGCCATTACTTCACACCCTCATAAAGCAGCAGTCAGAAACAGAAACCAGGGTCGAACGCGGCCGCTGCACTCTTAGCTCACATTTTCCGACCATACACGTGGGAACGAGCATACAGTATGTGTGTGTGTGTCCACTGACAGCTCTTGTGATTGCATAATTCACCCAACAAACCTCACACCAGTTTCAACACTTTCAGATCAGCCGACAATCAGCTTCCTGTACTATTCTTCTCTACTCTGATGCTTTTGTATGCACTTCTGTTCTCTTTGCCGCTACTCTGCAAAGATAACACGTTATTTTTGACAATGTGGAGATTTTGTTGGTTCATTTTCTATTGTATTTTCTACTGTTTATAAAAGGCATTGAAACTGTGTTTTGGGAGTATGAATATCTATTGTGGGGTGGTGATTTCAGGGCAGGAAACAGGGCCAGATCGTTTTGTTGATCCATGTCATATGACCAGAGAGAGAGACGGAGAGACAAAGACCCTCTTACAAATCTGAAAAGAGTAAATGAGTCCTTATCCAGCGGTGCACTGAGACCAAAAGCGAGGCTGCATGGAGGCCAAGGACTGAAGCAAATACACAGACACACCCACAAACACACAGGTGTTATCACTAACATTTCACTATACTCACAAGCTGTGTGGTCTAAAAACTAAAATGAGTGATCATATTTAGTCAAAGGTGACACAAAAGGGGCTTGTTGACAGTGTTTGCAATGGTGTGAACAGTTGTACTGAATATGCAGCTAAGATCACAGTGGAAACATGTCTGCCACCTTTGTGAAAAAGGTCTGTTTCTCAGTCATGTCAACTTTTCATCCCCACAAATCTCTGATGTTCTGGTTGTGCAGATTTTGTGACGTGTTTGTTGTGGAAAATTATATTATATAATAAGAACAGCTTTCATCTTGTAGCTCAAGCTGTTCTAAAGGAGTGAGGTGTCTGCAGCTCACAAGCAATTTCTGTCTCTCTGTCCTCATTCACTTTAGTCCACAGTCTAGTTTCCTGTACTTTCTAGATTCACTGAATGTTAACACAGTGCACCAGGGTTTTACTGGCTCATGCACATGCACACTCACTCACACACAAATATGCACAGCAGGTTTACTCTGAATCACCACATCAAAACAAGGCCAGATCAGTACAACACTGCATTAACTTCCTCTCTCTGCATCTACTGTAGGTTTGTCTTTGAAGACACTGGGCACAATGACTGGTCTGTAATTGCACCAGTATGTTGCTCTATTTATTTGCCATGACGTAAAATGCTCCTTTCTCTTTACAACTGGGAATAGCACAAAGTTAACGTAATTTGTGTGAATTAAAAACATGTTTAAGACTCAGTGGGACACTGAATAACATATAATACTGCTAGGATGAGTTGTAGTGCTTGTATATTTACCTAAACTGACATTAACAGGCTTTAATTGTCTCATAAACATATGGCACCACTTTATCATTCATATTTTGTCTCCAGTAACATCATATTTCATTTCTGTAAGGAGTTATGGGCTGTTTATGACAGGCAGCAGTTACCTTTAAGGCTGTGTATTGCAATAATAAATATGATTTTAGAGTTTCTCACACAAAAAGAAAAGTAAAAGTATAAAAGTAAATGAAACTAGGTTTCTTTAGGTTGCTTAATCACGCCTACTGGTTTCCTGTGATACTTCTATAATAGTCTGTGGAGCTTTTTATCTAGTTTTAGCGACATTAAAGAGCTTCTTCTCTTCATATATTACTGGTTTATTATACAATATGCTATAAATATTGTTACATGTATATCCCCGTGTATCATTCCGATGTTATATAGCATCCTCTACATGTTAAAGACTCAATGGGACACTTCCATCTCCCTGAATAACATATAACACAGCTATGAGGAGCTGTGTATCATCACCTAAACTGACTTTAACTGTCTCTTAAACATATGCCACTACTTTATCATTCATATAGTCACCAATAGCATCATATTTCATTTCTATAAGGACTTAAAGACTGTTTATGACAGGCAGCAGTGCCCTTTAAGTTGTTTTATCACATGTACTGTAGCTACTGGTTTCCTGGGATATTTCTATGATTGTCCTACACAGACTTTTGTGTGTCTGAGAAGCCTTTTATCTAGCTTTAGTGACATTAAAGAGCTTCTTCTCTTCATATATTACTGGTTTATTATATTATATGTTAAATGTATTGTTACATTTGATGTTATATAGCATCCTCGACACGTTTATGATGGGGTACTAGCTACAGTTATTTTTCTTTTGGGTCATTTCTGTCAACGCCACAACCGTGCTGGTAAAATATTCTTGGACTTACCTTCCCAAACTTTTGATGCTGCACATACAGTTGTCCCTCCTTAACGTGGGTGTCCATGCCCCCCAACACTCCAGGGCCACCCTTCCTCTAGAAAGAAGAAATTTGACTTGAACTTGTCGCAGGAAAATCACTTTTTCTTTTTTTTTTTTTTTTTTTTTGTGGGGTTTATTTTTCCTATATCCCCCAAAAACTTCCCCCCCCTTCTCTGTCTTCCGCTCCCCGGCCGTTCAAACGCAGGTCCCGCTCGCTCAGGGAGTCATGGTGGAAATAAAAAAAAAGGCCCAAACTGTCGCTGGGTGGTCCGGACAAAGTTAACTAATGTCCAAATGTTGTCTGTGAGTCGCCTATCTGTCGCCTCTCACTCCTCCTGCAGGGCTGGACCAGGGGAAAGCCACATTTCATAGACATCAGGAAGTTTCCGGTTACTGATTTCAGAATAAAGGTCTAATGAACGAACATCAGCTCAGCAGTGCTTTACTGGTATCTAATGACCACTAAAAGGTAGAGAATATTACCATGGAAACTTATTTCACGGTCAAAAAAATATTTATTTAGGGCCAGATTAACATGTTTTATAGGCCCCGGGGCAGAAATGAGTTGTATGTTCTTATTAATCTCCATATTTTACCCACTTTCACTACAATCTATAGGTATTAGATAGTATTTAGTGAGCCTAATGTTTTTGTGGTAACTTGAAAACTTTATTTAAGAATTTGCACCATGTGTTTAAACTAGATTTTAATTCAGAGGCCCTGAGCTGATGCCAGGGCTCGACCAACAGGGCAAAGCAGACCCTTGATAGTCACCCAAAAGTCCCAGGCTCTGTGCATGTTAATTGGTTTTAATAGGGTTTGAGGTCATTTGACTAATTGCAATTTGTGAGAGAGTTTGTGCCACAAAGGCACAATATTAACTACGGTTACCTTGCAGTACTTCTTTATCTTGAGGCCCTGTCTTGTCAAAAGGTAGTTTCGAGACCTTAATTTTTTGAAGTGTTTCAGTGTGGAAGTTGTGTTTATTCAAATTACCACAAACTTATTAAAACAAAGAAGCCCTGGGTCCAGTTCATATTTAAGTTCTGGTTGGTCTCTGGCCATGCAATGAGGTTGTGGAGGCTGCAGTGGAGGCAACACAGTATATACACAATGAACATAGGGCAGTAGGTTGTCAGTCTTTGTCCCAGAGACCCCTAACAATAACAGTTACCAAAAGAAACCTTTAAATGAACCTAAATTATTGTAATAAGACATAGGTACCATAGCAATACTGTTTAGTATTCTGAAATGAATATCATGATGGTGGGAAATAGTTGTTTATTAAACCTTATTATTCACAGAAGAGTCATATATAGAGCATATATGTATTAATACAATCACACTGTTTAGGGGCTTCACAAAGGTAAGAAAACAATAAATTATGAAATGAAGGATGACGATGTTGTTTGCGTGAAAAAAAAAGTTGGTGTCATTATTTTGAAATGTGAATTAGCTAACATCCGGTGTTGCAGTAAGCGCGCGGGGATTGACGCAGCTGTGCCCTGCAGGAGGAGTGAGCAGCGCGTGGTGAGCGCACCGAGCCGCTCTTCTTCCTCTCCTCCCACCTCCTCCTCACTCTTGTGTAACTTCTCTGTTGGTTTCAGCTCGCACACACGCACTTTCTAATGCAAGCAGAAACTGTATGCACAACATAAAGTGCAGGTTAGCAACAGACGGTGTTTATCTACAGACAGAAGAACACAGCAGCACAGTGCAGCTCATAGAGGAGAGCTATTGTTACTTATGTGAACAAATATAAAGTAAAACAAAGTTATATGAACCCTACTAGTGCTTATATATACTTTAACTAAGAAGATACTGTAAGAAGTTTGAGCAGGCAAACAATATTAGCTTTTGTTTTTTGTTTTTTTTTAACTATGTTGGCAAAGAGAAGCTGGCCCACAGATTAATGTGTTGCAGATGACTCCTGCTGGCTCACAAAGAAACTCAAAGTTGTCCCTGTTTTCAGCCCATAAACCAAATGTTGCTAAATCTCTCATTCTTGAAACCGAGTGAGGATTTTTAGACCATGAGTCAAGACGCACAATGTGTTTTTAATTTTCCTCAGTACCTTACATAGAGCAGCATTTTACTAGTATTATATGTTTTTCTTATAATAAATAAATAAATAAATCATCACCATAGCACTTGAACTGTAGGTTGAGGGTGTTTTTTCCCCCTGAACACAGCTGTCACCTACTGGTGAGGAATCAGCATTGCAGGTTGGCGCTCTCGTAATATCTCGCGATATTTGCGCACTTTGACTGGACCAAAACAGGAACTGAGACATGGCATCAGTGTTCGGCGGAGTGGAGGGGTGAGAATGAGTTAAAATACACAACAAAACCTATCCAGTTTGATTTTCTTTATAACTATCACTTAAGGCTAGTGTGTATTGCAGGCTTTGAGTCGCTTTGAGTCGTGTTTTTCGCGGTTGCCATTTGAAATGTAGGGTACTGAGAGAGTTTCATTCTGACTACACTGGTCTTCTGACTTATGGGGGGGGCAAGGGAACTTTTTTTTTGTTGTTGATTACTTCCTCTCACTCACATTTTGTGGGCCACTTTTAGTTTACATTTTCGAACAATTTATGTTTGTAAATATGAATGTATATGTGTAAAATGTAAGCTTGTTGAGTCTTCAAGACATCGATTATGTGTCTCCTCACTGCCTCACCTGTGAGTTTCTATATCACAGTAAACACATGATCTGTTTATGTTGCTGTTGGTGTACTGTATGCATGTGTTTCTGTTTGTCTAGTGGAGGGACCAGCTCCAGAGCGTTGTTGGTGGCAGCAGATGGGAAAATCCTGGCACAGACAGAGGGACCATCCACTAACCACTGGGTGAGCTGAAGCAGGGGTGGAGGTAGTTTGAGGTGGAGAAGTGGAGAAATGTAGGAAAACCAAGTAAGGATGGCAGGGAGGAGAAAGGGGATGAATAAGGTGTATTTGGGGGTTTACTAAATGCAGTAGGCAGAGAATTTAATCATTTTTTCCCCTTTTGAAATCGAAACAAATGCCAATATTGTGTGTGTCTGTGTGTGTACACAGTTGGTTGGGGTGGACAAATGTATCGAAGGCATCAACGACATGATCCAGAGAGCCAAGAGGGAGGCAGGGCTGGATCCAAACACGCCACTATGCTCACTGGTCAGTCAAATGCCCATACTCTTTAGCTGACTTCCAAATGAAGGTATTTGATGGAGAAATAAGTGCCAAGAAGAGCATTTTAAACACTGGTTCTCTGTCTGTCTGTGTGTGTGTGTGTGCGTGTGTGCGTGCGTGCGTGCGTGCGTGCGTGCGTGCGTGCGTGTGTGTGCACGCAGGGAATGTCTCTGAGTGGAGGGGAGCAGAAGGACGCCATCGATAAACTGATCGCTCAGATGAAGGAGCGATTCCCCACACTCAGCCAGCACTACTTCATCACCACCGATGCCATTGGCGCCATGGCGACCGCCAGTGACCGTGGTAACTAGTCTAAAATATCAGATATAAATTCCACAACAAACATTTTCAAAGGATATGAATTTGCACCTCAGGGTGTTTAGCAAATGAATTGTATTGTAGATGAACTTACACTGTAGCTACTTTTGTATCTTCTACATTAACATCTGAAAGATACTCACAGTTACAGATACAGCTGAAATTATGACTATAAAATGTTTCAACAGGGCGAGGCTTGATACTTTACCCCCTTGGGTGTAACTGTATATCATATATATTGCGTCTCTCCAAACTTTATTGCTCAATGAGATCAGCGCAGTCATCGTTATCATCATATAATACAAGTCAGCTCTGTTTTCTCTGTAGGAGGTGTCGTGGTGATATCAGGGACCGGCTCTAACTGCAAGTTGGTTAATCCCGATGGCCCACCCGTCGGCTGTGGAGGCTGGGGTCACATGATGGGTGATGAGGGATCAGGTAACCATGGCGATATGTATATGAATAATTTATAGCTTTATTGACTGGACCCAACTCTTGAGGTTTTCTCTGTATCTCTCAGCATTCTGGATGGCTCATTTAGCGGTGAAGACGGTGTTTGATGCCAAAGACAACCTGGCTGCTCCTCCTCATGACGTTACACATGTCAGAAAAGCCATGGAGGAATACTTCCAGGTCAGATTGTAACAGCCGTGAACTCGAATCACAGTTGAGAGTCATCTTATTTATGAAAATCACGTCTCTCTCTTCTGATGTACTATGTTGTGTGGACAAAATGCATATACTATGTAAAACATGTACATACTACCCCAGGTGTCAGATCTGATGGGCATGCTGCCGCACCTCTACAGGAACTTCCAGAAGTCCCACTTTGCCGGTTTCTGCAAGAAGCTGGCTGAAGGTAGGCGGCGCATCACTTCCTACTTTAGGAAACAAAGTAAAAGATTAGAGCGGAGGGTCCAATGAAAAGAAATCTCTGTCTGTGTGTTAAAGGTGCAGAAGCAGGCGATGCTCTCTGTCAGTATGTGTTCAGTCAGGGTGGGAAAGTCCTGGCAAAACATGTAGAAGCAGTCTTACCTGCAGCACAAGAGGTACACACACACACACACACACACACACATACTGTGTACTGCACTTTCACTTATTTGCTCAAAACATTCACTGCATGACTTTCTTGCATTGTCTTCCTCTGTCTGTCCTGACAGCCTCTGTTAAGTAATGACCTCGGCCTGCCCATCCTGTGTGAGGGCACAGTGTGGAAGAGCTGGGAGCATCTGAAGCCAGGTCAGTGTCCCTTCAATCAAGAAAACGTATTATCATTGTTACACTGAAAGAAAATGAGGTGAAGCCGTTTAAGTTCAGCTAAATATGAGTTTTTTTCTCTTTGTTTCTGCTTGTTTCTGTCTCTCCGACCAGGGTTCACTGAGGTGTTGGATAAAGTAGCATCATCTGACAAGTTCAAGGGTCGTTTCCATGGGTACAGCCTCCTGACTTTGCGGCACTCTTCAGCCCTCGGCGGCGCTAGTCTGGGGGCTCAGAGTATGGGCGCCTCCATAACTATGGATTACACAGCCAATGCCAACGTCTTCTACCGACACACTTTTAACAGCAGCCAGTGAGAATTCAGCTGCATCCTGTCGATCTTAACCAATCAGCTTAAGGGAGAACGCATTGGCCTGTAAATGAATATAAGCATCACTAATAACATTTATTGTAATGATAATAATGATTATGTGTGGTATAGCACTTGATTTGAAATGAAGCTGCATAGCGGCTATTGTGACAGTGGAATTGATATTACTTTAATTTTATTCTCATTGCAAATATTTGCACCTCTACAACACTTGTTTACATCTGACATTTATAATAAAATACTGTTAACTTGAAGGGTTGATCCCTGAGGTAACTGAAGTTCCATCCAAGCTGTGATGATCACTGTTTATTTAGTATTCAGTTATTATAGGCAGAGAAATGACACTTTCTTCTACATCATTAGCATTTTGCACTTTTGTTTTTTGCTTGTAGATGGTGCTATTATACTGCCTTTCTACGTGTGACAGACACATCACAGTGTCTGCATTTAATAATGCAATAACTAACAAGAAGCTCATATTCTTATGGATCCACATGTACTGAGATGTTCCATAATGCATCTAGCCTTTTTTCACAACACAGTTCTTTTACTGTTATTAGTTTATGTTATAGATTTTGTAACTTTGGCACAGTGGGCTCTGTTTTCAGATCACAGACCACTGCGCCCTGCTTAGTGCGTTCTGGTACACTTTTGAGAATTTTGTGGGCAGGTACGCATAATACACCCGTGGCACTCTTGGTTACGGGGTGGGATCAGAGTATACATGATCATGCATTATAGGCTGTGACAATTATCACACTTCAATCCCATTTAAACATCATGATATTTAAACTGTTGGGAATCCTGTGGAGAGACTTTTACTTAGAGGAAACCTCCTGGTTTCTGGGACCTGCAGAGTGCAGTCGAGGTCAGGGGCAGATCAAGAGAAGTATTCATGGGGTGGCCAGAGGATTACATGGAGACTTTAAGTGGTAGCAGAAAATATTTGCTGAATTAATTGCTAACATTCACATATATCAAATTTTGCTACGAAAAGCCCCCAAATGAAGATATTTCACCTTAAAAATATTACATTATTGTGGCACAGTAGTAAAGCATTAAATATCTATAGGTGGCATTAGAAATCAATAAATTTGTACCCCGAGATAATACCAGTTCACCAGTGCAACACTGCGTTCCTGCAGCAACACACAAATAGAGTCCATGATGTTTACAGCCAGTCAGATTTGATATAAACATGTTTATATGCTATAAGGATGTCACAGCTTTGGTCTAAAAAAAAAAAAAAAGGAGAAAGCTGTCATTTCTTTTCAAGTTGTCAGAGTTCTGTATCTGTCACGAGTTTACTGTTTGACTCAGTTCTCCGCACACTGGCCATGTCATATTGCTCCATAGACGGTCTACTGAACCAGTATTAGAAGTAGCCTAGCAGCAACAGTCAATAGAATAAATACAATTAAAAACAGTAGCAGTAACATTCCACCGGCTTCCACTGACTCCTCAGCTCAGTTCAGCTTCGGTGCGGTGATGGTGCACTGATTACTCTACCAAAGAGGAATCAAAATATCATCAGATGATTCTGTCTCAACATCAGAAGGTAAATACTCTGAGGTATAAGCAACTTGATTTGTCTTTTGGTCATTTTGTGTCTTAATTGAATGATTCATTAGTGTGCCTCTTTTTTTGTTTTTCAGAGTTTGTTTTGAATTGAAATGGAGGTTAAAAAAATTCTAAAAAATAAAACCCAACACATCACTCCTGCTCCTACAGCTATTAATACCACTACACACAGTTGTTTCTCTCTTATACATGGAGTCTGCAGCCTCAAGGCAAACCTGTCACCCTCCGCAGACTGCACCACTATACGTCAGGCAGCATTACTGTTAACTGTGTTACAAAACTCAAATCTCAGCACATAATGTTACATACCAACTTTTCTCTCTTATTTTCATTTTATTTCAACAACAAAGCTGTTGATTCAATTTGAGTTATTATGACGAATTCGTACAGTATTTGCAGAACAAAATACACTAAAATACAAAATGCTAAAATAAATGCAGATAAACAGCAATTTTTTCCCACTCGATGCAATAACTAGACATTATTTTAAATCTGCAATAAGTGACATTTGGCCACTTGGGGGCGACAGAATCAAGCTGTGAACACAAAGCTAATATACAGATTTAACCTTCAGGCAAATTCATTAACTAACAGTTTATACACATCCAGCACTAAGGGAGCAACTTTATCATTCATGTGGAGTTTTCAGTCCTTCTGGCCACCTGACAAATATTCACTCAACTTTTAGCTGTTTTCAATCTCCACTGACTCAAAAATATCTGCTGTTAAGTTAAGTTGTTAAATGCTCCACTATGTTTACCAGCTAGCTAGTTGCTAACTCTGTGAATCACTACACCATTTGGCGCTTGCCTGGTAGCGGTCTACTTTTGGAGACTTTTATTCCCCAAACGTAGCTGCCTGCTATGACCAAAAACAACATAATGACAACAACAGGCCCAAAAAATAAACTACTTACATTAAAGAAACTAAAGAGTCGTGTGATATGCTATTTCTTTGTAGCATGATGCTACTAGATAGTGACCCATTAGCCCCTTTCAGTGAGATTATGCAGTTTACAGCGCATTTTGCTAACAAAGATGGAATTTATCTGTAAATAAAGTGTATTTAATCAAAAACCTTACTCAAATGTGAGGTACCTGTACCATACTTTACTCAAGTATCGACATTTTTTTGCTACTTTACTATAATTCAGTGTGAAATGTACTTTTAAATCCAATAACATGTAAAAGTAAAACACAACAGCCATTTTCTTTCTGAATTATTTTTACTGTTGATACTTAAACTACATGTTAATACTTTTGATTGAAGATTTCCACTCATAATGGAGTCTTTTTACATTGTAATGCTGCTTTTACTTCAACCCCTGTTTGAGTATTCAGACCAAAGCCAAAAAGCTACGTTTGGTCAAACCACTGTCGCTGACACTGTGAGGTGTGAATCCTGTCTTTGTGCTGACCTACAGTACTGTAAATGTCCATCCTCACACACACAGTCAACCCCTGTCAGGTGACACTGTCACAACGTATATTTTCCCCTTTCAGGCTGTGGAGCCTTGGGATCGATTTGTGACCACTTATGGCAGTGACTATAAACCCCTCAGTGAGTGCCACCCACAGGTCAACCAGCTGAAGCCCAGAACTGAAGCTAAAGCTGCTCCTGCATTTATCGACACACCTCAGGTTGGATGGATTAATGGATGGAGAGACAGACTGATTGACTGACAGATTGATGGCTAGATAGACTCACTGTCGTGTTGTTTTCGTAGACTAACTGTGAAACCTGGCCTATATTTCATCAATACTATTACAAGACAACTAACAGCATCTATGGCTCAAGTGGCTGTTTACAGGTGGACCACAACAACACACACCAGTTCAGAATAATATAAACTAGCTTTCTGTTACCAGTACCACCGCCGCCCTCACTCTGTCTGTACTCTGTCTCTCAGCCTCCCTCTTGTTCCCTCTTCCCTGCCACCTTGACTCCATCTGGCACACTCGCTCCTTCCTTTTCTGAGGCGTCGGGGGTTGTTGGCTCTGCCCTGACGAAGGGCAGGACACAGGAAGTGGGGGTTGCCAGTGAGACCAGGCCTTTTCTTGGTGAAGAGGATAAAGGTCAGCTGCACTATGTTTTTGGTGGAAAGGGTAAGGAACGCTCTCTATCTGTCTGAAATCCACTCATAAACACACATACAGACACAGTTAAGCTGGCAGCTACGTTGGTACTCAGGCCATTTTGTATTGTATTGACAGTAAATGTGTTGGAGCAGCAGGAGAAAAAGGAGCCGCAGCCGAAGTTTGATGTTCTCTACGAGGAAGGTTAGATGGCTGTTTTTACTTCAGGAGTGTTGATTAGATTCATCCAGTCATTTTTCATTTAAGCTTAAACCTTTTTTAAAGTACTTTTGGCTTGTGGTCTGCAGTTTCACTGTTTAACCCATGTTTAACCCAAACTATAAAGACATTTAATTATCCCTGATCCTTGATTTGTGCCTTTTTAGGTGTGATTATGTTGTCATCTCATGTCGGTCCGGCCTGCTGTGAAGACTTACTTAGATCTGTCTGCAGAGAAGCCGGGCTGCAGCACCTGCTCCACCTCCCTGTGGCCTCCAGTCCAATTATCACAATCAAAGGTAGAACGACTCTCTGTGTGTCACACACACAGAAACACACCTAACCCATGCTGAATAACATATGACTCAAACAACTGCCCTTTTGCAATAACATGAAAGAAAAAAACCTTTTTGGGAGGTGACGAGGTCATGTCATTTCACTAGATAGTAGACCAGGCAAAAAATTGGGTTTACTAAAGTAATTATATAAAATTTGAAAATAATAACAAAACATCCTAACAAATGACTGCCAGTATAAAGAACAAGAGTCTAAAGCCATGCTGGCAGCTCTGAGTAGCTTAAACTGAATGGTTATAAACCAAATTATTGGACAAATGAAAGTTTTGACCTGATGATGGTGCTAGAGGGAAAGTTAAGGGAAGTTATTACAATTCATCCTGAAGGGGACATGGAGTATGCGTAATGGCATGGTAATCAGTCCCGTAGCTGTTGAGACATTTTATCCCAATATTGAGCTATTAACCTGTAAGTAGTAGCACCTCACTACGCATGGTAAAGTGCAAGTAAACTGTACTTAAGTGCAGTATTTTAATAAGTGCACAATATTTAATTTTCACGTCTGATTAGATGCTGAAAATTGGGATGACAGCGGCCACTTGAGGGGCTTTCGACCGGCTATTGGTCTGAGAGAGAGCGCCTTCCTTCAGCCTACTTCCAGGCAGTCCAGTTGGTAAGCCACAGACACATTTTTCTTTCTTTTACTTTCTTCTCACATATCCCTCTTGTACCCTATGTGTTTCTGACACTTTGTCTCCTTTCCCCACGCTCTCAGCTATGCATGGAAAACTGAGTGCCCTAATAGTTGCTTTAAGATGCAGGCCTTCCCTCCTGGCATCCCTCATGGCAGCACGCTACCTCTGGCCCATGTGCCGCCGACTGACTGCTGCACGGAGCCCAGCAGGAATCCGTGGTTGACAGAGTACCAAGCCAGCTACAGTGCTGAGGTAAGGAGAGAGAAGAGAGGTCGACTGAGTGTGTGTGTGTGTGTGTGTGTGTGTGTGTGTGTGTGTGTGTGTGTGTGTGTGTGTGTGTGTGTGTGTGTGTGTGTGTGTGTGTGTGTGTGTGTGCGCGATCATCACTAAACTATATTTATTGGCTTGTGTGTCTCCTCCTAGTGGGGCAAGCCTAAGATCCAGCAGAGTGACCTTCACCATCATCATACTCTTCGTCACCAGATACTTTATCCTTCTCTCTGAATCTCAACTTTTGTCTCAATACACAACAGATTAAAACAAACATTGTTTGTGTTTTGCGTTAAACACGATGAACCAGTTTAAAGCACTGCATGTCAGCATTAAATGATAAAAACGTGCTGCTTCCCTTTCCAACCGTCGCTCTTTTCAGGCCACATATTAAAAATTCTTCCCAACTGACGTTGCGGTCAAGACTTGTGCCTGTGATTCTCAGTTATCTAGCCTCAGGATACAGAAGCTGAGGATGAGTCATAACACAGCAGTAAACCATGTGCTGGCAGGCACCTAAAGGAGACAGTGAAATGTGTGTCCTTGTTGTGCAGCGGTGGAAGAAGTACTTCAGTTCTATTTACTAAGCAAAAATACCACAATGTAGAAATACTTTGAATACTTTGTTACAAGTAAAAGGTCTGCTTTCAAAAATGTACTCAAGCAAAGGTACAGACGTGTTGCAGTATGCAGATGTCCCTTCCTGAAGGTTATATTATTATACTATATATATTCAGTTATTAGATTATTAATATTCATGCATTAAGGTATTTTAATATTGTTGCTAGTTTAGGTGGAGTTAATGGTGACTGTAAAGGTTGTGTAGTTTCATCTTAATGCATCATATTTTATAGGTTGAGATGATTTGTTTACAAAATATTAATATTTTTTGTAAGAAAATCTCATCTTTCACATATACTTTTGAAATTTAAAACATTTACTCATTAATATGTGACTTTTCCAACAATTTAACACTGGGTCAAATGTGCAACAAGGGCTCAGAGTTGTGAAAACGTGATTCATGGTAGTCTCTGATCAAGCTTCCAGCATATTGTGATAAATGTGATCCACAACAATAACATGACCATTTAAACAAGGGAGACATAGTTTTTAGTAGACTCCACATTGAACAGGTCAGATCCCGGCAGGAGGGTCTGGCTTTTTAACACCGTCTTGCTGGTTGGTGTGTCAGCTGCTATAAAGAGTAGCCAGTCAAACACAAATAACATCATAGCTAACTTTACAGTCACAGCAATAGCCATATACAACTACTGCCATAGCCACAGCCACACCAATAACCACAGCAACCGCTACAACCAAAGCCACAGCAGAGGACACGCCCACTACAGTGGCTACAGATGGAGCTCAACTCTTGAGATTAACACATAAATATCAGAAGTGGCTTTTTTTAGACTGTGCATAACCACACCAAAATGTTAGAGCCCAGTTTGACTCATTGTTACAAATCGGTGTCAAGAAATCACGCTAGTACATGACATCGATGTTGACATGACAGAGGTTCAGTTGCATGACATGTCCTCCTGTACGCCTGCCTCTGGAGGTCATCTTCTAATCACTAGCGTTACAGTCAGAATCTTTGTTTAGGGAGATCAGTACTGCTCTCATCTGTGGAGGTTTCCACCCTCTTCCTCTTTTTCTGAGGTTCCTCCTGTTCCACCCTCTCCTTTTCCACAAGGGGGAAGTAGCACTACGCTGACAGTGTCATCAATATCTTCAGTGTAGTCAGAGTCCCTGAAAGAGACCTTCAGAAAAAAACCTCTTAAGCATGTTTATGTTTGTCACTCTTCTTTTGCTTCAATGGCTGCTGAGATTTGGAGCTTTCTTAACACTGCGCTCTATGTTCACATAGTCAGAGATGAATTACTGAACACTACGTTCGAACCTGCAGAGATCTGCTCTGGCCCCAGTTCAAGGTCCACATTCATTGAATACTTCTCTCTTCTTAGAGTTTCCATTCCTTCAGATGAAGGCTAATGTTGGTTGGTTGGTTTAAAACGCAGCAATCTCACCACAAGGTCCATTTAGGAGCTGTTCTGGAGCTTTTGATCATATCACAAGATCTTCCACAGCAGGTGGATTTTGGATAGTTATCTCAATATACAGAGAAATGGGCCTTTAAACATCTAATGTACATTTCCATGACAACTAGGCAAAATCCATCAGCTGAAGTCACGCCTTGTGATTGCTTTGTCAACTGCTGTTCAAGAGTGAACTTGGGCGCCCGGTTAGCTCAGTGGGTAGAGCTGGCAACCCATGTACTGAGCTGAGTCCTTGCTGCAGCAGCTTATTGTTCGAATCCAACCTGCGGCCCTTTGCTGCATGTCATCCCCTCTCTCTCCCCCCTTGTCTATCTTCAGCTGTCACTGTAATAAAGGCAATAAAAGCCCAAAGAATATACTTAAAAAAAAAAAAAAGGTGAACCTTACATGTCAAGATTATAATAATGACTGAGGATGAGGATAAAATATAAAAAGTGATTGTTGCAACCTGCTGTGCTTTATGTTGGATGTTTAAGTATTGCAGATAATAAGGTTTGGAAGTAACATGAGTTGTACTGGGTGAAGATGAAAATAAAGTAAAATGTGTATATTGGCACGTCCAGCTGCAGAGGTTCATGTCATTATGGTGTACTAGAATATCACTAAACCAGTGATTACTGTGTTCTTGGCGCTCACTCATATACTCAAATCTTTGGGGCCTTTGTTCACGCAGAGCTAACTGAGCTTAATGACAAGAGAGTAAGGAGAGGAAGTTAACCTATACACATTGGTTCTTATTCTCTCTGAATATAACCACACAGGGATCGACCCAAAACTTTTCATGAAAACTGTACTGGTAAGTTTATTCACAATAAACTCAGTTTTATTATTTCTACGTGTGTTCTTCTTTTTAACCCTCGTGAATTATTGTATTCGACAGCTCTGCCAGTATACAACATTAATGCTATTTTTATAATTGTTATAGGCGTGCCAATATGTTCATTAGGAAGAATCCGACTAATGTGTGAGCATTAGATTTTTTTCATGCTGAATCCATCTTAGAATTGGATTATTTAGTTTCATGTGTGACACAATCCGGTCACATTCATAGTTTGTCATTCCCATCAGTCACAGCTGTTTGTTTAGCACTGATTAGTAAATATTAGCATGCTAATATGCCATGGTAAGAACACGGTAAATAAAGGCCTGCTAAACAGCAGCATGTTAGCATGCTGACATTAGCGTTTAGCTCAAAGTATGTATGTAGCCATCTGCTGGTTACTCCTGACTGGGTAAGAAGTCCTCAATTAATTTGTTCACTCAAAGTTCAATAAGTGTTAGAATAACCTAAATTGTGTGTGTGTGTATTAGAAGAACTCTGTCTTTATTAATATTTACAAACATCAAACTGTATGGGTTCATCAGGGTTCTTGTCCAGCATGCAGCAAAATATAACAAAAGACTAAGAAAAGGGCATTTGTCTTTAACATCTTTATTCATCTTTTTTCATTATTTTTATTTGTATTGAAATTCATACTCTGTGTCTTCTGGACCTTTTTTTCTTATTTTAAACGGCTTCTGTTATCTAACTCATCTAAACAAAATCACCAAAAATGATTTCATGTTGTACAATCCACCTGGCGGACATTCCTATTGGCTTCACCAGGGTGCCACTCAACAGCTGTGGTCCAACACTGTGTGAGGAAGTTCCATTTTAACCACGTTTCTACTGCACACTTTAAGGACACACTTGAGTACTTGTTGGTCTGAACATCGGAAAGCAACATGGATGGAAAGAAGTGCTTTCACCCATCAGATACTTCTTAATTCAATGAAGTACAAGTACTCCAAGCGTCTACTTAACACTAATACAGTAAAATACACAAGGCGTTATTGTCACTGTTAATACCACAAATGAACAGTGGCATGAAGAAGATTAAAGATCACGTCACAAGATTTTCCCTTATGACAATACTGCTTCTGCATTTTCGAGCCAAGACGGCTGAGAACTAGAAAAACGGACTCAGTAACTCATGATTACCGTTGATAACAATCTGGGTTTCCTAAAAAGCATCTTCACATATACAACTTTTTCCTATTGGCTCACAACTTAACGGAGATTAAACTTGGACTACGGGGCGATGCTTCAGGGAAAGCCAGACCACAACCAAGATTTATGGTTAAAAAGAAGAACTTCCTCAAAAGAAGTCAACCTACAAAGAGAAGAACAGCGAGGAGGCCATATTGTCAGACATGTTCCATACCGCTTCTTTTTCTGATGGGCCATGACAATAACGTCCCCTCACGTTTCCCCCTGCAAACAGGACTGAATGGACACCACAGGTTACTGTACCCAGTAGAGACACAAAATGCCTCATCCTCAAAACATGAAGGGGGAAGAAAAAAAAAAACGAGGAGGAGAGGCTATTTGAAAACCTGATTTGGATATGGACACTTGATCTGATGCTGGACAAACCATGTTGTTCCGGCAGAAGGAGGCAGTGGCATTGTTCCAGACCAAATACTCCCCTGTAACAAGGTTGTTCACTACACCCCATAAATCAAAATTGAACTAAAGGATGATGAACAAAGAAAGACGATAACTGAGTTATTTTTTATTTTTTTTAAAGGTTCAAAAAGCTCTGACATTCCCTCTATAATAACATTTTTTTCTTGCTAAACTTGGCTTAATGTGCGATTGGGAAACTCACACCTCAGCTCTAATAATCTGGACAAAAGATAAACATGGACTTCCACATAAATTGGGAAAATAATTTCTTATCCATGATTACACCTGTCCATGTCTGTTAACATCACTTCAAAAAACAAGCGTGCAGGGAGGATGGGGTCTGTATTTGGTTTGGAACGGAGCCGCTGCAGATAAGAACCCACATTTCTAGATGAGCAAGAGCTATGATGTCACGGGGAGATTGTGACATCACAGGAGCAAACGTTAGCGGGTCCGACTGACCGTGGTGACGCTACAGAGCAGCGGCAGAAACCCATCATGTCCCCTCAGATGTTAGTCGTTCTCTAGCCTCGCTGTCATGGAAACCCTCGACCTACTGGTGATGTTATTTTTCAAATTTGACAGCACACAAATTAACGAGTATGTGAAGTAATCTTTCAAGTTTATTCGATGTTTTGGATTGAAGTTTTGTCCTGGCATCACTCCTTGGTAGCTGCCTCAGTTCCAAGGGGACATCAATGAGATCTGCATACTCTGTAAACATCAACAGTGTCATCTGAAATGCAATGATGAGCTAGCGCCCGCAGTAGGGCGGTGCTGGTTTTACACCCATCCCCCACCCCTGTTCCCAATGTCCCTCAGTTTACAAGAAACAAACAGGAAATAAAAAGATTAAAGAAACGAAAAAGAAAAGAAAAAGAAATCCCCCCACCCCCCAACTGGGCCTGCCAGCACGCCACTGACTTCAAGTGTGTAGATGTGTGTGTGCATGCGTGTGTGTGGGAATCAGTGTGTGCGCGGTCGAGGCCGCCAGAGTCTCTGAGAATATGTGAGGACTGGTGTGTGTGTGCGTGTGGAGGCTCCATGGGGGTGAGGGGGACTCCTAGTATTTCTTCCCCGGGACAAACTCCTTCGCTTCGGGATTCAAGATGCTCTTCCTCTGCAAATAAAGACACAAAAACCAGTAAGAACATGTTCTGTTTAATCTAAACTTTTGACTGTTTATGAGCAATTTCTAAGTAAGCTTAGGAAAAAAAGGAATCAGATGCATCTCTGACTCACCGCCACTTCCTCCAGGTTGCCGTGGTGATCGTTGACAGACAGGCCATTGAGCTGCTGCTGCAGCTGCCCCACCCCCTGGTTGTTGAGGTCACGTGAAGGGATGAACCAATCCTGGTCCTCCTCCTCCAGCATTTCCTGGAAGCAGCGCTCTAAGAACTCCTGCTCCAACAGCTCCTCTTCCACCTGGGTGACAAGGGTGAGGATAAAGAGGAAAAGATGAGTGACAAAAATGCTGAGACATTGGGGGGGGGGAAAGGGTAAGGGGGTGGATGTACAGGAGGAGGAATATATGAGATTATTTGCATGACAAATAGGTGGAAGGTTTCTCAGTAATGTGGGGTCATTATGTGTTTGCATGACTCATCCAGCTAAGCAAGAGAAAGAGACTTTAGAGGTTGGATATAAAGAGCTGAAAGGGGGAATGAATATTGGAAGACGATGGATTTGAAAGAAGAAAATATGCCAGGCAGAGGCACATTTCTACATATATAATTACTAATCATACAGCGCAAGTGACTAAGATTGGGTCCAAATAACCTCTGTCGCACAAAGAAGAAAAACAGCCATCACAGAATAGGGGAAATGACAAGAGTGAGGACAGAACGGGGAAAAGGGGGAGTGTGTGTGGCAGATAAACAGGTCTGGTAAATTGTGGATGGTTATCAGTCATCAGCTGCCGTGAGAACCTGAGTCAGGTGTCGAGGAAAAGACGAAGGAGGGCGGAGGGAAAGCCAAATAAAATGGCAGACTTCAATGTACAGGAGAGCTTCAGAGAGTGTAGGGAGGGTTGGGTTAGGCAAGAAGCACCAAGACCGGTAAAATTCAGGGTTATAAAATTAATTCTGATTTATCCGAGCAACCTGGCAAAGAGCACAATCTGAAGGTCGTTATCTAGGAAAGCAGGTGCAGGAGGGAGGGGTGTTAACATGTACGTACACTTTAACACTTCAACACCAGTTCTGCTTTAATAAAAATGTGAGAGGCTGTGCTATGTAGGCATGTTGCTGCAGGTTCTAGTGAGAAGATGAAATATGATCCACGGAGGAGGAGGGAGAGGGCAACAATAAACAGCAATATCCCCAGTTCAACTCTGTCCAGAGACCTTTGTTGCATGTTGTTCCCTATCCCTCTCCTTACTCCTTGGCGTCTCTATTGATTTCTCTCAAGTAAAAAAAAAAAAAGGGACAAAATACCAAAAATAATAAACCAAAAGTCCAACTGTAGTAACAGTTCCATGAGTTTTAAGACTTATCAGAAGCCAAAACACTAAAACCCTGCACAGTGGGTATTACCAAATATCCAGACCAATACTGGATTTTAGAGGCAGACACAAATAAACCAGCTATAATTTTTCTGTGAACACAAAATAAAAGATCTATACATTTTTTTTTAGCAGTGGCCAAATACATATGTGCTACATTTTACAGTAAAGTCGGTGCTCTCTGATGCACATACTGAGTAATGGAGACACCGAATTGACCTTAAACATATCTTGATTGGCCAACACAATCAGATGACGTTGCGTCGCGTTGCAGCAAACGTTGAGCCAGGTGCGACTTTTTTTGGCTGGACAAAACCTCTGCATCAACAGAGTGAAACGAATGAGGAGACGACAGTAGGACAGTGCTGACGTTGGTCTGAGCTCAACCTTAAAAATGGATTGAACTGATTAAACCAATTATTCCCCACAGCTTCATCATCCAAGATGATATTGACTTTGAGGAAGAGGATTGGGGGCGTGAGAGACAGGGTGTGTGTCGGGGGAACGGATAGACAAAATGAGACCACGGCCAAATAAAGACACGGAATGAGATTAGAAAGAGACGGCGGAGGATGAAGGCATCGAGTCTTAAGTTCTCAATCTCTAAAATCAGTTGGACCACGAGGGTTGAAGTGTCCACCATGTGCTTTATATCAATATAAAAGTATGACCACACCTGTCTATTATACTCTTCTTCATTCTCCATCCACATGTACTCGGCGAATGGGTTGGCGTCATTGCCCTCTCCTCCATGCCCATTAGCCACTGGCTCCTTTCCTTCCTTGCCTGGAGCTCCACCTCCCGGTGTCTTGGCCACCTCTGGACCGCTCATCTCAGCCGGCTCTGCACAAGAAAGGTACATAAACGGAATAGTTAGAGGACTGGTAACAACGGAAAAACAGGAACACAAGAACTCTGTATTTATTAAAACTTCAGCTCAAACCTTCATCGTGGTAAAGTATACTGACAAAGATGAGCTTAAAATATTTTTCAGAAATCAGACACAAGTGGCCCCCCCAAAAAACGAAAAACTACTTCATCATTTTCTTCCATCTTTCTGAAGGCAGCTAACGTCTCCTATTCATTAGCCCACAGCTGGGTCTTATTGGCTGTTAAATTGACATTATCTCATCTGAATCAAGGCTCCGATGTTTCAGCCCAGGACCCAAATTGAACAAATTAGCAGCATCTCAATTACATTTTAGCTACAGCTGGAAAACTGCTCCCACGGGCAGAAAAGTCTTCATCGAGTCTCACTGCTCATAAACAATAAAACCGCTGAACAACAATCTTCCATATCTCATAATCTAAATAGGAAACAGGCTGAAAAGCAGCTGGGACTGATCCTGGTCTCCAAAACTGCTCTGTGAGATCTAAAAATGTTCTTACTGCAAAGTAAACACCCAAATGAGTCTGAAGGCTTAATAGAGTCGTTGACATTTTACGACCGCAATCAATAGTTTTCCAGGTTGGTGAATGGCAGTGCTGCGGTAAAAGGCCACAGTATTATTATTAACAAGAGAAAAAAACCACAGGCTTAGACTGACATCATGAAGACACACAGCAACATTTACAGGCAAACAAACACCCATAGTGTTAAATCATCTCAGTTGCGCTAATAAAAAAGAAAATACAACAACTTCCTCATTTCCATAGAAAGTTTAGCTTCAGTGAGTGGAGCAAAACAAATGAGTGAAGTAAGATTTCAATCTAAGTCGAAGTTGGCAAAACCAGGAAATGTAACGGACCGGGAAAGCACAAGTTAGAGCAGCATTAGTAGAAAGTCAGTGAATCATTGTACATAATGGTGCTGCATGTTGCAATGCAGAGGCAGCAGGTATAACGCACATCTGCCCTACCTGCTTTCAGATGACTAAGATTTATTAAAAAGAAATCAAAACATTTCATACAGTGAAAAATAAACTCAGTTCAGTACAGGCGCTTTACTGGCATTATTGCCACAGTGGCTTTAAATGAGTGCTTTTGATATTGAGCATTATCGGTCAGGTTAGAGAGCACTTTTGAGAGTGCTTAGTGTTATTTAGTGTATATTCTGTACACTTTCTGAGGGAATGATCTGCTGAGTGAGAGCAAACCTGGTGATCAGCTATTAAAGTACAAAAAGAGCCAGCTCTTCATGTAAGGAACGTCGATCCTAATGCATTCCAACAAGAGTTAACATCACAAGTACACTACTTTTAATCCCGACAAAACAGTGATCATACGCGATTATTTGTGCATCCATACTCCGGTGACAGACAGAGCTCTGATGATAAATGCCCAATATAATGACATAATCCTCAGACTGCCAGCCAGCTCCAACAGACTTGTCATGATTCAACTGCGGCCTCGCAATGGGGGAGAGAGGGGGGGGGGGACAGTAAAACGATGATCTCAACCGAGCCGTGCACACAGCCCCAGGGTCAGGCTGTTGCAGACACATCATTGCAATGTTTGACTTGCGAGGACTGACTTGCTTTCCCAAACTCCCAGCAGCTTAAACCAACTGATTTCTAAATTCAGCACATAATGTTACACTGAAGCCTAAACCTGCTGTTTCTGTCTTGGTCAATGTGACAAACATATGTGAGTGTGACCCGAGACCGATTGCTCTTCACTGTACGCAGTGACAGTACGGACACCAAGTCCTTCAGAGGAGTTCAAATAAACATGTTTAATCTAAGTAGGTTAGTAGACTAAGAGGAGGTGTCTCTGCCAGGCTCAAAGTTGTCTTGTCTGTATCTGTGGTCAATGATAAAACAGTCTAATTATGCAGTGCAACGGTTTACACGAGATGTTAGCTATGAGGGCAAATAATCAGGGCAGGAGAGAGTGAGAGGGTAGGAACGAACATTTTGAAAGAGAATACGACACACCTAAATTTAATCCTGCACTAGTTGAGCAAGGTGCCAGCGTGTGCAAAGTGTTTGAAGCCTGTATGCGCGAGTGTGTGCCAGCGGGTTCAAATTCACTTTTACTGGAGTCTATAAAAGTGTTACGAAACAACACCGATTTCTACTATGAACTGCCAGCGTTTACCAGACTCAACACTTTGGTTGTGTTGCATTTAATTCCATATAATGATTCAAAGTAAACAGTGAAGTTTACCCAAGAGGTCTATCAGCAATATGGCCATTAAAAATGCATGGAAACTTTTCTAATTTCTGGTTTCAGCTTCTCTGTTTTATATAATTTTAAGTTGAATATCCCTGGCTTTTGGACTCTTGGTTGAACATAACAAGCAGCTAAAGACATCCCTTTGGGAGTATTGCAGGCAATTATCACTATTTTCTGACATTTTATAGATTAAACAGAAAAACATTTAAGTGAAAAAAAAAAAAAAAGAATCATCAGATTACTCAATGAGAAAATTAGTTGCATCCCTATTGGATTTCTTCGATGAGCATTAAATCCTTACAGCTGAAAAGTGATCATGTGAATACTACCCCTAAATATCAATTCAAACAGTTGCCAAGAGCCACTGTAAATCAACTCTGCTCAGGCGACACAAGAGTGCACAGCGGTTGACCCAGCATGAATACAGAAAGGTGGAGACAGTGAGCACTGTGCCATTATGTACTGCATGTAGCACTTAACATGTTCATGTTGCATAACCATGTGTTGGTTACCATGTAATATTTAGTTAGCGGAGCCTAGCATCCTCTGTGGCCGCGAGCAGAGTGTGATTTGATCTGATTCGATGAGGGTGAAGGATAAACAGCGGAAAGGTAAAATGCCATTCAGCAGTACGACTACACAGATGGAGAAAAAATAAATACATCACAATTCAGACAAATTAACAAATATTGTGATATGATTGAGCTCAAATTACCTTATGTTGTGATCTGAAACACATCCAGTTGCACTCTACTTATAAATTATGTCAACAATTTCTGGCTGGACGTCCCTGATGAATAATTCCCTCAGAGTATTTAATGTTAGTATTCCTCAGGATGAAGGTCAATAATATATGAAATTCTGCAGCCTTGATTCATTTCTTCACTAAAAATCCTTCATTCTATATGTTATCTGTTTTAATTGGAATATTAGGATTAAAGGATCCATCCAATAGATATGGGGACTTTCCATTAATTAACAGGAGCAGTACTTCTGTTAAAAAGGGAGGGGGGAAAAAAACAAATTCATGTTATTTGGCAACTATTTTAATAATACACCAATCCTTTAAGTCATTTATTTAAAGAAAAAAAAAAAACCAAACCTCCACTGGTAGCTGGCATCTTTTACATAAATGTAAATTAAAAACGTTTTTGGTTTTAGACTTCTGGTCAGGCAAAAACACTTTAAGCAAATTATGATGGAAATTTATTTTAACATTTTCTGCCACTTAAGAGACTAACCTCTAAAAACATCTGCAACAACTTGTATTCAACTGACCATTTAAGTAATTTATTAAGCAAATATTTACACTATTTGACGAAGAAAACAAGCAATCTGATAATCTCACTGTGTCCTCTGGGCAACTGTGATGGTAACTGTGATCTCTCGACATTTTTCACATTACTCAAGAAAACAAACGTTACCATTAATGCATTAATAATCAAAAGTTGAATTAATGAAGATATGAACTGACACCTATACATTTCAACAGACTCATCCCGGTTGTAAACTGCTTTGTAAACAGCTAAAATTAGCCCGATAACAAAATAAGCCTCGGCACTAATACCATACAGAAGAAAACAGTTTAAAATATTAAACGCAACACGTGAAAGTGTCGACTCAGACTGCCGAGGAGTCTTTAATTCAAAGATAACTTAAAATCAGAGAGAAACCCCGAGATACTTTGTGTATCTACATGTGCTAAAGAAATAAATAAATAAAAAATAAAATAAAAATCTCCAACAGAGATCCGATCTGAGGAGACAAAAACTAGTGAACGCAGGAAAAAGCGAAGCTAGGTCTGAGTAAGTCCATAAATAATACTAATAATAATATTATTATTATTATTATAATAATATTAAGTGGTGCCTTGAAGTGCACAGAATAACCCGCTACATAACACATTATGTAATGTAACAGTTAGTGTGCTGTATCGCTCCCGTCTTCAGAGAGCTAACCGGCTAACCCAGGAGCCAGGTGTCCGGGCCTACCTGGAAAGTTGGTGGAGGGATTGGACGGTGTTAGCCGAGGGAATGCTAAGGGACTAGCTCCCAGTGCTAACAGGCTAGGTAGACACACACATAGCTGTGCTGTCAATGAGCGGGCCTAAGGTGAAAGCTATCCCAGGAAACAACAAAGGGTAGCGGGCTCGGTGGCTGGAAACTGTTATTTTCACCGCAGTCGCGACGTGCGTTTGCGTGAAAGCAGCTTAAACGCAAACAATGCACCAAATGTAAACGACGCGGTTAGCTATTATAACACGTAAAACACGCACCGAGGTCAAACTCCACTCCCGTCCGGATGCTTGAGGCCAAACAAAGTCGCTATGAGCTAGCACGCTGCTACAGCATGGCAGCATCAGTGAAGCGGGTCAACAACACAAGCCTCCGCTTCGGGGATTACCACATCTTCACTCTCACACACACACACTCACACACACTCTCACAGGACGAACAGTCAACGTTCAGGGTTTTAAAAGTTAACGTTACCTGGCATTGTGCTCTCGGTGTTCGCTTTAAAGTGTAACGTTACTCAAAGTTATTGCAAGTACAGAGCGCGGACTGCGTGTTCGTCGTTTCTCCGGTGGGGATTACTCTGTGCTGCGATGCAACGTAGCTCAAGTTAGCTAAATCCTGTTAGCCACCTTGCTAACGTTAGAGAGCTGGGTCGGTCACGTGGTCCGGTGCTGCATTTAGGTTCTCTCGAGAATGTGGGGGGTTTAAGATATTTTCAGACGGACGAAATGTGGGAGGAAAAGCCAATCACATTTTTTTCACAAGCCAAAGTAATATCTTTAAATGTCTTGTTCTAAACCCAAAGATAGTTTACAATGATATCAAACAGAAAAATGCAGAAAATCAACACATTTGTGTGACTGGAACAAAGTAAATGTTCACATTCTTGCCATATTTGCTTGATAAATAACGTTGATTGGTCAATTAATCGTTTCAGCTCTAATTTTGAGAAAACTTTAATTAAAAAAACAAATTTTTTATTTAATCTTTTGTTTTAAAGGCACAGTACGAACAGCAGCAGTGGAATACACTTAACTGTTTGATCAGTTTGATTATTGTATGTGTGATATTGGAACCATTTGCCACTTCGTGATCTATATAGATAGAGACATACCAATCAATACTATTGATATTTGGATACAGAGTTCAACCACACTGACCCGCCCTATTTTGGATGTTTGAATTCCTCTGAATATTGTGGCAATATCCAGAAAAAATACTAATTTCCATCTGAAGGATGAACAGTGTTAACACTGACAAACATGAGAGGACGGTGCATGTGCAGAGCAAATGAAAAACAAACTGACCAACGTGCCGTCAGAGTCGATGTTTGTTTATTGTGCAGAAAAACATTTGCAGTGATGCACAGAAACAGACGTGGCCCGGATATGCAAGCAGCTACACCACAAACATCTGGTTATATCCCACTACAGTATTTCCATTCCTATTCCCCCCAGAGGCTAATATTGCGTGATTAGATGATGGATCCAAGATTGAATAAGATCCAGCTCTGATGCACTCTGAGAAGAAAAACACTTTAAATCATTGACCCTCTTTTCTCTGCTGTCCATTGTGACAGAAGAGTGGTTTGTATTTAATCCATAACAAATATCACAACAGAAACACCATCAGGCTCAGAGAGTCACAGCCTGAAATAGATATTATGTTTCCTTCTCCTCTGGTTAGAAGTTATGGTTGCTAATGTCATCAGTTACGCTAATTGAGAGACTGACAGCAGCTGACGTTAATATGGTTGCCCAGCAGCAAACAAAGAAAGATCCTGACGCTTTTACTCGTGACCATTTCTTACAATCAGGTGAGAAAAGTGATCATCCTTTTTTCAAGCCAACAAAGCTACTGAGTGCATTATACTCAGAAGTGTTTATAATATTTTATCCACTGTGTTTATATTACTGAAGGAAGACTGAATAGTAGAAACACCTTTCAAACATTTTTACAGCACCACAAACTACATCCTCTAAAATGATGAATCGACACCTCTCTAAACCATTTTCAACAAAAACTGAACATTAAAGCCTCCGTCAGAAGCAAATGTTAGCAACTGAATGTGAGCCCGTCACATACAGTTGAAATGAGCACAAGGCCACTAACTCCGCACAGACCCCATTTATGCTGCTAATAAACACAACTATCTAGTTGTGCAGGCTGCAACTATCTTCATCATCAATTAGACAATTGTTTTGTTTTTTTACCTTAACTGGTTTTAGTCTATAAAAATGGCCATCACAATTTCCTAAAGATCAAGGTAAAATCTTCAAGTTGCTTGTCTTGTCAAACCAACAGCCCCCAACCCCAAAATATTAATTTTTAAATGATATAGAAAAGAGGAAAGCAGCAAACACTCACATTTGACAACTGGAGCCAATTAGCAGTGAGCAATTTTGCCTCAAAAACTACTTAAACAATAAATCACTTATCAAAATTGTTGCCAATAATCAATCAACTAATCCAGTGTTTTCCAACCTGGGAGTTAGAGTGCCTCAAGGGGTCACAGAATAAATGTGAAGTAAGAAGTATTTTAAATATGAACTCAAACAAAGCTTTCAACAAGAATTAAGCTAAATCTGACAGACTTTAACTAATTTTTCCTTCTTTATTGTAAAATGTTGGATGTTAGCTTTTCCTCTCTGCACATCTAAAATGATTGAAGTGCAACAATCTCAGAAGGGAACTGTTTACGACTCAAACACATGTCCCTTTGCCCTAAGGGCATGGGGTCGCAAGTAGACATGTTCGCTTCAGAGGACCATAACCAAGCAAAAACGTTTGGGAGCCAATAAACTCGTTAATTTAATCGTTTAGGCACTACACAGCACTGTAACGTTGAGTGTCAAAAATCGTGGCTCACTGGTGGTACTTGAACGCGGCATGTGAACAAACATCCCTCAAGCTCCACCACTACTCTCTTTACTCTCTTCCAAACACTAATGCCTGCGTGGCTTCAGAAATACACGCATTTCTGTCGATTGATAACAGATACTACAACAAGTTACACTTTGGTGGACTTTCCTAAGCAGGGCTAACTGTTTATAATGACGAACAACAAGCTCTTGAACAGTGATAGCCAGTGTGCAACGTTATCTAATATATAACCCTAACATTACTGATCCAAGTGAAGATATAAATAAAACTTCAAGACTGCACATTTTCGTGAACTTTACTTGCGCCATTGTTGTAGTTTTATCACAAAACAACTATTTGTAAGGTAGGAGGAGACTCTTAAGTTGGTTTACCACTTCTTCATAATAGTTTTTCCATTTTTTCAGACGGATATTTGAGGGCTGAAGTGGTGAAACACAATTAGCAATGTTAGCCGTGATATTGCTGTAAAGTTACCAGCAAATACGCTCTTACACGGAAAATAACACAAGTTAATTACTTTTTAATAAACACTGTGGACAGTTATCCCTTCTTGTTGCTCTCTTGCTGCTCTTTCTTTCTTTCTTTGTAGCAAACAGCTAGCTTCCCCCCTTTACTCCACCAATAACAACAGACTCACCACACAACTTCAAGTGCAAATAGGGGGGATCCGCAAACCAGCTGTCGGGGGGAAAGCGGCTCTTTTCCGGTCCCGGATGTCACAAGAAAACCACACAGTAAAGAAATTCTTCTATTAATCTCCAATACGGTGAACAAACACGTGTCCCCTTTGCCAGTTTGTCCGCGTTATTGGCTAAAAAACGGATAAATCCACTGTTTCCTTGCCTAAAACGTCGAGGGGGAAAAACGTTGTGTCGTGGTCTCGTTTGTGTCCAGCTGCACGCTTCTGTCATTGGTTGGAATCTACGTCAGTCAAAGCGTTCCAGCGATGCTATTGGTGCAGACGACCGACGCCCCGCCCCACCTCTCCATTCACCTAAGTAAACAAAATATAACCCATTTTTCTTGTTGCCCCTTTTTTGTAATCAATGTGACGAGTTAATATTTGACAACGTGGCTGTGTTAACTAGGTCTGCTCTTTCTTTAGCAGGCGAGGATCTAGTTTTATGTTGGTTAGGGCTGTTAGGGTGAGAAAGTGTGAGGATAAGAGGAGAGTAAAAGTACAGCAGAGGAAAAAATCTGATATGTGAGTGTGAGCAGTGGCGTTTAAATGCTTTTCAGGGGCGAGGTAGGCCCTAGTTTGCATCTGTCACCATTACATTCAAGTTACACTTGTTTTTCAGAAACCTAAATATTTAGAGTATTTACCTGAAGTCTTTAGGCTTTTTGTCTATTTTTGATCAAAGCCAAAAACCGGTTTCCATCGTGCAGGTTTAGATATCTGAGAATGTTTTTTCTTCTGAATCTAAAAACCTGTTTGACATAATTAACATGATGACAGATCGCAGTATGCTGGTGTTTGCAGGAAGAGATTTCATGTGTCAGACTCACTCTAAAAGTGTCATATTACAGCCTATGCTGACAATTAGTTTAGTGAAAACAGCAGTAAACTGTTTAAAAGTCTAGGTTTCATGTCTTAATTAAGTTGGTCTGAGGTTGTGTTCTGAAAATGGCCATTAACTTATTGCCAGCACCCACTAGTAATTGAGGCCAGGCACTTCATTAGCTTTTTGGCACTTAAACACATGCGTCTGCAATACCTATTAAGAAGAAAACTTACTTCATTAATCCCCCTTGGGAGAAATTCAATTTATTCAACCCATTGTTATTATAAAACACACACACACACATAGGCCTGTAATACACACATGCACACCCAGGACCCACAGACATGTAGTTATTGGAAAAAGAGCAACAAGGCTGCAGCCACATAGTCATGCAGCATTTAGGGGCTCCGTCACGTGTCCTACACACCTCACGAGAACTGAGGGGAAATTAACAAGATATGATTACAACTTTCATATGGATCATCAACACAGATGTCCTGTTGAATGGGCCTCAAGCACTTGTGGCAATAAGCTACAAGAAAAGAGACGTCCTGGGTCAGCATAAGAGGGTGCATTACCATAAAATCACAGCGGAGGGCGACTGTAACACACAGTGTGGTTGTGGGGCAGTATGCTGTCTCCAGGAGCAGAAACATTATTATTGGGTTGTAAGTGTGTAGCTGGAACTATGGACGTAAATACTGCACCTTGATCCCTACTGACCAATGCAGATGTCAAAATAAGGGGAAAATCACATTAGATATTAAAGGAGCTACAGTACCATGTCTGAACCTACTTTTTGTAACTTTTCTGTAGTCCATCTTTGATATTACGACTTTAGATGACAGTGCTAATAATTTCTGCAACGCTGCTGTCTTTTGTCGTATACACAGTACATTTAAAGTTAAGTCAGACTTTTGTTGTCTTAAACCTCTTTTCTAACACTGAGTAAAAGTTCAAAACATTCACACCAAGGTGACAACAGAGCAGGAAGGAAGTTTTTTTATTTGATAGATTTTTCCTTGTTAACTTACCAAGCCTCAGCTCCAAATTAGGGTCGATTTTCTTGACATCTTGAGAGTTTAGCACTGAACCAAGGAACTACACTGCATATTCATCCCTGCCCCACACTGCTGCTCGGCCTTTATGTAGTTACAGTCAAAGAAGCTCCACGTCACCATAAATCGTCACTGTAACTGATCTCCAGCTTGCTACATTATTTCTGCATTACCTCAGCTGGATGCAAGATGCATGGCTGTGCATATGTGTTGAGCTGAGGAGATGGGGACATTAAATCAGTGCTCAAGAACGCCAGATGTTCCCTAGAGTGTCAGTTCAAATATATATATGTATGTGTGTCTGCAGTTGATTTATCCACACTGACCTGCGATACCTCTACTTGAGAAACTCCTAAAGGGCTGCAGGAATGGCTTGTGTCCTTGTGATCACACACACACGCACCTACAAGCTGCATCCAAACGCAGACCAAAACTAGTCGAATATATCTCAATGACTCTGGGCTTTAGCTGTGGTTTATGCTCTGCGCACGCATGACAAAGGCAGTTAGTGCCGTCTTTGGGTGAAGAATTGTTTAATCTGAGACACCTCATAGTGCAGATTTAATTAACAGCCCACAATCACATATATTCTCATGGGAGTGCACAGTAATGTCATGCATGCACACACACCAACTATTCTCACACTCAATATTTCGTTACAGATAAAAGGAGGTACTCTTTTCCCTCCTCTTTCCTTCTCCCCACTGCTGTTACATGACATCCCCCTCCTCCTCTCCTTCAGCCCCTTTCTGCTATAAATTTCTCCCTCTGCCTTTGCTATTGAATCATAAATCATAAATTCCCTTCCTGTACCTCTCTCTCTCCCTTGCCCTCCCTTTCTTTTTTATTATTACACAATAGCCCAGACTTGATGTCAGAGGGCAGCCATGTTTAATATGAGTGTGTGTATGTGTGTGTGAGTGTGTATCTTCTACCCCAGCCTTTCCTGTGGCCCTGGGTCCCCACCCCACCGGTGAGTTTATCCAATGCCACTTACACAGACACATGCACGCGTATACACACTGAAACATAAGACACACCCTCGCATGCACATGAGGAGGAAGTGGCACGTTAGCACGAGCTCAAACGTACTATGTTACCTTTATTATTCTCTGCACAAACTCAATATTGGGGCACGCACGAGTGCTTATAGTCTGAGGCCCTGTTAACACTCACCACTGAGGTGCTGTTAACACTCCAGTAAGCAACAGGCCTACAATATGTTCGATTTTAACAAGGACTTCGGTGAACGTGGAAATATATTCCAGCTACGTACTTGTTCCAGAGACCTTTCAGAAAACACGGGGTTACACAGAACATGCTCTAATAGTTCCCCTGTGTGTTTTACACTCGCATGTTCAGACTCTGGGCCCCTCGTGTGTTTAACATGTTTGCTTGAAAAATTGTGCAAACAGTCCACCAGTACTTGTGCAAGAAGATTTATTTGAAGGGGAGGTTTTATAATTATTACCACTTTATAACCTACAATATTAATGCATGCTGAGTGGATCTGCATAATCATCGTTCATCATTCATCTCGGCGAAAGTGTGATTGTGCAGAACATCTATCACAGCTGTTTGAAAGGCCAGATCAGGAAACAGCTCGAGTTGTTTATTCTGGAGCTTTTGACCACATCTCTCCTTATCAGAAGCCACGGTAATGGAATTATAGACGTTCAACATTTTCATCATTCTGGCCACCTCTAAGGTCCTTGAGCTGAGATTGGTTTGGCAATCACAAATACAGATCACGAACTGCCATTGATGAAAAGCGTAATGCCTATATATGGACTTTTATGTCTGAGGGTAAATATGGATTTAGCACCAGCAGCCATTTAGCATTAGTTTAGCTTCAGAAGTACTGATGGGCTGGAACCAGTCTAGCTGTTTATCCATGTTTCCACTCTTTGTGCTAAGCTAAGTTAGCTGTCTGCTAGCTGTAGCTGCATATGCACTGTACAGAGATGAGAGTGGCACCATTATTAGCATCTGACTCACAGCAACAAAGCAAATAAAGCATGAACTGTGGCTTTATCATGCACTGAACATATAGGCTAATTGATGTTGTGGTTGACATAAAGCAATGAAGGTATTCCAATATTCCTAAATTTAGTGTTATGTGACGTTTTTGCATCCACAGTTTGGCGTTTGATGCTATCTGGAGGGGAAGTAACAGGTTCTCACTCAGGCTGCGGTTGAGACTGTGATCTTTTTTAGAGGAGCTGGAGGACGAACAGTGTGTGTGTGTGTGTGTGTGTGTTTGCGTGCATGTGTATGTTATGGGTGTGTTTCCGTCACTCAAGGACTTCCAGGGTCTCAGAGATAATGTGGAATTCATGAGAGGAATGCCGTACAGGGGTTCCTTCCTGTCACCTGACTCCATCACTTCCTGCGTTGGGCTTCCTGCGTCTGGATTTCCAAGGAGAAGGGTGAGGCTGCATCTAGTTCACGACTCAAGATCTATTTCATAGCTTTGTGTCACCGAAGTGATGGAGAAGCTTGACCTCGGCCTCCCTAGTGAGTTTAAGCAGGTCTAATGCAGGTTAGGACGAAGCTGATTGCCAAATGTAGGTGTCAAAAATCCTGAAAAGTCCAGGTTTGCTAGCAAACTGCCTCCCGACTGGCATTATTAGTAATTAGACAATTAACTGGATCCAATTAATGCGGTTAAGGGATCAAATAACGTTATTTAACAAAGAAAGATGCAAGAGAAAGGAGAGAAGAATGGCCTATAAAGCAGAGAAGGGACAGAACAATAAAAGAGGCAATAAAGTGAAAGAAAGAAAGAGAAAGAGAGAGGTGATGGCAGGATTCATATGGGGCCTCTTGGTTTTTTGGGCAGCATGGGGAGACATGCCAGGTAATGGCTTCCAGACACACACACACACACACACACACACACACACACACACACACACACACACAAAGCCTAATTCGATTTAGAAATCTGACAAGGAGACTGAGTGTATGTGGATGTGTGTGTGTATATACCAGAGGCCTTTTCTTTTACATACTCAAGAGGTCTGACTTCCTCTGCCCATTGGGAGTGGGGCCTGCTTGTCTCTCTCTGTGTGTGTGTGTGTGTGTGTGTGTGTGTGTGTGTGTGCGTGCAAACACTGGGGGTTAATGTATGCTTTCAATCATAGCTCTAGTGGGGAGAAATCAGATCCCGGCAGCATTAATGTGGACCTCAAGACCCACACATACAAATCTACACACTGGAGCAAATGCAGTTTAACTATTAAAGTGACTGTCAGTATAGGAATTGTTGGACATTTTGGGAAACATGCTTTCTACCTTCTATTTTGCTTTCTTGTAGGATAAACACTACACCCAGTAGCACGTTCCTATTAGCACAAGAAACCTAGCTTTGTCTGTCCAAAGATGACAAACTGGTATGCGGATTGTGGACAGATAAAGGTTTCCTTCATTTCCAGTCTTTAAGCTGAGCTAACCTAAGCAGCTGCTTGCTGTCGTTTCATACTGAATGGACGGATCTCTATTTTGAAAAAGTAGAACTACTCCTTTAAACTGACCGACTCAAGAGGTGTGCACAGAAAAAAAAAGGGAGCAGTGGAATAAAGTTTATCGTTTGTTTTAGGTTGACTGAACACACCTGGCTGTTTCCTGCTTTTGTCAGAAAGTTGCACATAAATGTTACGAAAGGTTAAGGGAGTAGCTGCAGTAACGAAGAAAGCAAAGCAGTAAAGACAAAGAAGTGGAAGGAGACAACGAAAGAAAAAAATTAAAAGAAAGCAGCAGCATGTGAAGAGAGGACGAGATGAAAAGAGGAAGACAGGAAGAGATAATTAAACAGAGGAAGGATACATATGGAGGAGTGGGAGGGGAAAGAGAGGGCAAAATGACTTTACTGGGATACACTGCCTGCTCAGGAATACTCCACCCTCAGCCTCCAACACACACACACACACAGCAGTTTCCCAGTGAGGTAAATCCCCCAGCATTCCCCCACTATGCGCTGTCACAGCCCTCCCACTAATGCAACTTGTGTGTGTGTGTGTGTGTGTGTGTGTGTGTGTGTGTGTGTGTGTGTGTGTGTGTGTGTGTGTGTGTGTGTGTGTGTGTGTGTGTCACCACTTTTCTCTGACATTCCTGTGCAGAGCGGAGAGGCAGTGAGCTCGGCTGCAGAGAGACAGAACTACAGATCCAACTCAGAACCTCATTAGGAAAAGCTGGGATTTTCTCGGAAGAAGAAGAAGAGAGTAGGAGTCCTTTTCCTTTAGGTTTGCAACTGGTCTCTCCATTCATCACGGCTCTTCTGGTTCCAGTTTTGGGAAATCTGCCTGCAAGTCAGCTGGGTAGTCTCACATTTATAACAAGGGATTTTCTAGAAAAGCATCCTCTTGTATCCAGGCTCAGTTTCCTCCTGTTCTTCTCTTCTCCATCTCTCTCTCATCTTCTCTTTGGAGGCGGATTCCAAACTTCGGACAGCCAAACTCCAGAGTTTGGGAATACTTTCAGAGAGGCAAAAAAACAGGACAAGGACATAGTGTTGCAACAGCATACAAAGAGGTGAGTTAATATTCATAACAAAAGTTGCTTTAAGTGTAGATGACATGTTCCTATGGAGGTTGAAGGCATTTTTAGAAGATGTTTTGGACAAAGGCATCTATGAAATGTAGCTTCTAAACTATAAACTTGCATGTGTGTGTTATTTTGCATTAATGGACGAAGCTGCATGATAATGAGCACTACTAAAGCCTGTCTTGCCAGTAAGTCTGCCAGTAATGTTTACAAAATTTCTCCATATGCTTCAAAGTGAGAGTTCTATTGTTAATGGCACATAAAAGTGGAGCGTGTTGCACAATCTGCCCCTAATGTAACGTCTCAGGGGAGTTAGAGTTGCTTGTTCTGCTGATCCCCTACTAGATCGAAGTCGTGTGTCTGAGAACGAGAGAGAGAAGAAAAGAACGGACGGGCACGGGCGGGGGGGGGTAAATCATCCACTGCAGAAAGAAGGAAAGAAAAGACAGATGAAGCAAGGGAGAGATGTGGAGTTTCATCCTCTCTCTGGTTTTATCATCAAATAGCAAGGACAGACTCTGGGAAAGAAAGCCAATGATGCACACACTCACACACATTATGTTCAAATGTTTCATGCACATGCTTGAATAAATGCACACAGATGTTGCACGCACGTACGCAAAGAAAGGATGTCAAACTAACTTCTTTTTATCTCTCTCACTTTCTCAGTCGAACACACTCACAGAAAGGGATTTTAACAAACACATCTTTGTTTCATTGCACTCATCTGTTTAGTTTGATCTTGGCTTAGAGCACAGACTGATCCAATGAGCCCCAGTGTTGCAATACAATACACACACACACACAAGCCAATGAAAACATAACACACATACACACAAAGTAGATACATGTGCACATGGACGTACAGTCAGTAGAGACAACTCACTAATTAGGACTTTAAGAATAAAACAAATTGAACACACACTTAACCCAGACAAAAGGTTTGTCTCACGTTAAAGCCATATAGTGTTTACATACACCGTATTTTGCAGATATTTGGATTCATATACTTCCCCATGCTACCACTCCCTAATGCATCAGTCATTAGCCTCTGAGCAGTTTCAGTAGCTGGAGGTTTAAGTGTGTGACAGTTGCAGTGGAAGAGGTGAGTCTTCTTTACTTCTCTGGCTGATGAATATCTTAAGTGTTTCCAAAATAACTCTCTATTCTCTACCTATTGCACTTATCTTACGCCATTGTATCTAAGGTCTGAGTTATCTGTGTAAAATATGTGCTTCACCCAGCACTGATGGGGAAAAAACAACACTGATCAATTAGTGTCCTATTTTTTAATTTTCCTGCTGAATACGAAGTAAATAATTTATCATTAGTTTTTTTTTATCAAATCAACTTTATTGTCACATAATACAACACATATCAAAATTTGTCCTCTGCATTTAACCCATCCCAAATATTGGAGAGGCCACTGACTGGAGGATTAGGGTGGGGGGAACTGGACCCCCCTGTAGAAACTCACACACGTACGGGGAGAACATGCAACCTCAAGAAAGACCAGGAATCCAACTCAGGAGCTTGTTACTGTTAGGCAACAGTGCTAAGCGCTGAGCCATTATTATGTAGGGAATAGTGAATGTGTGAATAAGGGAGTGAGTTTGGATGATCACAACCGCCTATCTCTAACCACTGAGCTATCACTTTCTCCATTTTATTGTGCTTGCATATGGGACGTATAATATGATTGGTCCACCCAAGTTAATTACTTAAACCTGCACTAATTTATATTCTTATTAATAGAAAATTATCACAGGGTTAGGGTAAGACTCTGCTGTACCCCTCTGCTCTATGGATCATTTTAATATCTTTTAATTTATTGGTTTTATTTATACCTCTCAACTGTTGTGTTTTTGACTCTCTCCAGCCTCAATTCCAGCTGTTTTTATTTAAAAGGCTGTTATGAATTGGCGCTATACAAATAACAGTGAATTAAAAAAGGATGCAAAATTATTATTTAGACCTTTAATTCGGGACAAATCATGCCTGATCTGCTGCCAGGTCCAGTTCTATAAACTACAACACAAATAAACTCCATACTGATGATAAAGTGGAAACCATAGAGCATGTTCCCCTCATTAATTATTCTATATGCATCATGATGGGGTGTTTCTCTGCAGACCCTGGCTCCTGTAAAGATGGCTGACGTGGTGCAGCCAGACCCCAACAGCCTGCAGATACCTGGTAAGACACGCATGGAGTTGCAGTAGTGCATTGCTATGGCAACCTGGTAATTTCCCTCTCTCTTATCTTTTGGAGCATGAACATGTTGACCTTTCCATGTCCCTCTCCCACCTGGGAATATTACTCATGTCAAATTCCAGTTACATACCAGTCATTCCGGTTCATCACAAATATTCAATTTCACATCTTCAACAGGGAGCTTCAGGTCAAGTGTGTTTACGCCCAAACTCACTCACCCTCAGGGTGAAAAATAAGGTGTTTTTCTGCATGTGTACATGTATGTTAGTATCAGCACCTAATAGTAAGTCCGATAATGGCTCTTTCCTTCTGATAAGAGAGTTTTCACATGGCTGCATATCGCATCAAACACACTGATTTTTTTGGCTATTCTGCTTATTTTCCAGTGAAGTACGTGTGGCGCTTTTCCAATGCTGAGATATGTTAATAGTGAGATTTGAATAGTTAGCCACCACTACGTTATCGTTACATTTCTCTTTCTCTTCTCCATTAATTCCCAGGTGATCATTTATCAGCCCCTTCGTCACCTGCCACAGCTAGAAATGACTGCAGCATTACACCGCTCACACCCTCGCCCTCACCGGTAACTACGCGCACACACACACACACACACACACACACACTTACCACAGACACTTACCACAGACACTCCTACACACCCTTTCCTCTTTCTACTTATTTTCTTTATATAGAGCTCTTAAACATGACCTGTAAACCCACATCCACTTCTCACTGTTATTAGTGGTTTATAATAACACTTACACTCACAGTTTTAAGTGAAGTGTAGGATTAAAACAAGGAGCCAATAAAGACTGTGGGGAAGAAATATATACACTTTGGTGCTAACTCTCACAAGTACTAATGGAGAAAAAGTATAGTCCATGAAAAACAGCTTCTGATTTCAAAGCCAACCTTATAACTCTACGCTGTTTCCACTGATAGAAACTAGTTATTACTGAAATGAAAGAGGCGTTCAATCCCACCCATGCCCATTTTCCAGACAAAAACATTAACATTAGCCCATTGAATCTGTGATAGGGATAGCTAATGTTTGCTAATCTGCACTTAACTATGGAAGCCCTGAAAGGCAAGTTTTTTTTTTCACCTGTGAAATGTTTTTTTTGAGTAGCATATTTTATAGGTTCTTAATTTTCTGCATCTATGAAAAAAATATTTTTTAGGATTATTTTCTATATATATATATATATATATATACTTTCTTTATCTGTGAAAACATGAATTTTGTTTTTCACTTGCTTTTCAGGGCTTCCATGCTAAACAGCTAAGGGTAATAGGAATATCAGTTTTTAGTATTAAGTCATAAAACAAAGTATAATGGACAGATTAAAACTTTGACCTGGTGATGGCACTAGATAAAGGAAAGTCTTTATATGTTATCTTGAGGGACACATTAATGTCTGCACCAAATTTCACAAACAGGAAAGAGATGAATGAGTACAGGAGTGATTATAAGTTCATCTGTTAATCTCCCTCTCTCTCTGGCCTTCTTTCTCTCTCTCAGAGGGTGGAGGTCAGACCCAGGATGGCCTGTCCCTTCTCAGTTGTCGTAGCGATAGACTTTGGGACAACCTCCAGCGGCTACGCCTTCAGCTTCACACAGGACTCAGAAGCCATACACATGATGAAGTAAGAATTTGCGATTTTGGTCTTTCAATTCTATTATATTCAATTATTTTCTACCCTTGACACCTTATTCCTCCAATCAATAAAGGCGCTGGGAGGGCGGCGACCCTGGGGTGGCCAATCAGAAGAGCCCGACGTGTCTGCTGCTGACTCCTGATTTGCGGTTCCACAGTTTTGGGTTTGCTGCCCGGGACTTCTACCACGACCTGGACCCAGAGGAGGCCCGGCACTGGCTCTACTTTGATAAGTTCAAGATGAAGATCCACAGCACAAGTGTAAGAGAGATCAGAAGAATCAACTGGTGGTGACATAAAGCCAATTTTACACATCCAGATCAATCTATTAGTCATGAGAAGTACAAATGAACCCTAATATCTTGGCATCTGCAGCTTCAATTTTGACCATTTGTTTTTTTTCAACTCTGTTTCTCACGTCTTCCAACTTTATGGAAGCGCAATACTAAATTCCCAGATTACCTCTTTAAGATTTCAAGCATCAGAAAGAGGAATTGTTCTTGCAGCAGTGTTTCAGCAGTTTCGGTCCTGTGTTTGCTGCAGGACCTCACCATGGAGACGGAGCTGGAGGCGGTCAATGGTCGAAGGGTCAGGGCCATCGAAGTGTTTGCTCACGCCCTGCACTTCTTCAGGGAACACGCTCTAAAGGTACACGTTAAAGCCCCAGTTTATGATTGCAGTAAGCTGCTTTTATGTGTGTGATTTTTTTTGGGATACGGCTTATATATATATATATGTATATATATATATATATATATATATATATATATATATATGAACACTTACTTAGCTCATGTAACCCATAGAGTGCTTTGCTTTGATGGAAGCTCATATCTTTAGTTACCAAAAAAAGTGCTTCATTGATTCTGCTTCAGGAGGTGAAGGACCAGTCGTCTTCAGTGTTGGAAGGAGAGGAGATCAGATGGGTCATCACCGTCCCTGCTGTGTGGAGACAACCTGCCAAACAGTTCATGAGAGAGGCTGCATACCTCGTAGGAACACACACACACACATTGACACATACATAAATCCAGCATTAGATGTACTTAACTTAAATCTTTTATATTTAAAGGACCAGTGTGTAACATTTAGGAGAATGTTTTCAGTGTGTGATCACCTGAATATAGGAATCATTGTGTTTTTATTATCTTAGAATGAACGTTTATGTCTACAGACGCCGCCAGTCGCCTTCTGTGAAGAACTAAGCACTGGCTGTAGATAAGGCCTTTTGTGGCCACTGTAGTTTCTCTTGCACACTTCACAGCCCGTCTTCATTCCCATGTTGTCAAACACAGAAGCAAGCAGTGTTCAGTTAGTTGCAATCCTACACACTGCTCCTTTAGTTTAAGGTTGAATTTGTGGTGTAGTTTTCTTTTTTTTTTATTTAAAAAATTACTTTTCTGTCTTTTTTGTGTTGCTGTAACACAGTTCCCCCTCTGGAAATCAAAAACATTTTATATTTTCTTCTACTCTCTAAAAAGCCGCTGAATTTCAAACAAAAAAAGGGCTGTTTTTTTTGCATGAACAACTGAGATTTTAGAGATTTGTGGTTTTGAAAGTCTAAAGACTAGTCATGATTAGCTGCAAGTATATTATTGTAACTATAGTTTCATGTTGTAGGACTAAAACGGTGTGTGTGTGTGTGTGTGTGTGTGTGTGTGTGTGTGTGTGTGTGTGTGTGTGTGTGTGTGTGTGTGTGTGTGTGTGTGTGTGTGTGTGTGTGTGTGACAGAGGGAGAGGAAGAACAACAGGGAGATGGAAAGAAAGGCAGTGTTTAATGCATTAGATAAAGACTGTCTGATTAATTTTCCCATGGATCACTTACTACACACACACACACAACGCTGCACTTTCCCTGAATATCTTCCCACCACACACTCCCCCTCGCTGTACTGTACATGTCACAATGACTTGTAGGAAGTGTGCGCACATGGATAGGAATGCAGGGGGTCCTGTCACATCGCAAATCAATGAAAATGAATGAACCTGTGTGTGTGTGTGTGTGTGTGTGTGTGTGTGTGTGTGTGTGTGTGTGTGTGTGTGTGTGATTGTGAATGTGTACTACGCAATAGTCCCTGGGAGAGGCTGTACAACCTTTTACTTTTAATGTCATGCTTTCGTCATTCTTGTTCTCTCTCTGTTCACTTTTCTCTCACACACACACACAGAATTTTCAATTTGTTAATCATTATCTTTCATCTGCCCTTCACTCACCCGGCCACATACATAAATAGTCTGATGCATTCACACTTTCATATGCACATTGACACACACCCTGTACTGGCTCCCAGCTTGAGGCCATTGGGGTGTGTGTGCTTCCTGCTGGTGATGATGTCATCAGAAGTGAACAATGAGGGAGACCGGCGTACAAACACAGGAAGAGGTGTCCAGACCCCCGCCCTGCCCCACACACACCACACACACACACACACACACACACACATCATTCCAGACACTCAACTTTACTCCCAATACATTAAGCCTAATTCTTATACTATATACCAACTCCTCATAGGAAGGCGTGCACTAAATATAGGCCTATATATGCACCAAAGCAGAGTTTACATCTATGTTTAACTTTCTCTGTCTCTTTAGTATCTCAGTACAATCAAGAGCACAGCAGGATCATAAAATTCTGCTTGTAAATTTCTCCCTCTCTTTTCTCCTCCAGGCTGGTCTGGTGGCTCCCGACTGTCCCGAGCAGCTCCTCATCGCTCTGGAACCCGAGGCTGCGTCCATTTACTGCCGTAAGCTCCGCCTCCACCAGGTGATTGACCTGAGCTTGCAGCCAATCACAAATGGCCTAGATCTGGAGGGCTCCCAGCCCTTCGACTCCAGCTTCAGACAAGGTAGTGAAGAAAGAGAGTGGTTTGTGTGGGTGTGTGTGTGTGTGTGTGTGTACTTTTTTCTGTGTGTCTTCTTCTTGTAGACTTTTTCATTAGCATAAGCATGAAACCACATTGTGTTCTTGGAAATGTTGTTGTTTGACTTCACTTGGGGATTGTGGTTTTTGCTGCGTGTGTGTGTGTGTGTGTGTGTGTGTGTGTGTGTGTGTGTGTGTGTGTGTGTGTGTGTGTGTGTGTGTGTGTGTGTGTGTGTGTGTGTGTGTGTGTGTGTTTGTGTGTGTGTGAAAGAAAGAGAGAGCACTGAGGGTAAAGATGTGACTTCAGATACTATTTGTGGTTTTTACTCATGACTTTGCAGTTGTGTACTGTGTGTGTGTGTGTGTGTGTGGGTTGGGGGGGTGTACACGAACCATGTGTCTCATGTAGAGCAGAAAAAAATATATTATAATAATAAGTATCCTATATCTTATATGTATTTTGTGGCAGCAATGCTTTTTAATTCATTATTGCAAAGCTGCAGGGGTTGTTTTGGGTATTTAATTTTCTGCACTGACTAGAGGGCATGAAATATGAGCATAAGTATAAGTATATCTTCTGGTTGAATAATCAGTACAAAAGATGAGAAGCTGTGTTGCAAGATATCTGGTTCTTTCTTCTAAGTCAAAAGTACAGACCTGTTCACATTCAAATGTAATAGGAGAAGTCAACTATGACTCAAACTGTACAAAGGAGTTCAAATCTTGTTGCATTTGCAACTAAAGGTGAGTTGAAACTAACATTTACCCTTTGTAAAAACACTGTACTTTACATCAGTTCCTTTTCATGTTCTGAGTCAATTTTGGATGACTAGAGAAACTAGAAGGCACAGAGTTCTGTTCACAGTTGCAATGAGGAACAGCTACAGCTCTAATTTGAGCTGGGCTTTTTCTTCAGCACTTTATAGCACTTGGAGGCAGCACTACCAGCTGTAAACACAGTCAGATTATCACGTTATAAAGTTGATTTGGTGAACGCATCCTTCTTTACATATCCAGAGCAACATTAGTATTTACTTAAAGACGAGTTCTAAATAATGTAAGTTTAATATTCACCTTCCACCTCTGTCTTGGTCTCCTCTTGTGAAGAACATATGTGGCTCATTAGACGCTAAATGCTCTACTCCCATGTATGTGTCATGTGCTGAAAACAGTGGCCTATTGAGACTGAAAACGACACTGATGAGAGCGAAGAGAGTGGACCAAAATAGTAAAGTTGCGGGCGAGAAAACCAAAACAATGAGCTGAAAGATGCTAAAACACTCCATAGAGCTGAGGGGAACTGCAGAGTTGGGTCGATAACTCTCTGTGGGCTTGATGTACAAGCAACTTCTTATATAGTCATTTGACCCATTGTTTACATTAAGTATTGAATAGTGCAGTTTAAAAGAAAACTTTCACATGAGAATTTACGGTGGGGAAAAAATACTTCCTATACCAGCAACTCCTTGTGGATCAACAAGCTTATACAAGTGTATAACTTTTCAAGATAAAAGGACAAAAGTGACAACTTGAAATGAATTATTACTACTCTACATTAAAGTTGCATTGAAAACATTTGTGTTTGTAACAGCAACAGGAAAATGCTACTAAATTGCAGCGCAGGAACAAAGAGCGATTTCAGGCTGGGAAAAAGGAGACTGATGCATTATTCAGCGAACGAACTTGCCGTCCAAAATCCCCCGCACAGGCCCACTTATACATATCCAGTCAGTGACACACACACAAAGAAAATTCACACACACAAAGACACACACTAAACACAGGATATTGTAATTGAAACAAGGTGCAGTGAGACTATGATCTCACCCCCTCCTGGCCTGTCATTCTCCCTCTCCTTCAGATTCCCTAACATTCATTTTTCTTTCTTTTCCCAGTGTGACTTTCTTTTGCCAGGTCGTACACTTTGCGAGGACTCTGCAGACACAGACCACAATACAAACACACACACACACTTGGCATCACGGTCATGGTTTTTACTATCTTTAGCTTTTCTTCCACCTCATTTCGTGTCCAAAGATAGCACCAGGGAGTCATTAACACACACAACACACACACACACACACACACACACACACACACACACACACACACACACACATACATACATTTTCTTTTCTGCAGTTTCAAATAGTTGTAAATGGTTTCCAGACTTGCATTTTATTCATCACCCCCATTGCAAAGACACACACTCACGTACACACACTCACACACAGACGCACATACATTACCTCCTGCGTCATCCACGGCCTTAAAACAACTGTACTTGCTTTCAAGACAATGTCTTCATTGTTGCCCAATAAGTTTATAATCTTTAGTCAATCTTTCTTTATTTCTTTTTTTTTATCCTTTACTCTACTTATTCTAATTTTTGTGGTGTGTAGCACTCATGGGGTCTGCGGGAAGCTAGTAATAAGCACTTTTACCTACATTATACAAACACTTCACTTCGGACTGTCAAACCTATGACTTACGACACATACACACACACACACACACACACACACACACACACACACACACACACACACTTTTACCTCATGGACCACATTGTCCCCACAGCCCCGCCAAAGAGGTTGTATTATTAAAAGCAACATGCAAAAATATACAATTTTTTCAAACACCCTTTTTTTGCTTCTTTGATCTGTAATTATTTCTCATCTTAAAGCCATTATGTCTCATTTTGTGGGTTCACTTGCGTGTATGGAGTCCTTTAAGTGTATTGGCTCTGTCAAACAGGTTGTCAGGTTTTTGTATTCTTGAGTGTGTTCTGTTTTTATTGGCCCCCATTCATACTCAGTCATACACAGTCAGGCAGGTTTGCATGTTGAGAACGAAGAAAAATGTAAAATGCGAGCGTATTCTTCATTTCCAACAAATTGCTCCTGTCACGCAAAAACATTATGACTGGTTTTGGTCTGTTTTTCTTGTTTTACTTGGATTGAACGACTTTATACTCCTCAGTGGGTAAATGCCAGGACCTCATTATGAAACTTGTTTAAATATTCTACAAATATACAATCTGTAGTATAAATTAAAAACATTTATCTTCATTCAGATGAAAGTGAGGATGTTTATGTTTTTCTTGAGCCGGTTTGCATTGAGCATTAGTTAAACATAAGACAAAGTGTCTGACCCTACAGCGTGTTTATACAGGAAGACAAAAATTTTTTGAATGCAGTGCAAGGTGGTGAAAGGTGGTGATGACTCTTGGGGCCCACAGCTAGAAAGAAAAATTCTAGTTGATTTTTTTGTTTAGAAAACCTTGTCCCAGAGCAATTTCAGGGGGAACTCCTACTTGTGCCCCTGGGACCCAGAAATCCATGCTATACCCCTGAAGCAGAAAGATGGACACAGTATTTCACTGTACACTAACTTGATTTAAAATTTTCAGTTTGAATAGAAAATATTGCAGTTAAGCCAATTATCTTAAAGGTCCAGTATGTAGGATTTAGTGGTATCTAGTGGTGAAGTTGCAGATTGCAAGTAAATGAAACCACTCACCTCAACCAAGCGTGTAGGAGAAATTATGGTGGCCACAAAACTTTTAAAATTTATGAAAGGCCCTGTCTCGAGCCAGTGTTTGGTTTGTCCTTTCTGGGCTACTGTAGACACATGGTGCTTCCAGATGGCGGCCTCCGTAGAAGAGGAGCTGCTCCTTTTGTTGATCAAAAACAGCTTATTCTCAGGTGACACAACAATTCTTATTTTCAGATGATTATATGAATATTATATTGCATTTCTGCCAGTAGATCCTCCTGACTACTCATTTTCTCAACAATTAAAGTTAAGATAAAAAATCCCCATGTTTTTCTACGGAAGCCCTGTTTGCAGTTATTTATTTTTTTTATGCTGTTATCTTGAAGTTCGAGAAAACAAGCTTTGTGGTTCTGGTTATCACAAGAAAACAACACGTTTTTTTCAGAGATCAGGAGTGCCATGCTAGCATTCATAGTGGCTTATTACAGATGTAGCACTGGTTCAACATAATGCATGAAGGAATGACATGCAGCGTGGCAGTTTGCATTCATTGTCCTCATTACCAAAATTAAGCAGCAGCCAGGAAAAAGTGAATGAAAATCTGCACATTACAGGGATCTTTGAGATCATTTATATTAATTAATGAGCATCAATCTTCTCCTGATGTATTTTGTCAGTATTTCATCACATTGCCAAGAAAATAATTAACTCTCAGAGTTAACTATTTTCAGTTCAGCTATGAATCCTCCTCGACAGTCATGAGAGTGAACTTGAAGGCCAAAATCAGGTGGACACTCATTTTCGAATTCTTCACAATTATCTCGTCATCTCGAGATAACAAAAATTGTTTTCCCGTGAGAAATTACCTCGTTATTTTGAGAAACTGGTGATCTTAAGATAATGATACTAAACAAAAAAATAATTGCAAGCAAGGCCATTCTCGACTTCCGTAGTTTCCTGTATGAACATAGGCACCATTATCTTTTGCCTCACTGTGACTTTTTGAACTGATTTAACAGTGTGCGTGTGCAAGAGAGATTGTATCCAGATACCAAAGCTATATAAAGCTAAGTATGTTGAGTACCTGTGTGTATTTAGCTTTGTGTGTGTGTTTATTGCAGCAAGGGAGCAGTTGAGGCGATCCAGACACAGCAGGACCTTCCTAGTGGAGAGTGGAACCGGAGAGCTGTGGTCAGAGCTACAGACTGGTAAGGCGTGTGTGTGTGTGTGTGTGTGTGTGTGTGTGTGTGTGTGTGTGTGTGTGTGTTTGAGAGAGACAGACAGACCCCACATGTCGGAGATATTGATGATTTTGACATTTAACCCCAGCAGGCTGACTGTGAGAAGGAAAAACACCTACTTTGTACTTCTAAATCCCCAGAATCTGACTTTTCCTTCCTGCATTTCATCACCTCCTTCTGCGTTCACTTTGCACTTTTTCAGTTCAGCGTGGTTGCTGTTTCCACCTATTATCTGCTATATCTGCACTGTTTGCAGGACCTGTTTAAAGTGGTGTATTAAAAAACAGGATCTGATATTTGAAAAAAAGATCTGAAAAAAGTAATATTTTGAAGAAAAGAGTCTGTTACAAGAATAAAGTCATCATTTCAAGAACGTTTATAATTTTAAAGAACAGGGTTGAAATATTATACCAATACAAATCTCTTTTGAAAGGACCAAGAATAAACTGGTTTGTACCCTGTCACTTTAAACTACCAAACACAGCTGTTCACAACCACCAAATGTACAAACCACAGTGTGGAGTTTGCCATGGGATGACTAAATCCTACTAGGGACAATCAAACTCACCCAGTTCTCCAGTTTTACACACAGCCTTTTCATTCTGTTGAGCCATGACAACAATCTGAGGAGCCACGCGCCCCTGCTGACCCCTTCTGCTCCCTTTCCTGTGCACACACAGGAAGGACCCAGCCCATGGGACTCTCTGCCTCTGCACTGTAAATAAACCAAAGGAGAAGAAACCCTGTTTTATCTTCCTCCTGCTGCATTTTGTCCTCTCATCAGTCCTTCCATTTTTCATTTATGTTCTTTTTTGTTGCTAGCACTGTCTCTTCCTAACCTCGCTACTCTACTGTTGTGGTAAGGGTGTGGTCAGCTCAGCTCAGGGTCAACTACACCAAAACCAGCTCTTATCGCTGAACACATCATAAACATGCACAGAAATGCACACTGGCAGCAATCGCAGAGGTCTGGAGGTTGTTTATGTTTGAGGGTCCGCTGGTTGAAGAGTTTCAGGGGAAACACACACACACACACATAACATTTAGACATTCCACAGAAATGAAGACACATTATCATCCTCCTACAAATTCAGGAGGATCATCATGCCCTTATAGTTCTGTGTAAAATATTTCCTGGCCCTGAAATCAAACTGATAAGCAGGTTTTTCTTTTCTCTGAAAAATAACTGATTTTTTTGAAAATGCGTGTGTGTTTGTGCACTCTTTGTGTAGGTGACAGGTATATTGTTGCAGACTGTGGAGGAGGAACAGTTGACCTGACAGTCCATCAGATCGAGCAGCCACAGGGAACACTTAAAGAGCTCTACAAAGCTTCAGGTACACACTTTCACAAACTGCTGAAACACAAAAACAACCATATTTCCTACAGTTTGCACAGCTGTGGTTTTTTTTCTTCCAGGCGGTCCGTATGGTGCCGTCGGAGTAGACTTGGCCTTCGAAGCCATGCTGTGCCAGATCTTTGGCGAGGACTTCATCCAGAGCTTCAAAGCCAAGCGGCCGGCGGCGTGGGTGGACCTCACCATTGCATTTGAGGCTAGGAAACGGACGGCGGCGCCAGGCAGGGCCAACGCCCTCAACATCTCCCTGCCCTTCTCTTTCATCGACTTCTACAAGAGACACAGAGGGCAGAGTGTGGAGGCCGCACTGAGGAGGAGCAAGTGAGTGAGGGCTGGGAGAAGAGTGTGTGTGTGTGTGTGTGTGTGTGTGTGTGTGTGTTTATGAGAGAGGGATGAGTGTGTGAGCAGTCTGATTTAACAATGGATTGATTTAGTGTGTTGGTAACATGTAACATTTAAACTCTCTCCTCTGTGTGCCAGTATGAACATAGTGAAGTGGTCGTCCCAGGGGATGCTGAGGCTGACACAGGAAGCCATGAATGAGCTCTTCCAGCCCACCATCATCAATATTGTCAAACACATTGGTGAGAAACACAAAGACAGACATATAACAATATATACAGACAGAGTCATACTAGAGATACTCGATACCATTTTTTCCCTCCCGATACCGATTCCGTGCTGTGGGTATCGATACCGAGTACCGATACCAGTGTGTTAAAAAAAAAAAAAATCATACTACGCCTGCATGACTGTGATACAGGGGTGGACTGGGACAATAATTAGGCCGGGAATTTGATACCATCCCAGGCCACCACCACCCGATTAACGCAAAATACTGATGTAAGAGTGTAAAATAATAAAGCAAAGGCTCCACATGCACCCACACACAGCTTTTTCTGTTTCTTTCCCCTACAAAATAAATTTTTCTGTTGTGCTGCAATAACCTCAAATCATATAATTTCTATTCTATTTCATTTACTACTACACTTTTAATGTGCAGGCTGCACATTTAATAGTGTAGTAGTAGATTAAATAAAGATGCAGATGTGTAGGTTTATTCTCTGTTACATTAAACAAGGAAACTTAAAACACACAGAAAGAAATTTGCAATATCCTTTGTTACAAATTAAAACATTACTTTTATTAAGTCAGTTTTAGCCCATCAGCTTCCACAAAGTGGAACTAACCTCCTCATTAAGCTGGTCGTGCTGGATAGGCTATGGTTGTGCCAAACATGTCAGTTATTTTACAGCACTTCGCTGATCTGTGGTCAGTGTTTTTAGTTTTTTAAGCCTCTCCCTCTCTGCTCCACCTTTCCTCTTGGGCTGTCGATCTCCCTCCATGTTTCAAGCATGTAGAACTACAGGTGAGGGAGGAGGGAGAGAGGAGGGGGGCGGGGGCGCACCTTGGTGTGTGTGTGTGTGTGTGTGTGTGTGTGTGTGTGTGTGTGTGTGCCTGCCTGCAGTGCTGTCACAGAGAGCCTCAGAAAAAGAGAGGAGGGGGTGTGTTTGTTCCCAACGTTGCTGCTCAGTCTGTGGGAGCTTCAGAGATGCAGATACCCTAATGAGCCGCACGACGGATTGTTTATTTCAAAATCAAACGCGACCCGAACCGAGCCTTTGGTCCCGACCATCGGTAATCGCCGACCGGGCCGGGTCGGCGGACTGGCCACCGGGAAATGTCCCGGTGCTCCCGATGGCCAGTCCGCCTCTGCTGTGATATGATCATCACGTCTTCAAATGTTTGATTAAGTGTTTAATTTATTGGTGTTGAAATTTGCAACACTCGTGCCTCCCCTCGAAACTGCTCCTTTGCATATGTTGACTGTGGCCGTGTTACTGGTGGGAACATCCACTGTAAAGTCCTGCAGACCGCCGACATGATGCGCTGACGTGAGCTCCTTTTAACAGGTGTCAGGTGATCAATTCTTCTTCGCCCCTCTAAAACAGCAGCCGCTGATGGCAGCACAGCGCAACTGTTTAAAGAGCGGCGAAGAAGAACTGTGTCGGAGCTAACGGAGCAAACCAGTAAATATATTCCTATTTCTAATAAATGACGTGTATCGGATCGATCGGTGTCTGGACTCCAGTACTCGCCGATACCGATGCCAGCATGTTCGGCAGTATCGGAGGCGTTCCCGATACTGGTATCGGAATCGGAACAACTCTAAGTCATACATACAGCAATTAGTCAAACATACACAGAGGTACCTGAAAGTGGCAACTCCACAACATGGAGGTTTTGTGGGTGGAAGAAGATGCTCAGACAGGTGCATCATAAAGCAGCACTCATCAGTTTTGTTCATTTTTGGCCACTTGGGGGCAGAACCCACCACTTGTTGACATATAATCACATTTTAAAGTTGATGTTGCTTATTCACAGATCCAGTAGATACAGAGCAACATTAGCGTTCATTTGGAGTCGTGTTTCTGACAATCTGAAAACTTTAAGTCCAAATATTATCTCTCCTTTTAGCTCTGTTTTGGTCTCCACCAACTCTTACAGGCAGATAATATCAGGCTCTTTAGCTGCTAAATGCTCCACTGCTGCTGGACACCAGCTGGATGGGCGCGCGGAGACTGAACCAAAACAGTAAAGTCGCAGGCAATAAAACTAAAACAATGAGCTCAAAGAGGCTCAGAAGCTTGGTAGAGCGACTCCTCTTACATTCCACACAATCATTTGATCCATTGTTAATATAAAATTTTCATTAGTGCAGCTTTAACTTGCATATCTGGGAAATGGGTTTGTTTTGACTCTCACACTGCCCAAACCTCTGACCTCACAGGATGACAAGCTGCCAAAACTGTCCATTACGTGAGCGACTTGTGAGTCTGTGTCACGTAGATTACACATCTGAGTTTGCTTGTAAATGGACAGAGTGCACTTTCCAACTACGGCTCAGACCAAACAAAACAAACTTTAGGCATAATGGCCCTAGTATCCTTATTCTAGCTGATGGTGACCTCATTGTTTTTCAGCCTTGTCAGGACAGAATGAAGGCAGACAAATGGAGAGAGCCTCTTTTACATCAGTCACATTCCAGTGGCACACTCAAAACAAGAGGCACTGGTTTTGTAGCATTTAGCTTTGCAAGGCATGAATGGGTTCTACATGCATCAAATTGAAGAAATACCAAGTGTAATCAACATTCCTCCATGACACTTCCTAGATTCCCTCTCCTCCAGTTCCTTCTTTTCTTTAGTCATTTATTTTCCTCCCTAACGTCTCACATGAACATTCAACCCAATTAAGTGAACGTTTAACATATTAAAGCTCTTCCTTCTTTCTTTGTCCCGACAGAGGAGCTGATGGCAAAGCCGGAGGTGCGCGGTGTGCGTTTCCTCTTCCTTGTTGGTGGTTTTGCAGAGTCGCCCATGCTACAGAAAGCGGTCCAGAGAGCACTGGGGCGGACGTGTCGCATCATCATCCCCCATGACGTTGGGCTGACCATACTGAAGGGTGCTGTCCTGTTCGGGTTGGATCCCACTGTGGTGAGTGCTCAGGACTACCTGTTAGTCCTCTAGTATTCTTTCACACGTGTTCTAACGGCCTCTCTCTCTCACAGGTCAGAGTGCGTCGATGCCCGTTGACATATGGTGTTGGCGTCTTGAACCGGTTCGTGGAGGGGCGCCACCCACGGGACAAACTCCTCATCAAGGAAGGGCGCGAGTGGTGCACCGACATCCTCGACCGCTTCGTCTCTGTCGACCAGTCGGTGGCTCTGGGCGAGGTCGTGAAAAGGAGCTACACGCCCGCTCGTCTGGGCCAGCGGAAGATCATTATCAACATCTACTGCAGCACGTCGGATGATGTCACGTACATCTCCGACCCTGGAGTCAGGAAGTGTGGGACGATAACTTTGGACCTACCGGAACCGTTACCGCTACCGGGAGCAGTGGGAGGAGCAGGAGGAGGAGGCCCAGAGAGAAGAGAGATCAGAGCGACCATGCAGTTCGGAGACACGGAGATCAAAGTCACAGCCGTTGACATCATGTCTAACCGCTCCGTCCGGGCTTCCATAGACTTCCTGTCTAACTGAGGAGGAGCAGGAAGTGGAGACAAGGAATGGAAAACACAGAAATAACTGATTTTAGGGATGATAATCGTAGAAAAAGCGGTACTTTGGGAGTGGGCGACATGTTTTTTTTGGAAAGAACAGGAACTCACATCCTGTAATTCAGACATTTAGGCTTTATATTTGCTCATTAGAGTAGGTAACATCCCAAGAGGAACATTTTCGCCAGCCATCACAAGTTCATACTCATCTCAAGAAACTGTCAGTGTCTCCTCGACTTACGGGCAGGGTGCCCTCTCTCTGCAGAAGAGAAGACATTCATTTGTCTGCCTTCTGGGTTCAGTGGGGAGTTTGTCATATCACACCCTATGTTGCTGTCATAGGCATTTCCTGCCTAGAAAAATATGCAGAGGAGCACTTGTATGAACTCTGAGTACACATCCCTGCTGCAATGAACTGACACCTTCTAATATTCATCCTCCTCGAGTAGTATTTCAACTTTTGTTGCAAGTTTGATTGTTGCCTGGAGACTCTACCTAAAGCATTATACTACCTAGAGTAAAACTCACTCATCTTAATCGTTTAATATGAAGACTCTTGTGTCATATAATGAATTACACAGAGATATCTCATGAGTTCTGGTCTGATACCTCATTTAAATCCTATTTCTCTATCCATGTACGGGATATTGAAACAGCTACCTGGACTGCAGCTTTGTTTTTCTAATGTGAACATGATTGTGCCTTACCCAGCGGTGGAAAGACTCAACTACAAGCTGAGAATCATCTTGGATGATAAAAGCTCTCTGGATGCATCAAAACACAACTAAACTGTGGCATTATATTTACATGTTTCCTATAAAGTACGTCACCTATTCACATTCAGGTGTAGTGTTCAGTTTTTTGTCTTTTCAAATCCAGATCAGGAGCTTTATCTGTATATTTTCCAGATTATTCTTTGTGTGTACAAAAATGGGAAATTCAAGTTCCAACTTTTCAGCAGGAACCCAGCTTTGATGTTTGACATAAAAATCTCAACTCAAGGTCCACTTACTAGCCTTTCCCAGAGCTTTCAACCATGTCGCTCAGTCTTCCTCAGCAGATGGAGTTTGCTGTTGTCTTTGTTAGACGTTGCCACGTGACTCAAGTATCCTCCTAAACGTTACACACTGGACCTTTTTATACAACTGAGCTATTACCATGGAAACTGGGTAAAGTCCATCAACTGAGGAAGACAGGCTAAATGCAGTTGAAAGCTCTGGAAAAAGCCAACAAGTGGACCACGAGTCAAGATTTTGTTTGTCTAACTGCTGTTTCTAAGGTAAAGAATGAACCACCACATAAAAGCTTCAATGTGTCATCCAACCGTAATAAATGCAGTAAATCGCTGATGTATTCTATACATAAAAATACATACTGTATACGTTAATGTGAGTTAAAAAGGTGGAAGTGTTGGCACCAAGTACGACATGCACCCAAAGAAAAAGACATCATGTTGTGTCACATTAGTCTTTTTTATGCTGTAATAAACTGTATTCATGCTTATGGCAGTTCTTTTTTTTTTTACCCTTGCAGGTTACAAGATGATAAAACAAAGATCTTACATTATCCTACTTTGAACATCCATGGCCACCATACATTAAAATAAACACTTGTACCACTTCCCCTGATATACCATGTTTTACTCTCCCTATTTCAATATAATTCACTTAATCCACTAATTCTGCCACTGATATATTGATACACAATGATCAATCTTTTCTGCCCCTTGACTCCATTCAAAATAACACACATATGAACAGTCAACAGAATGATTTCAGCTGTGAATTTATTGATGAGAATGGTCCAATAAATAGTTTCACACAGCGTAACAAGTGAATGGTTCAGAACTGCTCGTCATCCTATCAGTGCTTTACTTTTCATGTTACACATCAGTTTGTCACATAACACAAAACCAGATTAGAAGGATGGAAAGGCTTCAGGTCAGAGAGGAAGAGCTGACTTTGAGGGGGCAGGAGTGTTTATTTCAAAATCAAAAGGGGGGAACTGCTTTCATTCTGCTTGTATTTCAATATCACTTCTCAGTAAAATGGCAACACGTGGAAAGATACAGTGCTTGAAATGTTAAACTGACGAGTCAAAGCTTCAGTAAGAAAAAACACTACAGGTGACAAAGAAAACACAAGAAATGTCAGCCATCTTTGACAAAGTCTAAAGAACCTGTCTTGAAATTGCAAGATGAACTTCACCTTCTCCCCCTTCTGTTTGATTCACTACGCCTGCCGTTTGCAACGTGTCTGACTGGTTACAACACCTCATTTAATCTGGAACCCAAATCCAAATGCAGGTCAAACATGCCGAGCTACATTTAAACAACTTTGTGTTTAAATCTAACCTGACCAGTACTGAAGACTCAATCTTTAATCTGCATTTGGATTTTAGTGGCCGGTTTAAAAGGAGGTTTTGTTCTTGCTTTCTCTTAGTGAGCATGGGGTCTCCCGCGGCCTCTGCCCCTGCCAGCGCCACCTGGAGGTCCATCTGCAGAGCTGCGTGGGTTCTTGATCGTCTCATCGACTGACAGGATGAGGCAGGCTGCCTCTGACGCCGCCGTCAGAGCATTGATCCGCACGATGGACGGCTCCCAGACGCAGGCGACAAAGTTGTCTGCAATGTCCTCGTTGTTGATGTCCACGCCGTACCACATACCACCCTGCAGCGAGATGACAGATAAAGCAGAGTCAAACCGAGTATTTGACCTCATTTCCTGTTCCACTTCTAAAACTGAAGACCATAAAAGTTCCATAATGCCGAGTGCTGTATTCAAAGTGTGGTATAGGGTTAGGTGAGCATGTGTGTTTCATTTCCTACCTGTGCGTGTTTGGCTCGCAGTTTGTTCAGGATGTTGGTGGCGTCAAAGCCGGCGTTGTCACACAGCTGTCTGGGGATGATCTCCAGGGCCTTGGCGTATGCTCCGATCAGCAGCTGCTGTTTCCCAGGGATGGTCCTGGAGTAATCCCGCAGGTACTTTGACAGCTCCATCTCTATGGCTCCTCCGCCTGCTACAATGGAGTCGTTCTGAAAATGGATTAAGTAAAGTCAGCTCATTGCTTTCAGTGTGCAGAGATGGGCTGACAAATTAAAGTGAATTGAGCTTCAAGATCCAATAAATAACGTACAGATCAACCAACTAATTTGGATTCTCAAAGAATATTGATGTAGTACTATGTTGATTTAAAACCACGTCTGAACCAAATTTCATTTAAAATTCTTCAAATATTAAACAGATTTGGGTCAAAAAATGTAATTGTAGTTTCTTGTGTTCATGTGACACAGCCCTCTCCTGCTAGGTTCCCAGTTCCCATTTATCCACTTCCCTATAAAATGTTTTTAAAATATCATACTGCGGGAGTTGCATAGAGAATAAAAGAGCACTGAGATTAATATTATCCACATCCACAGCTAATGAGCTTTAGCAGCTAACGCTAACCCTGCCTGGTAAAAGGCAACAACTCTGACAGTAAGTTGCTTTATTTCTCTCTGCACCCATGTAGCATTGTTGAAAATGTTGGATCATGTTCAGTTATTCTGGCCACAGACTCAAGATGCATATACCTAAATGGGCCTCACAGGCCGATGTCTCAATTTAGCTTCGGTCAATAAAAACTCACACTTAGATAATAGAATAGATGAACAATGTAAAACAAAATCTGAACTGAATTTGAATCTCACTGGTTTGTATCAAATGCTAACAGTTTCATACATTTGTGAATGAAGTAAGCCGATTTTTCAGACTCCTGAATCTTTATAACAACTCAACCAGTCAACAGTAACACTAAGGGCTGTTAATTTATAACTGTGTATTCCTAAAAGCGATATGTAATGAGCCTTCACACACACACACACACACACACACACACAACACACACACACACACACACACACACACACACACACACACACAGTCCATGTGTTAACTGACCTTGATGGCTCTGCGTACGATCATGATGGCATCGTGCAGCGATCGCTCCGTCTCCTCTGTGAACTGTTCTGCTCCGCCCCTCAGGAGGATGGTGCACGTCTTCGCCTTCGGACAGCCCTTAAAGAAGTTATACCTACAGACACAGACATGGTGGGCGTGAGCAGTCGTACAGAGTCATAACGCACAGTTTACTCTTAAGGCGTTATTCTCTGAATAAGACGGACAAAATACTTTATCTCGTCTTACCTCTCTCCTCCAACCTGGACCTCTTCGAAGAGTTCACACTGTCCCAGGACATCGTCTGTCATAGCACCTACTGAGGTCTGGATGGAGCCGCCGCAGGCCTGGAGGACACATTACACACACGTTAAAGCTCATTCTAACATAAGAAACAAGTGTTTGACTCAGTCAATAATACATACATCATTTGTAACACCACTAAGTGAGATAGTGTAATGACAATAACTGCTTATCTTAAAAACTGAGCAAAATGTAATTTCATGGAAAATAACATTGAATTGAAATATCACACTTTACTTTAGTTGTTTATTAAAAGTTAAACTAAAAGTCTACTCTATTTATTTATTCATTATCTGTTTTTGTTGACCTGTCACAACACTAAATAACTGTGGCAAGTAATCTAGTCATCCAGCTTCATCCTTCAAATGCAGATGTGAGGTATTCAGTGTGCGTCTGTGTGTGTGTGTGTGTGTGTGTGTGTGTGTGTCCTACCATCATGGTCCTCTTCAGATCCTCCTCCTGCACCCTGCCAGCGCAGAACAGGTCTCTGTCAGCGAAGTACTGGGTGGCCACATCACCGATGGGCAACTTGGACAACACAACCTTGGCTCCTGACAGATGGATCTTCTCCAGTTTGTCATACAGGATGTTCCACTCTGCGTCCACAATGGCCTGGTACTCCTGCAGAAAAGGGGAAAAAGAAATTACAGAAGATTAATTTCAGACGGACATTTCCAGGAACTTATTTGACAAACTGCTGCTATGTTGTGGTCTTCATACCTCCACAGATTTCACGCGGACCTCAGCGTTATCCTTCTCAGCCTTCAGCTCCAGCTCCACATTGAGCAAAGCAATCTTTGGATTGTCGTAGCGTTTAGGCTGCATCTCAAACCCGGCGTAGGAGAAGGTCTTCTTGAATGCAACTCCATCAACCAACTGGGATTCCTGTAAAATGTAAATATAGAAACATCCATGGATTTCATTTCTTCACCCAAATTTTCCATGAATAACCCAATCATTTCTTTCATATCTTATATTAGGCTTTTTCAGAGGCAGGTTTTGTTCAATTGGGAGGAATATATACAAACCTCAAGGGCTCCTCCCTGGACCTTCTTGATGCCAATCATCTTCAGAGACAGCAGCTCGTCTAGAGACATGACAGCATCCACCACCATCTTGGAGAAGAACGCCTTTTGACCAGAAATTAGCTTGGAGTTCAGGGCTGTGGCTGCACACTTCTCCAACAGCTGCCTCTGTTCTCTGAGACGATACAGACAAATACATTTGAAAATGCACAACTAAACCGTTTTTTAAAAGCTCAATTGAACTACAATCTAAGAATATAAAATGTATATACTGAATAGATCAAACTTTAAATGCTAAGTAGCTGCTACGTGAATAAATGAGTGCGGGGAAAGCGAGCACTTACTGCTTGTCGTCTTTCTTCACAGGGACGGAGATCTCCTTGATCTTGCTGACAGCGAGGTTGGTGGCGGTGCGGAACGCTCTGATGATGGTCTGAGGGTGGAGACCCTCCTCCACGTACGGCTTCAGCTGCTTCAGGAACTCGGCGGCCAGGAGAGTGACGGAGGTGGTGCCGTCCCCAACCTGAGGATGGTACAAAGGAAAGATTATGAAAACATTATCGTCAGTGTCAGTAAACTCCCTTAAATTGAAACAGAAACTGCCTCAAACCTTAAACACACACACACACACACACACACACACACACACACACACACACACACACTTCTCACCTCAGCATCCTGGGAGCGAGCGATGTCCACCAGGGTCTTGGCTGCAGGGTGAACCACGTCCAGCAGTTTCAGGATGGTGGCTCCATCATTGGAGATTGTGGCCTTGCCTTTAAAAACACAATGAACCAACGGTGAAAATGAATTCATCCTGGAATCTTTTCCCTCATCAATCAATCAATCAATCAATCCTTGTCTCCTCACCTCTGCCATCCACCATCAGTTTGTCCATCCCCCTGGGACCCAGGGTGGTCCGGACAGCCTCGGAAATCACCTGGAAAAAGAAAAAGGTACATTTAGAAAGATTTAAAGTATATTAAGTTACACACACACATACAGCTCACAGAAAAAAACACAAACAAACAAACAAAGGAGAGAAGAGAGGTTCTTCTGACCTGGCAGGCATTGATGTTGCTGATGAGCTGGGGAACGCCCTGAGACGTGTCTGTCCCCTCCTTCAGCAGGATAACTGGTGTGGGCTGGAGAGAGGAAGGGATAAAGGAAGAGAGAGGAGGGGATGGTTGAAAGGGGAAAGGTAAGGAAGTGATGAAATTAAGAGAGCTGAACCCAAACCAATAATTTAAAGTCAGGTGAACTGAAGTGGTGTGTGCTGGTTATCTAATTAATACTATTATGTGAAGAGTAAATAAAAGGGAGTTAATTTAAATAACTATTGCTGAGCTTCACTTCAATGTTACTGATATCATATGAATGTCTTATATCATAACATCACTATATATCTATATATCTCTCAGCTACTGTACCAACGCAGTGCATTAGTTATCGATACTATTGGTTTCACCAGTTAAGGTATCGATACAGACATAGTGCGGTACTGATGCTTTTGTTACCCATCAGACATGCAGCTGTGTGACAGTCATAAAGCCGGATGTCTGTTTACTGTCTGCTCCTGATTCAGCTCATTGATTACACATCATAACCCGAGCCACACATTGAAGTCGGTAGTCCGGGTTAGCTCTTGTAGCACCGAACAGCGACACTTGTTCTTTAGCCGGCTGCTCATACAAAGAAGCTCCACAAACAGCGGCTAACTGAGTTATAATGAGCTGACTGACGGTAATAAGACTAATAACAGACACACACTTAAAACAAAGTGTCCTAAATAAACAGTTCAAACTGCAACCAGCTCAGCGCAGTTTATCTTTTATCAATAATAAAAGCGAACATCGCAGTTAGCATCGCATACGCCCATTGCTGCTGGCTAATGCTAGGAGGCTAACACGGTTTACCCAACAACAAACTCTTTTTAAAATCATTTTCACAGAAATAATTGCATCCAAACGCCGCCAAATGGCAGTAATCTAGACTAAGAGTAGTCCAGATACAAATGCTTGTTGATTAACGGAAGGATGGACACGGATTATACTCTTGAGTTTGGGGCACGGATGCTAACTCACTCACCATCATCTTTGCAGTTCCTTCGAGAAGCTCTCCACCGGCATTCAATCCCACAATGCTTTTCGAAAGCGAGCACTGTTGGGGGTGCGTTCAAGAACACGACGCAACGTTTTTTCAACGATATGAACTTTCTATTTTACACATTTTGTGACATAAATCACAGAATCATTGATCAATAAGCCTCTCGTGAGTTCGTATAAATCGCTAGTATGGAGCCCGAAAGGGTTCAATATCTAATAAATACACAGGACGTTGTGAAGAAAGTTTAAAACATACAGACGAACCAATAAAATGTGACATAGAGAAAGAAATTATTCAAACTCAAGTTGTTATTTATGTTGTTATTTCATAGTTCAGTTAAAATTACATTTCTATTTCATTATGACCTCTTTCAGAAGTCTGTTTTTTATTTTATTTATTTATGTCACATTTTAAAAATCTCTCTTTTCATTTATTTATTGGTTAATTTATATATTTTACACAATTTATACAAATCATTTTTGTATAATGTCTATTCATTTCATATTTAATACTTTGTACAACTACTGACAACTACTAGTTGGTTTAACTGTTGCACTGGGGAGGTAAATGTGTATTGTGGCTCCACATCATAATTAACATAATTGTTTCTTAAAACTTTTTCAATCAAATTAAATTCAAACCCTAAATCATTATGAGTTATAAGTTATCTCAGGACACTTTTCAGATAGATACAATTATTTAAAGACCCACCATGAGCAAGCTTTTGAGTTTTTGTGTTGTCACAACAATGACACTGCTTTGGTTGTTTTTGTTAAACAAATTCATATTAGGTTATTTTATATTAGGCAAACTCTCTGAAGGACACCTCATTTAAGTTAAAGCATTGCTGTGTGGAAAGTTGTTATTGGCAGGCTATAATGCTCACGACATGTGACAACATTTTCATGTCTGCATGCGCTCATGAAAATGACTTTGCATACTGTGATGGAGACCAAACAGAACACACAGTTCTGAACATGTACATTTCTTCAAAGTGCAATGGTCCGACTGTACTGTGTGTCTGTAGTAGATGAGATAACAAGTTTAATTAAGCTGCATAATTGTTTTGATTTTCTGACTTCCAAATTGTTTTATTTTCCCTGCGTCAAGAGCAGAAGAAAGGATTCAGGTATGTTTTGCCTGCTCAATTCTGTTCATATTGTATAAATAACATTGCAATCAAGGCAAGTTGGAGCAAGTTCTTTTTATTTTTTAATCAGAGTTTAAAATGCCTCTTGAAACACCAGAATAATTTAGTTTTACTTTATTTGAGTCCCACATTTATTCTGCAATAAAAACATCCGGCCTTACAACCTTCTGGGTTCATAAGCTCATAGTTATTGTCCCTTTACACAGAAGAGATAAAACACACTATGTGAACCTCTAATGAAACAAACTATATAGTTATTATTATATATTATAGGTGACAAATAATATGTAGGACACATCCATATATGTGGACACAAAGGCACAAAGTATAATGTGTTTTGACACAAACCTTTTAATAAAATCAATTATTTAAACTAATTATCAGAATATCTTTGGCATCATGGTCTACACATAAACTCACAGTAAAACTTACAGTAAAATGTACAAAAAGTTGGGTGAGCTTCGACCTCATTATCTACATTGTACAATTCTACACTGAACAAAACATCTAGAGCGAAGCAGACTTCACTTACAGTAATTACTGTAACACTGCAGCCTGTAAATGACAGAGACAATATTAGTGATGCAGTTAGGTGTTTTGTGCCGTCAGACATGGCAGCCTGCCCAGCCTGTGCAGGTAGAGCAGAGGCTGCAGGTAGCCACAGCTGGTTGCAGCAGCTAAAGCCATGGCCAGGTACTGACACTTCAGTGTTTGAGCTGGAACGAGTCCTTCCATAGGCAGGGTGATGATGAAGGGGAGGTAGTTGAGTGTGAGGACAGCCTGGATGATGGAAATGGTGATGAAGGATTTTCTCTTCATGGAATTCATCTCTCCTTTTCCCCTCGGCGTGCTTCTCTCATTTTTCTTCACCTTGTCCTCTTTCCTTCCTTCTTTCCTTCTGCTCTGCTCTTGCTTTCCCTCCTCCATTCTCCCTACCTGACCTCTTGTGTCCCCCCCTTTCTTCTTCTTCTCTGTCATCTTTTCATCACCCGGTGGAGGTTTCCTTAACGTCTTGAGAACAGACAGGCAGCAGAATGTGTCTATGGCTAGAACGGGGAGGAAAAACACACACAGTGTGATGCTAGAGTGCTTAACAAGAGAAATTGAAGCCATGAGGACATAAATGCCCCATGAGACACCCAACAGTCCCCATTTGTAACGATGTGCCTTGAACCTGGACGGAAGGGAAGAGAGAGCAGAGAGTCACACATTATGTACCACATGTTTCAAACACACAACCACTTTGCATTTAGAATCAAGTCAGAACTTTCATATAGTGCATTGCAAGTGAAGATACAAGTTTTTCAGGTCTGAATTTTAATTATAAACATATAAACATAGTAAAACTGACCATTAAAGCAGCTTTTTATTATTGCACATCCATGAATTTGGGGGGCTACGTTTTAAAACCTGTTAATCAGACGGTTTTCACTGCACTGAAGCTGCACTAGCGGTTGCTAGGAGCAGTCAGTGTCCGATCAAACTTTACTTTCAACTAGAGCTGCAACGATTAGTCGACTAATGGATTATTGGTTGACAGAAAAAAAAATACTGAACTATTTTGATATCGATTACATAGAATGCTATTTTCAGCCTCTCAAATATGGAGTTTTTTTTGGGGCTTTGGACTGACAGAACAAGACATTTAAAGACATCACCTTGAATTCTGACATTTTATAGACCAAACAATTAATCAATTAATCTGAAAAATAATAATCAGGAGAGTAATCGATAATGAAAACAATGGTTAGTTGTAATCCTACTTACAACAACCTGTAAACCAGCGTCAGTCTCATCCACACTTTTTGTAACTGTTTTTATATCTCACATTTATCACCATTCTTTCTTTTTTACATACAGAAAAGACAGACAGTGTTATGTAACTTTCACAATCACCCGGAGCCCAAAGTGAATCTTCATAATGTTTGTTTTGTCCACCCAATAGTCCAAACCTCAAAATTATTAGAAATAAATTAACATTATTAAAAATAATAGCAGCAGCTGGAAGCATCAAACGTTTTTACAGGCAAAATGACTTGTTATCAAAATAGATGGCAATTTATTTTCTACTCAACTAATGAATTGATTTTGGGGTATTTCAACTTATGACATAACATATTTTCTAAGCTCTTTGTATGTTTGAGTGCCAAAATCTTTAAAAATGTGTAAAGTAAACTAACTAGTAAACTTTAGTAAACTAAAGTAACTACCGACTAAAGCTCTCAGATAAATGTAGTGGACCAGAAGCATAAAGTAAAAGAAAGTACCTTACATTTGTACTTAAGTGGAGTACTTGAGTAAATGTACCACTGGAGACAGAAGCTGCCAGTCATCATGAATATGGTCTCGTGTGTTTATGGCTTTTACACTTAAATGCTCTCTGTGTGTGTGTGTGTGTGTGTGTGTGTGTGTGTGTGTGTGTTTTACCGTAGATAGTCGAAGGGTCGCACCACAGCCATATACCTCTCCACACACACCAGACAGAGGAGCAGCGGCTTCATGATGAGCACCATCGCGATCAGGAACGTCATCATGGACATCTGAGCGTTACTCTGCCACAGAAAATGGTTGGCAAAGAATGAAGGTAAGACCAGGTAGAAGAGCAGCTGGGTGAGGGCCAGGTGGAGGGGGAAGAAGTCCGCAGGAAGGACCCCGGAAACCTTTGACCTTTACATTTAAATTTAGTAAACAAGACGAAGAAAAAGAAGAAGAAAATTAAGTTTAGCAAGAACTGGTATTAACAAGGAGAATATGAATAAATAAGGCTCTTTCTTATTGTTTTAACATTTAATCAAGGATGCATTATGGGATTTGTTCTGTACATGCTATGTCACTACATTACACCAAATATTTAGACAATATTTACCTTCTCCTGAGGATGTGAGAGATGAGCCAGAGGTTTGCTGGGGTGCCAACAAAGAATTCAAAGCAGTAGGAGGTCAAAAGGATAAGGAGGCCTGCCGAAGGTCCACCTAATTTGCCAGAACCATCCTCATAAGTCTTACACTCTGTCCAGTAATACCCTGAAGCTGAGGAAGAAGAGTTTACAGCAAATCTGTTCATACTGCAGGGGAAGACAGAGAGAAACAGAGAGATTAAGGTTCATTATTTTCTTTTTTTCCCTCTGTAGATAGATCGACAATTTATCTTTGAATTATGAACGTACAGTAAAGTATCTGTGACAAACCTGTCAGTGTGAGTGGACCTCTGAACACAGCCTGGTGCTCGCCAACTGTTTGCTCAGTGTTGAGGGTTCATTTGAAAAAGCGGCTGCCTTCAGAAACATGACAGATGCCATGTAGATTTGCATGAAAATGACATGAACCCGATGCATGCAGTGTACCCTCCTGCATCCTGTGAGCCTTTAACATCCACTTCATAGGTGCTTTTGATCTTCAAGTTCTGTGTGTTGCTTTTTTTTGTCACCTCAAACAGTGGGGACTGTTTTTGTCACATACTCCTGGAACAGACTAATCTACCATTTGGGATGTAGCTAAAATCATTTGTTGTGTACTATGATCAAATAGACCAAATAACACATGGAGTAATATTCATATTTGTAGAAGATTTGAAGCCTTTTCCTGGTGTATGTGTAAATAGTCCCACTGAAACAAATCAATGATAATTCTATTTGATGATGTGATGTATCTTTATGGTAAGATGTTTTGTTTTGTAAAGCACTATTCAGACTATATTTAAAACAAACATGTACATATAAAAGAACACAATTAAAAATAATACAATAAAATGGAATAAAACGTGATAAAATAGTGTGCTTTAGTGCAGTGCAAGACATAAATAAATAGTCCCTAATTTAAAAGACAGGTGTTCTTGAACGCAGCTTTTGTTACGTCCTGCAGCGTCGCTGATTCCAGGCTTCTGATTGGCTTGTCTTAGTTACAGCATGCAGTGTGCTCGATATGTCATCAGCATGTCCTGCATGGGCGGAGCTACAGTTCTGTATAGTAAACAGCGCAGACTCCACCCATGCAGATACTCTTAACAACAAAACACGCGCTCACAATCTCCTACCGAGAACTCGCGCGGAGTTTAGATACTGTACGGATCTGTGGCGGGAGATGTTGAACGGAGCAACGCAGACACGATAACGTTGTTTTGACGTTTTAAAAACCCAAAGTGTCAAAGTAAAGTAGAACAGCAGGAAGAGTTGCGACATTAAAGGTCTCTGCTGGAGGAAAACGAGAACATGGAGGATTTCGGACTTTATGCGGTGTTTGGAGTCAGCGGTCCGCCCCAAAGGCTGCTGAGGTACGATGAAGTGTTAATGTTGTTAACGTCAGCTAGCTGTGTGTGTGTGTGTGTGTGTGTGTGTGTGTGTGTGTGTGTGTGTGTGTGTGTGTGTGTGTGTGTGTGTGTGTGAGTAATGTAGCTGAACCTCAACTCAAGCGTTGTTAACTAACTATTATTGTAAGCAGTCATAAACTTTATCTGTTGCTCCTCTCCAAATTATCTGCGTTCATAGAGGATGTTTATATATTAAACACATGACCATTAATACCTTCCCATTTCTATGCTAGTTTATCTGGATAATACGAGACAGGATATTTACTTATTTATTTGTTTTTGTCCTCCATGTCAGTGCTGAAGGTTCGTGCAGGGTGTCTGTTGCAGTTCCCCCGAGTGTCCGGCAGGTGGTGCTGTTCAGCAGCGGGCCGTGGGGAGAGAGGATCTGCGCCAACGCGGAGCTCAACGATGCTGACCGGATGCCCATCACTATCGGAAAGCTGACTCCATACAACAAGTAGGTTGACTGCTTGTTTATAAAGTAAAAGTTGACTCTGTTGGGATAACCCTGGGTGCTGTCTCCCACTGTCATCTAATCATGTCAATCAATAATCAGATTTAATGACACCTTATCTCCTCCAGGTGTCTGTCATGGGAGCAGTGGGAAGAGGAGACATGGACAGACACCGTCACACTGACTGTTACCCTGGAAGGAGGAAACCTGGTAAATATCACACAAACCTTCAGATTCAGGACCGGGGATAGTCAAACAAACAGCAATAAGAAGAAGAAGTTATTCTGTTGTTCCAGATAATAGCCAAGCCACAATAAGTATGGAAATATAACACAGCATACCCTAGTAGTTCAATATATCCTTTATAGTCTTTTATTTAAAAAATCAATTTTGGGGTAAATTGACAATATTTACTCATCATGGTAAACAGATTTATTTTTTAGTTATTGATTTTAAAAAGTCTGTCTTTACTTTTTCCCTCAGGTAAAAGCAGATTGGTCAGAACCAGAGCTCATCCTGGCTGTGAAGGAATACACACCGAAGGTAATCTGTGTGAATGATGTACTGTTACTGATACTAGTATCATATTTTTAACATTTAATATACTTATACTTTTGTTAATATTCAATTACTTTTGTGGTTTCCTACATTTACCACAATGCCTCTCAGCGACCCAGAATGGGCAGTAACTTAATGGTTATGCGGAGTGTCATATTCCCCTTCCAAGCCCAGCATGTTTGTGTTGCAGCATTGCATTCTGGTCTATTGAGGCTAATGTCAGAAGAGATATCTGTTCATCCATTTCATTTTTTCTTATTATGGCTGTTAAATATTGATGCAGAGATCTGACCCACAGATGAATGATACATTACTGATAACTTCCCAGTTCAGTATTTGCTGAATGATAAATGACACTGACTGTTCTGACTGTCCCAGGACACAATGGCTCCCCTCGCAGCCCGGGAGCTCAACGGCAAGAGGAAGAGAGAGCAAATGTCAGAGGGAGACGGTGACAAGAATAACATGACGAAGAGAGGGGAAGAAGAGAACGTGTGTCCAAATGGTGGCATGGAGAAGACCACGCCTGTGCGAAAACCCAGAGGTCAAACCAAGGGGGCCCAGAAGCTGTTCAGTAGCGGAGGAGATGCAACAAAGATGAAGGGAACGGGTGAGAGAGTCAATACGCCTGAGCGAGTGGTACTGCTAATGATAATTAGAGCTGAAGTCACTCCCGTGGCTCGGTGTGGAGGAGTAAAGCATTTCTTTGTGTACTGTTCCTTCTATGAAATCTCCTGTCTACACCTAATGGAGCAGGAGAGGCGCAGGGGATTGTGGGAAGAACGCCTCCACAGAGTGCAGCCAGGACGAAGAGTAGGCAGGCCAAGACTCCCACGCAGACCGGTGAGTTTGTGCATACACATTACATACCATTTTACTTGTTTTTATATCTGTTCTTGTCATATTTATTCACTTTTCAGTCCCATAGCTGGTACGTTGATGCACATCGCCCACCTGAGTTCACACAATGCTGTTTCCTGTTTGTGTTTCTCAAGTAGTGAGAAGTGTTCAGTGCAGGAATGTAGCATCAAATCAACACCTCAGCGATATCGGCATCTGGTGTGAACTCTGAGTTTGCTGTCTCTGAAATGTTTGTGAGACGTTAACACCTGAAATAACAAATCTCTGGTTTTCCCGCAGCCCCGCTGGTCAGCCCATCAGGCCGCTGGGGTCAGACTCTGTGTCCCATCGATGCTCAGACAGCTATCCTGATTGGAGGGCAGGGGGCCAGGATGCAGTTCTGCAAAGATCCCATGTGGAAGCTCTGCACCGGTCAGTCATGAACAACATTTTGGAATCTGTTTCACATCAGGCTCCACTGTGTTTAAGGGGATTTTAGTTTCCTGTGCTGTCCACGAGAGTGTTCTTGTCTCCGTCCAACAGAGGACATGTCCTGGGTTGCAGCAGAGACTCTGGCAGAGGGTCCAACACCCGAGGCCAGAATCGGCCACACAGCCATCTACGACCCGGACTCGAGGCGGATATTTGTGTTCGGAGGCTCTAAGAACAAGAAGTGGTTCAACGACGTTCACATCCTTGACACGCAGAGCTGGAAGTGGACCATGGTGGAGGTTTGTGTGAGTTTTGCTTGTCATAAGTCCGATTTTTTGCTGCTCGTCCTCTTTCTTGACATCCTCCTCCCCTCTCTCGCCCCCTCCAGGCTCAAGGTAAGGTTCCTCCTCTGGCCTACCACAGCTGCAGTCTGTTTCGAGGTGAACTGTTCGTGCTGGGTGGGGTGTTTCCTCGTCCAAACCCAGAGCCCGACGGCTGCAGCGACTCACTGTACATCTTCGATCCCAACCTCTCCATCTGGTACCAGCCTATTGTCACAGGCGACACACCCTCCCCCCGCTCAGGGTAAGATGGTTTGATCCAAATGTCAGTCATCTTTTCACACACATTCAATCACTTCATTTTCTCATCCTTCCCTTTTGTTTCTCTTCCAGTCACTCTGCATGTGTGATGCAGGAGAGGAAGATCTATGTATTCGGTGGATGGGACACTCCTGTCTGCTACAATGACATGTACATGTTGGATCTTGGTGAGCCACACACCAGCTGGCACGCACACAGATCTAACTGTACACACATACACGAGGCACATATATCTGGTTAGAGGTGCAAATGTGTAGCACTGCATTCATAATTGAAATGAAAATGTTCTTGTGTTTCTCAGGTCTGATGGAGTTTTCCGCTGTAAAAACAACTGGGGAAGGCCCGTCTCCTCGAAGGTACACAACGAAACACACAACCACATTACCTGAGTCCTTACCACAGCAGCTGTGGTTAGATTCCAACCTGTGGCCCTTGCATGTCATCCCCCTCTCCTCTCTCTCTCTCTCTCCTCCCCCCTTTCCTGTCCTCCCTCAGCAGTCTCTAGCTCAAGTATAATACATAAAAAAGAAGAAACACATATATTCCTCAAGATAAGTCTTTGAAAGTCTTTGTGGTATCAACACCAAAACTCAGATTTTATATCTGCAACGGTATCGAGAATTGTTTTCACTATCAACTCTCATTAGCAGCTCTTTTAATCTGTGTGTGTGTGTGTGTGCGTTCGTGTGTGTTCCAGCTGGCACGGCAGCGCTGTGCTCTCAGACACAAAGTTCCTGATCCACGGAGGTTACAACGGAAACAACGCTCTCAGTGACACCTTCATCTTTGATATAGGTGAGAGGCCGCTCGTAATAAACACTTACAAAGTACATGTTGAGGAAGAGGCTTTGTTGTCTGGGTGTTTTTCAGGGGAATTATTGGTTCATACTAACAGGGCTCGCTTACAACTATTTTGTCCATTATTTTTCAGTTGATTCTGTAGTCTATAAAAAGTCCATCAGTGTCTCGATCTAAGGTGACGTCTAAAGGGTGCTTGTTTTGTCTGAAGAACCCAACCCAAATATATTTAATTTGGCAGTGATGGAGAGAAACAGCAAATCATCACATTTTAGAAGCTGGAATTTCTGATGATTTATTAAACATTTCAGTTGATCGACTAATGGTTTGACGTTATTACTTGTAATTTCGTATAAAGTGAAATCTGAGTGTAAAAAAGAATGTGTGAAGTACACAGTGAATATGGTGGGCCTGTAGAGTACTCTTTCAAATGTCTTGTTTTGTCTGACTAACAATCCAACACCCAAATAAATTCAGTTTACTGTCATAGAAGACAAATTGAACAAAACAATAATAATAATATTTGAGAAGTTGGAACTAGAATAAATCTCATAAAAAACATAAAATAGTTGCTGGTCCTTTTTTTCCCCAGATTGACTTCACTAATCCCTTTTTGTCCTTGTTTCAACGGTTCAGACACCAACAGCTGGACGGAGGTGACGCTCCCTCAGCTCTCCGTCCCCAGGGCGGGGCACTCCATCATCACCATGGAGACAGCCGTACGCCACCACTTCTCAGAGGAGGATGAAGACGCGGACGCGGGGTCCGTCAGCAGAACCCTGCTGGTGTTCGGAGGCGGAGACAACGAGGGCAACTTCTACTCCGACCTGACGACTGTCGCTGTGGAGGAACTGCTCGCTGCTATTTAAAGAGAGTGAGTCAGAGGTGAATCCTCACTGCCTGACTGGATGTGAATCTCTTTTAACACCCCCACAGACTCTTTATTATTTATATTCATATAGTTTGTCTTTGTCTCTCTTTGGTTGTTTCAGCCTTCTCTTCTTTCTATTGTGTTTTTAAAAGGGGTTTACATTTTAAAATTTTTCTTGAATACAGATCTCAAATGCTAGATTCCTTTAAACAAATAAGTTTCCTCAGTTAATTTTTATGTAAATAGTTTAAAGCTGTTCAAGTTCATCCTCAGGTAAAATTTATATTTTTATTTTTGAATGAATGAATGATTGGGACTAACAGTAGCCCTGATATGTGGAACGTGTTGCCTCTGGATAGCTGCGAGTGCTTTAGCTGTATTCATTATGCTCAAAATCATGACACTGTTTTTTGTCGTCATCTCCAAAACTTTTGCGTTTAGTGGAAAAAATAAAATCTCTATTTCTGTGCTGTTCCATTTTGCACTTGGTTTATGTCTTTACCTAATAATAAACATTTGATTTTCTGCCTTTCTGTCTTATTAAACATAATCTTCCTTTTAAATTGACATTTCATTTTTCTGCTCAGAGACCTCTCTATAAAGAAAGTAAGCCACATGTGGGGAGACACAGAGGCAGTTTAACCTACTTAGACTCAACTTAGATGACCTTTTCCGTTTGCAGAATAATTAACCCACCTTTTTAGTCTGACATAAAACAGCAAGGTGTACTTTAAACCCGGTAGTGTCAAACTGATGTAATTTAAATGAGGTTTGATACTTTAAACGGAAAGGCCCATTAATAACACATCCCGTTTGTCCCGGTAACTCAACACTAACATGAGCTAATGTCAGAATAGCAGAGTACTGATGTTATCTTCAAAGAGCCCGAGCTAAATGCAGACGTTTTAATAAAAGATTAGTGGTGCTCGAGAGGGATTATCCTCATTCCTGCTGAATCGCTGATAATGGTGTCATGAATGTGACTGTTTTTTAACTTGAATATTTTCAGTGGATTATACAGCCAACCTCTTTGGTAACAGGAGGCTCAGTAAGTCAGTTAATGCCCTCTTATTTAATGTAAGAAACAAGCTGTAAATGTTTCCATGTCTGTTCATCCCCTCAGAGCAGAAATCACATAATAAAACATCACATAAACTTTATTGATCCCACTCAGGGAAATTGAGGTGTCACAGCAGCAAGTACAAGAACAGATACATATATTAGATAAGTCACTATTAACTACTAAATATTATGTACAGCCAAGTCTACTGAGACATTAATTGTCACAAACACATTGAGAAAGTAAAGAGGCTGCAATAAAAATGATACAAATATTGCACTTGAGGGGGGACGAGGGTCTTGTGTCTGCAGACATTGTTATACATGATTTCATGCTCTGGAAGAAGTTGTTTTATAAAAAAGATTTGACACAATAAGATGGGTAAGTAAATTCCCTTTATCAATTTATACTAACATAGATGTACACATACATTAATATCTGATGCACGTGTACATGTTGCTTCTAAAGATTGTGTTGTTGAGGTGTCAGTGTCTACTGTAGTAACCTGCTTCAAGACTTATATCAAGATAAATGAAACGGGTCAATAATGGTGCTTATGTTCTTTTTTTCAGAGCAAATAATGTTGATGTTAATTTGCATGTTAATCTATATATACTCTTTATATACTATATATACTCTCTTTCACAAGAGGGAGTGTATATATAGAATTAGTTCTCATTTATATTGTTAATAATCGTCCAGTTAGAACTTTTTTTACTCTCAAAAATCCAATAGGCACAAACTTTTTCTGAAAGTGTGGCCAACTTTTATTATCCATACCAGAAATTAAATAATATACATAACAACAAAATAAATACAGTGATTTGACTTTTACAGGTCTGTGAGTTCATACTAATTTCTTAGGAAGTTTACTCGAAAGAAACATGTAATCTGATGCCAATCATAGTGAAAATAGATCTTGGGTTTAAAAGCATATGTGGATCTACAGAGGAAACACCATCAGTCGTCTTCACTGCAGTCTGTGTTGTGTGAGGATAAGGACGACGATCATCGTGATCCGACCCAGCAGTAGGATGAACAGCGCTGACGTGACTGAGACCTCCATTACCTCGGAGCAGAAGCAGGTGAACCCAGATATTTAAAAATAGATGAGACAAAGACTGAAAGCAAGAAGTTAATTTAAAATCAAATTTGTCCTAAAATGCACCCACAGAAGATTTTTGCTTCCCATCTGACTAGAAAACAGACTGTGAAGCTGGTTTCACCTACTTCGTGGCATTTCCTCTGGTGATGCAAAGGAAAGCCTGGCTTCCTCAAAATTTTCAACCAAAAACAAATCAGTTTCCTCGTTTCCCTTTAAGACAAGTAAGTACGTGCCTTTTCCCACTCGATTCCTTTGCTGCAAATCATAAAAAATGCAACGTACTTAATGGGAGTTCTCTTATTACTAAAGGACATGATGTTGCACTTAGTGTTATTGTTGCACAGATTCAGACTATTGCTTTCCCCTCTTCTTACTTCTTCACTAATTTTGCCCACGCTGTGAGTCAGCGCCTACTAAATTGCCATGTAAAGGAAGGACTGTCACCCTTTCAGTCTGTTAGGCCATGAATTGGGCAAAAGAAAGATGATCCTTATACTTTGTACTCTCACTAATCTTATGTTGGTTTGTGTGCTCTGCTGTCTTCTGCTTCTCTTGCTTGTCTCTATAATCACGTCCAGTACATCTTATAGGTTACAGCGCAGACGTATATGAGCACCTGTACTGTAATTATTCCAGTGCTCTGGTGATAATATCTCTATGAATGATCTGCCGGAGAGAAAAGATTCACTTCTTGTCCAGGATCAGCTATATCGAGGCAGATTGCTCCTTCCTGTTGATGATGTACGTTATGGGGTGGGTTTTTCCAGACAAATCCCCGCTGTCCCATAAGATTATCTCGAGTACATCTTCATCAACCCCTCCTAACATGTTCCAAATGTTCTGATTTGAATAGACCTTAAACCGGAGGTCATTTAACACAGGTCATAAAAGTGGACATTGTTACAATGTATTTGTCACAGCAGATTGTTGATGTTCTTGGTGTTTTGTTTCTTTTAGTCAAGTTTGCCTTTGTACCGTCACAAGTTGGAGTGACAGGAGCTAACATTTCAACCACTTTAGATACTATTTGGATTTCAAATGCTGATTTTAACTGGTGTTACAGCTTAATCAGGGTGGGGGAAGGCACGTCCTGTACAGTCAACCTTTTATAAATTGGCTATTTGTTGATAGTTATTCTTAATGTCTGCCACCAGGTCTGATTTGGTGGGATTCCTCTTGAAATCAATGAAATGAGACAGTAGAAGCACTACCGCTTTTGTCCACAGGGGCCACCAGAATCAACACAATATCAAAGTTCCTTGTAGGGGCTTTAAAATGTGACAGCAGGAATCAGAAAAAAATGCATTTCTGTCCTCATTTCTACCTTAAAAAATACTTTTCTAAGAATTGCTTTAATAATTCCAAACTTAATTCAATATTTGGCGTACCAAAAGTGAAATCACTGGTAACAGCTGGGCGGTTCATGCTCCAGTGCATTTGGATCATACATGTGACAACATGATGGAGAATTTGGACGCTGTTTGAATTGGACGCCAGTAATCAAGATCTGCATATTGCCACAGAGAGTTACCAACAGTAGGACTGTGAGAGAAATGCAAATGAGGCTGGAGGGACAGCCTGACAGTAACGTATCAACAGTCTGGTGATGTGTATAGGACAGGGTGCCAGCTTCTACAGAGAGAATTATTGGCTACATATTAAAAATAACTGTTATTACAGCCTCAATCTGGACAGATACATTTGGCAGCCTGAGATGGGAGACTGGAGATAAAAAGGCTGGTATGCTTTTTAATGTTCATCCAATGAGACTTAAAATACCCTCAAATCAGCTGCAATTAACAGTCTGCAGTTCAACCTCCTACTCAGAGTGTCATTTCTTCTCCAAAGCAAAATTGGAGTATGGCTGCCAAGAAATGCATTTTCATCCAAATATTTATGGGACACACCGCAGGAAATAGTGTCAGGATGCACCTGGGGATATACGTTTATAGATAGATAGATAGATAGATAGATAGATAGATAGATAGTTTATACTCTGTAATATATTCAGGCGTCCTGCAGATGGCGACACTTCAGCACATTTCCCCCAGCAACAAACTAGACTCTTGCTCCTACCGCTCATGTAAAATCTTTAAACATCTGTACAGTCATTGAGGTCATGTGGTCATTAAACATTAAACATTAGCTTTTTTGCACATTTTCAGAGCTGGTTGCAAAAATACTGTACGATACATGGGACATCCGCTCTTCTGTGATCCTCCATCAAATTGGACGCGCTCCAATATGACATATTGTGCCAAGTGACTTGGATTAGTTTGAGTGTATATTGATAGAGAAGTTACAAGAGGGGCCCAGGGATGCAGTACCAAGGGTACTAATGATATGAATACACTGTAATGCACTGAAAACAGAGGTGTTTGTCTCATTTAACTGTGTATACACCCCTGAGTACACTCTGTCCATCATGAGGGATGTGATTTTTCCCTTGATTCATCGGGAAATCCTGCCAGTTGGATGCTCTCCCAGTCATTACTAACGAGCCTCTCATACCACTTCATTTCCTGATTTCTTTTTTATTTTCTCCATAACATCCTTGCATTGTGCGAATGGTGAATATTTGGTGACTACTCTCTGCGGACCCTCCTGATTGACAGAGTTCAGACATCACCACTTGCAATGGCAGCCATTTTATCTTCCTCAGTCCATGGCTGTTGCTAAGTAACTTGAAAATGTCTATGCCAGCTGTCAGCATGTCACAGTCAGACTTATGGTACATATTTACAAATGACACAATGCAACGAGGACCCACAATGCAACTACACTATAGTTTAACAATGGGCTATGCTCTCTGATACATTCAGATAAAAACGATGGGGAAGAAATTTTAAAGTTTACACCAAAGTTCTGTATAGTTAACAAAAGAAAGGAATAATTATTAAAGTATCCTTCAACTACTAGAGGATTCCCAGTGTCAGCAAAGATCACCCTGCCTGTGAGCAAGGCACTATATCACTGCAGGCTCATTGCTCTAATATATGACCCCTGACGTGACCTACTTTTGGTTGTGCTTATGTAGAAAGGACTGGATTCTCTGAGGTATAAAGCAGAAAACTAAGAGTGTGACAGGTGTAAGGAAATAGTTGTGTGACTCCATTGTAGAAATATCTGGCCACTCTTCCAGGTGACACGTGAGTCACCTGCAGGACTGGAGTTTCCAGAGAGATGAGGATATGTACGTGTGCATACAAATGTTTGTGAATGAAACTCATCTTAGCAGGTTCTTTGGTCCCTTCATTAATCATACTTGAATTTTCTGTGGATCCCTGGAATCCCCTCCATCGTTTACACCACTAGCAACATCAAGACTACACGACATTAGTTTAGTTATTTATATGTAGACCAACATCAGTCCAGCCATCATGGATGGGTGGGTTTTAGGGGGGCTGGGATACAAAGTTAGAACTAGATTTGGACACAGGGCCCCTCCACAAGATAATAATGCACATTGTACTTCAGTGGTACACATTTAGAAGTTATCAAATACCAAAAAGTAAGTGACACACAAGTGTACGTGGAGCTTTTTGTGCCCCCTGTGGTTCCGTCTCCAGTGAGCCAGAGTACAGAGCACACAATCCTCTGCACCTGCCATTTACCAACCTGGAGGAATCGCGGTCACCAGTAAAGGGTCGGAAAAACCCGAGTACAGCCGAGCGCAGACCGAACCCCCCTCACCCCCTCCTCCCTCCCTCCTCCCCGATCCTTTCAGTCGTGGTGCAAGCAGCCATGTTGCCGCGAGCTTGTTCCGGTATCAGGGCAGGATCGTGCGCATAGACGGACTCGGGCGCAGCTCCTCGCCTCTCTCCCCCTGTCGCCCGTGACACGCACCTCCTAACAAGAAAGCCCCAGTTTACCGATAATGGATTTTACAACCTGATGATTCCTCGTTCAGTCGGCTGGTGTCGGGATTAATAGTAGTCGGTGTAGCGACGGGACGAACGGGTTTATCGCCACACTGCAGTGCAGCACTGGTGAACGACCTTATTCCAATCACGCAACACAAGGAAGAGCGCCGGTGATTTCCGTGGATTTTGAGTTTTGTGGGTCGCCGTGTGGCAGTCACCGCCGCCGCGGCCGCAGGACCGGAGGCTAACTAGCTAGCGTTGCTTCGGAAGAAACAGTGAATTAGCCAGCTACATGGGCTAACATCGGCCAGCCTGTTCATTCGTGTTTCTCTCTCTGCCATGTGATCGTTTTTCATGGTGCTGCTTTTATTGTTCGGATACCCTAACCCTGGATATCTCACTGGGAACAGTTTGAATTGTTTTGTGAGAGTTGGGAAGGTCGACACCTCGCCGGGAATAACTTTGGCCTGAAAGTTTGTAGACCTCGGAGCTGGTTTCAAACCCTGAAGGGAAACCTCTCTGCCACGAAACGAGAGAAAACAGGCGTCGACCCCGCGGTATGAAAACAACACCGGATAAACACTGCTAGTACATTTCTGCGACAGTTGGGGCTTTCTCCAGACATTAGTTAGCAACCTTACAGGTTAGCATGGTAGCCACCTAATTGAACCCTGTCTTGTTGAACTCAACCTCTGACTAACTTTTCTTCGAGCTAGCCCGAGTAGCTAGCTGGCCAAAACGTCACAGCGTCAGGCTGTTAGCTCGCAGCTCACCGTCGACGCTGATAAATGCTGATTGGGAACTGACTTGTTTTCACACCAAGGGACGAAGCTGAAGAAGACGTTTGCTCTTTTTTTTTTCCTTCCTGTTTTGTGCTTGTTGACAAACATGGGACGTGCGATTGCTGCTAGCTAGTTTCTAGCTAGCTGGCTAACTGGGCTAGCCGCTGATGTGGGATTCAACTTGTTGATTCACAGGCTATCTGTGGTGGTGCTGCTGCTGCTAGCTGGCTAGCACTGGACATCTGTTTGGAAATTCCCCTCTGCCATAAACTACACAGGTTTTAAATGCACAATAGACACTGAAGAATCGTTCTTGTTTCACTGTTGCTTTCCCTTTTTTTTTTTGGCAACTTCACGTCTTTCAAAAATGTCAACAAGGATCCCACTGGTGCAAGTCATTGAAAATTCGACCGGCCAGGTAAGATACACATCTGTTCTCCAAGATAATGTTATAGTTGATGTTTACCAACCAGTCTACTTTAGTTAGAAACGCTTATCTGCTGTGGAGAGAGGCCCAATTTGGCCTTCCACAGTCTCTGGTTGTCTCCTTGTTTTTTTTTCTCTGTCTCTGTTGTCTTTGCCACACAGCAGTGATTCACCAGCTTGCCTACGCACTCACACTGGATTTCCCACTCCTTGCAGAATAGAAGAACAAATTTAGGTTTCTGTTTAGTCTGGGTGTTGGGGCTTGTCCTCCTGCTTCACTTTTCATTACTTTGACCTGTTGAGATACAGGCAAACCTGTCAGCCACTTCCATGTGAATTCTAAGTTGCTGACAGTAGACAAACCCAGCATCCACATAATAGCCCGATGCATTATTAATTCACCACAGTGCATGTGTGACAATGTTGTTTATTTAACCCTTGGCCATTGGGAACACTGTCCACTGTTTAAAGAGTCAGTAAAGTTTGAGAAATGTTATTTTTGAGAGAGAGAAGAAGAAGGTTGACTTTTTGTTGGGCACTTCATACATTATGTGAATTTTTTAATTAATCATTTTAATTTACAACTTCTATAGTACAAGCACGACCTAAAACAATCATTTCAATCTCTTTGGTGCAAACTAAGAATAAAGATCTATCGCTCATTGATTACTAAATAAATTATACGCAGCCAGAGGCCTCCTGGAAGAGATTTAGATTTAAACTCAGAAGTGTTTTTTAAAATCGGCTCCAAGATGTTAAGCTGAAAATATTATTTCTGGGTTCAGTCTAAGTACAGGCACTCGCAAACAATACACATCCTCTGTTGACCTAAAACGACTGACCCTTACCCAGAGGCCAGAGAGCTCCTAAACACACTATAAATACCATCCCAAGAATACATGTGTCAAAACTGCAGAGCTGGAGATTTGAAAAGATTGTGTTTTTCATGTTTCTATTGACTTGAGTAGAAAAACACTTTGGTAGTGTCCTTAAAAGACAAAAAAAAGCCCTTGGCTGTGCTCTGCAAGTCATTTTTAGAAGGTTTGCTTCCGAGACTACAGTATCAGTCTCAGTATTGTAAACAATTTTATCTGTAGATTCATTGTAATTATGGAAAGTGCTCACATGAAAACCATTATAGTTTCCAATACAGACCATGACTTGCATTACTTGGACAGCTGTTGACAAGCATCCTGTGATGAAAAATCTCTTTATGAGCGATAGATGGAAATTTTGCGTGTCCACATGTTGACAGAGTAGCTGTTGGTTGATGTCAGCATGTGCGAAGCTTAACCCATTTCTATATTTGTGTTGCTTGAGTATCTGTAAGTATAGAAATGTAGCTGTGGTTAGGATTTGATATAATGTTTCAGCTGTTGGCCAGTAGCTTTAATGAGTACATCAGCATAAATAGAGGAAATGTACACGTGTTTGTTTATTAATTAATTATATATTTTTAAAATTATTTATATTTGCATATTTATCACAAATATAAATCATTTAAAATACCAATAGTGAATCACATCGCAATATGATGTCATGCAGTCCCATTGTACACATATAAAAAAAGCATTTGGTTAAAAAGTAGTTAAATAACACAAAGCAAGGCTATAGGAATATAACACGATAAACAAGGGGAGCGTTCTTAAATCATGCTTTCTTTTCAGTCTTTCCCAAGAGCTGCACCCTCTGTCAAACAGTTTCCTACCTGAAACATTGAAAGCCCAACCCAGGTGTGTAAACTGCCGCTGCACAGCCAACCAGAATGCAGATCTGCTCTTACCAGCCAACAGGCAAACCTGTGGGTGCTGGAGACTCAAAGGTTAAAAGATTTAGTCTGTCTTCACTTCTTGTGCGGATAAAATGCTGACGGAAGTTGTCTGTTGATAGCATGATCTCACTGCGTGTGTTGGTGTGTGTGCTGGCTTGTCTCACACAATGGATCACTGCTTCCATTAGAGTGTACAGGAAAGCAAGTCGACAGCTAGACTGGTATGTAAGTAGGTAAGTGTAGGCAAAGAACTACACACACACACACACACACACACAGTGACACATGCATATTCTTAATTGGCTACACCCTTACCTGGAACAGAGGTCATAAACAATACAGTTGGTTATATAAGTCTTTAGAGCAGCCTTACACATACACGTACAGGGCCTTTCCATATTCAGATGATGTCATAGTTGAAGGTTTGTTTTGAACATATTGGTATAACACCTACTTGTACAAACATGTGAGTATTAACCTTTAATATTAGCAAACTTCCTCATTGAATTCAACAAGATGGCCTCTGCATAAGGCTTTGGTAAAAAAACAAACAAAAAAACATCCCATCAAAAAAGTCTGACTTGGCTATATTTAACATTATCCACCATCACACTGTGATGGCTAATCAGATCCTTGCAAGCGTACATGTCAGGTAGTAGTGGTAGTGTGCAACATTGTTCCACAAGCTAGAAGAAGATCAGACGGAGATAAACTGCTGCTGTGGTAACTTTTCACTGTTGCACACCCGGGCTTCAAAGAGTATAAAACCAAAGTGCATTATCTTGGTGATTAATAACCCTTAAGCTGAACTTCCTGGTATGCCCTGTTTGTGTACCCTTTAGCAACGTGCCTGTACCAATACAGGCTTGTGGTGTTTTGCTGTAGTGCTATTGTCGGTCTGAATGCACCCTAACTCATCCTACAGAACCTAGTGGGGATTTAGGTGTGGATAAAAAAGTTTGGGGTCATGGTGTGTCCATAACTGGGTTTGTAGGCAAAAGGTCACGGATGGATACTCCCACACAAACACAGTCTGTTTTAAGGGCCATGTATAGAAAGCCTTTGGTGTCGGGTCTCAAGATACATGACAAAATGGCACCGGACATGAAGACGGGCTCAGTGTTGACATGACTGTCGCTGTTGCTGTCAGACTAAAGTGTATATTTTGGTCTGGTTAGTCAATGTGCCGCTGCTTAACTGGACTGGAAAGGCTATTTGTTTTAATATTTTATGTCAGGTTAGCCTAATGGTGCCCTTTTTACACATGACTGGCAAACTAAGCTGTAAGTTATTGGAGGGTTTTCCCTAGACCTTTAGAGAGCTTAGGTCCTGTGCAGCCTTTGGGTTGGTAGTTGTCATTTTGAATCCCAACTCCAGACCTTTAGCCACCCCTACCTGCCCATATTCCAGTTCTCTCTGCTCTAGCACACCTGAACCAGTTGATGCTCACACCCTGATCCAACAGTAAGGGCTGGTGAGTTTCATCAGGTGTGTTCAAAACACCAGTGCCGCGATTACTGGCTATTGTTATGAATTCACATGTATAGAAAATAATAATAACACAGGTGTAGTAGTACTTCTTATTTGCCAACTACATAGCTATTTGAGAAATTTGGACTCAGTGTGATTAACATCATTTTATCAGTTCTTATTATTGTACATTAGTAAACAACTAGTTCCAACCTGGCGTTCGAATGGAATGATTGGTGCATGATTCAATGTTACGATAGAACTCTCTACGTGTAGGGCGAGTATAATTTATAATCATCTAATTTAATTACCATTGAACAAGCTTAACACCATTTTACCAGTGCTTATGGTGATCTGTTTAAGTCAACTTAAGGCTGTAACTCTCAGCGAAAGTTACGGCCCAAGATGGACTACCATCCTATCACCATAAACGGGCACTAGGCACATACCAGAAGAGAGCTGTCAAATGTAGAGAAGTGACTTGTGACACCTTTCAGACGGTGTAAAATGGCCGATGTGTTGAGTGGCTTTGACCTGACATGTTGTCATGTTACACAAGCGTTGGTACGGGCTGATAGTTTGAGGAACTTATTTGAATATGACTCTCATTATCAGTGTGACACCAGTTCACTGTAGTGACATTGTATACCTGGAATTTGTACATAATACAGCGATAAAGCAGGTTTATTAAAGGGACAATGTGTTTTGCTGCAGAAACATTGAAATTATTGGAGTAAGTTGGTCCAAAATGGGTTTCTGCATTAACATGCGCTGTTCACATTTGCTGGAGGTTTGCACTCTTTGTCCACTTCCCTAGACATGATCTCTTGATTGTCTGATTTCCTGTTTTACAATGTTCCCTCTCTATTCATTGAGCCACGTCTTCTGAAAAGACAGACTAATGCAGCCAGAAATACTGGTCTGCTGCTTCAATTGTTACTTCATCCTCCATTTCATTGTTTGGGTAGTTGCACACTAGCAGAGCGAACTGAATCCTCCCTATATGGAGGTGTAATGGATTTGAACCATTCATTTGTCCGAGTGAGACATTTCCTTATTGTAGAAGTAATGTGGAGAAAACGAGCAACTACCTAAACTATATTTAGTACTTGATTAGTACGTGTTTACATTGGACTTATTAAGATTTATTTATGCAAGACCCTCCCTCCCCAAAGGAAGTAAATCAAGGAACAAGGAAATGAAGCACACGTTGCAAACTGGCCCACATGAAAACATAAAAGGCCTGCCATACCTACATGGTGTATGCCCAGTGGCACAACCAATCTTAGCCCTTCAGTAGAGACGAGGAAAAGGTCCCCTGAAACCCAGACTAGTGAGAAGGCTAGCTTGGGCCCTTTATTGATATCTTTCCATGGTGGCTTTCTAACAAGGTGTGGTGTCTTTTTTTATTTTTTATAACTAAACTAATAATTGCTGTCATTTAATGCTTCCTGTGAGTATACACTAAGCACCACTGAACATTGTTCTGCTTTAACACTACTATATAAAGCAGGGAAAAGTGGGGGTGGGATCTGTGGGATTCTTGTGGGACAGCAGGACTATTACATTTTATTGGAAGACTTTATACCATATGGGAATAAGGAGAATCATCTGACAGTCATTTCATACACCGCAGCTGGCAGGAGTTCAGTGCAGAAGCCTCAGCGTTCTCATTTAGACACTTAAAAGTGTTGCCTTTCTTGTAAAGACTTACCCAGGACCTTAAAGGTGCCCTGTTACCTAGATCAAGTTAGATGTTTAACTTGATCTAGTTAAAACAAACACACATTGCACTCGGTGTTTCTCACCTGATCATTTATAAGGTCGAATTCTTAAGTTTTAAATCATTAATCATCATCACATTATCAAAAAGTCATCAATATATCAAAAGTAAGGCATGAGAAATCAGCAACAGTATGCTTATGATTTGTATAACTGAAAAATTAAGTTAATCTGTTTTCCCAATTTTCCCCCCATTTTGGAATGCTGATTTCAATTGTTTGCCTGGAAAGATGCCAGGACCAGTATCCATATATTTTTTTTAAATTCAGTTAAAATCATAACGTGAAAATCTTGTCATTCCTCTCTGATAGTCTCTATCTATAGGTCTTTTCCAGTTTAACCTTTTGTAACCTGCACCACGACATGAAGAGGTGACAGTGGTGGTTGCAGGTTCATGCACCACAGCAACTAAAGACAAAGCTAACGCTGTATTGGAAATATGAGGTTAGCTGAGCACAGTTGGATGTATTTCACCTGACACCTTGAGTGTGAAAGCCTCACAGAGAATCTCCCAGCAAGCTGTTGAGCTGGAAATTCAATATAGATGAAAGAAAAGCACTGAATGTGAGAGTGTATTGACACAAGTATGTTGCTGAAGATGTTTTTAATATTCTAGTGTTCCCCTTTTTTGCCTGTCTTCATTCATGCTCTCCTTGAATGAGTCATCTTGCAAGCAATCTATAGCACACACGGGCACACACACGTACACGTTGCTGTTACGCCCAGGAAACCATAAATTATGCCTCTCTCCTTACCAGACCAGTCACTAGGCAGATGAACAGAAAGACAAAGCTAGCAAGGGCCCTAGCAACAGAGAACCTGCCGCAAACACACACTAGATCATTCACTCCATCACTTTCACATTTGTTCTTGCTGGCTCACACACACTAGCAGTCCCTCATTTTCCCCGTACACACAGACACATGCAGTTACTTGTTAATTGGCTTGGAATTACCGTTTGGATTTAATGAGTTCTGTTTACCATTTATACCCAGAGTTCCAGTGGACACATAAATATAGGACAAGCAGGTGCTACCTGGGTGTTTAACCAACAATGCGTTGAAGTTCAGTGCGTTGTGTGTATTGGATTGTCTAAGGGAGCAGGGTAAAACAGGCCTTTCCTGTTGAGCAGAGCGGTAGGTGTGGCAGCTAACTGTAGACCTGCGATTTGAAGGGCTTGACGTCATTCAGGTAAAGGCGTGTGGACTCTCTCACTACTTCAGATGACTAAACAGACCGAATTACACTGATGTCAGTCTTCCGTTGATACTTGGATCTCTCTTGGATCAAATGTTTGTTTTGATGTCTGGGAAAGGTTAAATGAATACTTAAGGGAACTGGTAAAACTGTCACTCAAGCTACATTGTGGCCTTTTTATCATATGTGAAAAAATGTGTGTTACAGTCTTTGCAACAACGCTAGTTTAAAATGCTTTTTAGCAGCCCAGACTGTTGCCCTGGTTTTGATCTGAGTCTTTTTACCACTCTTATTCTGCAGGATTAGCTGAGTGCATTGGAGGAAACTTTCTGATCTCTGCTGAGTCACACTGAATCAGAAATGAGCAGAAAGAGAGTTTGGTAGTGGAAGCCCAGAATAAGCAAGCAATAACCCTATCTTTGATAATTGGAGTGTACACCCAAATGTTTTTAGTCTTGTTACTTGAGCCCAGTTGCTTAATTAAATGTATCCCCCCCAAAAAACTGGACACTGTAATGGTATAAAGTTCCAAACATAATTTATCTTTGCTTTTTTTTTTTTTTGTATTTTCCATATAAAACTTTTACTTATGACTGGAATACAAGTTGTGTCACGTTATTTTGAGATTTTCTTTTAGAGTGCCTTTGCTGTGATTTAATCACCCAACCTATGCATCATACCATTCCCTTACTCTCAAAACCACTCTTCCTAGGTTCCCACATGAAATTGTGAGAGGGGAAAAGAAACTTAGTGAGTAACTGCCTGAACAATAGTCAAAGGCAAACAGCCAGTATATGGCCTTTGACTTTGTGAATTAACACCCGGTGCTTTTATTTATGTTTTATTACCCAAAAAGTTATCGGCAGTGGTCTTTGTTTCAGACGGGGTGGGTATAAAACATTGCGGGAAAGCCTGTACTCCATTTATCTATACATGTATTCATCAGCTTTTCAAATCAGCCACCCTGTGAAAGCTACACAGACCTGTTTACTCTGGTGGCTCACACTCACTCACACACAGTTGCATAGCAGCAGAACAAGGGCATGCAAGGAAGTGCTGTGCAGTGTGTCCCAACTGTGACAGCAACAGAGCAAACAGGAGCCCTGACTTGATTTGACACACACACACACACACACACACACACACACACACACACACACACACACACACACAAATAAATATACCCATACCTAGGGAGCTAGGCTGGGGTAATCCAGTTCACGAGAACACACACACAGACACACACACACGACACTACTTTCACAGCAAACTGCGACCCAGCGTGACACCACCTTGTTAAAATAAGGGGCCTCTCACAAATTTACTTAGCCGTGTGTGTGTGTGTGTGTGTGTGTGTGTGTGTGTGTGTGTGTGTGTGTGTGTGTGTGTGTGTGTGGCTAGTATGTATATATACGAGTCATTCTATATATTCGATATTGCCCTGCAGAGTGTAAAAAGGTCAACATTGACTAAAGCACAATGCTTTGTGTCTATAGTTACTGGTGGCAGATGAGTGGTAGTGTAATGGTTATGGATAGACAGGGTTTTGATCCGACTGGCACTACTTTGGGCCATCATGGGTTAGGTTTGACGTTAAATATTAAAAGATCTGTAGCTGGTATAATCTGTGTACAGTGACTGCTATCAGTAGGTTGCATGATTAATCATTTATTACTGAAGCACAGGCATGATGAAATGATTTTCTGCTTTGTCACCAAAATACATTTGTGTGATAAGTGTGAGTCATACACGTATATTTTGCTGTACCTCAAAGCTATAAATGGACCTAATGACAGCTTCTGCCTTGTGAAAATAATCTTAAGTACACATAAAATAATGCTATACATCCTTGTCCTGTTTAACTGGCTTTCCATTATGAATTGAATCAGGCTAACTGTCAAACAGGTGCAGTGACATTTCTCTCAGGCATTTGGCAGCTTTTTAACTGATGTCATTTTAATTTCCCTCTCATTAGAGTGTTTTGTTCACATGAGTGCTCCCAAAGTTATTCCCTATTGGAATTTCCTTGTAATTGGGTAGTAGTTACATTTATTAGTTTCAGTGCTAATGGGTGTTTATATGTTGCTATACAGAAAGCAAAACGTAGTGATTAAGCAGAGAAAAACGTACGTTACCTTTGTGCTAAGTTAACTTTTTTGACCCTCTTCTGATATGCCACTGTATGGTAGTATTAGAATACTGCACACTACACATGCTCCTGTTTAAGCTAAACAAGCTCTCTTTGTCACATATATCGTTTTTCCTTTCTGGAAACCCATCTTGGCATTAAAGAGGAGTATAAATAGAAACATAAACATATGAATAAAGAAAAAGAATGGTGGGGAGGGAGCAAGAGAAAATGAAGGAAGGATGAAAGCGATACAAACCAACATCGAGATAGAGGGCAGGATTCAGCAAGCGACAAATCTCCATGGCAACACAGCCATCACGACCTAGAGTCGGGAGGTGTGTGTGTGTGTGTGTGTGCACGCCCTCCCTCCCTCCCTCCCACAAATTTCGGTATAATGCAGTAGCTTTTGTATGTGGTTGTGTTATGTATCCCATAAAGACCCTGTTTGTTCTTAGCTTGTTTGTTCTCGATATAGCTTCGGTTAGTAAGTAGAAATGTCTTTAAGTATTGGATTGACTTTAATTGAGTTTAAGAATTGAATTATTTTTTAATAGACATATTAGAACAGAAGTATTTATATTTTAAAATGGTCAAAGCAAAAAAGAAAAATCCAGTTTCATATCAGGACTTCTCCTCTGTGTTAAACTGCCTCAGTTTGACCAATAACTTATATTGATTTTATCGATTTATTCAAGATACACCAAGTAGCGCAAATGTGGAACAGGTGGAACTGGAGGAGGTTGTGTGCTGTGAAGGCAGGAAAGTGAAGTTGTTATTAGCAGTGCTACCTCCCTTTTAAGTCCAGTTAAGCCCATTGGACAGGATTAATTAATAAAATGAATTGAGACAAGTATAGTTAACGAGAATCATGCTCATTAACTACACGCCATCTTTCCAGCAAATTACAGCAGGTGGTTTGTTCTAGACAACGCATTCCCCAACTGATTACATGTCAAATTAGTTACATAAAGGCAGTCTACAGGCCTGGTAGTTAGCTTAGATGTATCTGACATTACAACAGCTCCTTTAATGAACTCATTGTCTGACTGTCCTAACAGCTTCTCTCTTCTTTTTTTCTTCCTCCTTCCGGATGAACAGACTTCCAATTAGGACTGTGTGTCAGTGTAAACGGTAGCCAAAATCTTTTTAGTTCTGCCATTATCCTCCACAGAATGTGTAGAGATCTGATTAAATTCAATAACACGGTGTAAAAAAAACACCTTTAAAACACAGTGCGTATTTGGAAAGGAGCTTAAGTATTGGAGGACCAATCAAACAGATATTATGGGCTGTGATTAATGGTATTATGTCTATATTGAGATTACCCATCCTCCTGTAGAGAAATGAATCACTATCTTTATTTGGCACTGTGTTTTGATAACACTTAATGTAGTGTTAACATTATATTGACTGTAAATATATTATTAATGAATTTGTTAAATCAATTGTCCCCTTCCCAGCCCGCCCCTCCGTCCCCACAGATGACCCTCACACCTTGGGGAAAACATTGCACATGACAATATAAATCAATTTGAGAGCAAATGGTCTCTGGCAGTGTGCAAGTGTTAAGACCTCCAGTTTAACCTCATAAATTGGTTTGCAACTCGTTACTCTTAAATTTAATTAGGCTTTTATATGTTTCCCCCATGGTTATAATTATCTGTCTTAAGCCATTACTTCCCTTTTCAGTCTTAAAATGCAGAGCGTATAGTTACATGCTTTGTTCTGTCCAGCTCTTCCTCTGAGTTTACAGTGACAAACTGAACTTGTCTTCAGACAGGAAGCGACAGAATATTTTACTTCAAATGAGACGGAACAGTGTGATTACATTTAATTGTTAACAGCAGTTTGTGATAACAGCAGTATTTAAAAAAAGCAATCTGCATCAACAACTTGTAATAATAACTGCCAATGAACCATCAGTTTGTTGGTTGCCAAAGTTGGCAGAAAAGTCGCCATATTTTAATTGTAATAATGGGTCTGTAATTAGACCCCATGTTTTAGAAATTAAAAACACATACAGTACAAAAATGATCTGACAATTTTTACACAACAGATACAATTTTTTGTTTCTTTCTTCACACTGTGTCCGCCACTATAAACAAGTGCCTCAGCTTCTATAATAGACAAATGTGATTTTCAATTGTGACTGCAGAATGACGTACTGTAAGGTGAAGTAGGGTAAAAGACAGGCAGAATAATAATTGGGAAGCCATATCAGATTATAGTTAATTGATCAATGTGATCATGTGATGCATAAGCAGGGCATTGTCTACAATACAATGTTGTAAATGGTGTTTAGTTTTGACAGTTTATCGGTTTGTCAAAGTGTGTGTGTTTTTTAAACGTTATTACCCCTACTTTGCCTCCCTACTGTTGATGATGTGTTTGCCTATCTTGCGTTTGCGTTGAGCTCTCTCTTGATAGTAGTGTGCTGCACACACTTCACATGTGGCTGGCTTTTCGGGTTACTTTCTGAACCTTACCGTGTAAAATTCCATCTGGTTGTATCTGAGTGGCTTCCTCCCAGAACTCAGATTAGTAAAGGTCAGTGATAATGAGGCTTGAGTCAAAACACAACCAGTACTGCCTTGGATTAACATTGTGTGTGTGTGTGTGTGTGTGTCATGTGCACATGCCTGTGTTTGCAGTGTGGCAGTAAATGGCTCTCAGCTGCAAACATCTTGTCAGTGAGTTTTCACTTTGTGTGTGTGTGTGTGTGTGTGTGTAGGGAGGGGGTCTGAATTGTAGGGATGGATATAAACACTATACTAATGGTCTCTCCACACGGTAGGAATTTAGTGAATTTGCACTTTATTGTGCTGTGAAAACAAATTGGACCTGGAAATCTGAAATAACTTTAAGCAAGAAATGTAATATAGATATCATCCAAGTTGAAGATGAATTTAAATTGTCAGTTCACTAAACTGGAAAATTGAACATTAAATCAGACCAAGGAATCAGTATTTAAAGATAGGAAAGTAACTGTGTAAGAGCCAAAACTTTAAGATACATAAAAACATTCATATAATTTGACGGAGAAATATCCATTTACTTTGATTTCTATTGACTAATCCGGGTTATGTGTTGGGCTCTTACATGCAACCACCGCTACTGTGGGGGAATACATTACACTGTCCCAACATTCACTGTCTGGAGGTGAAAGCTATGTACGGAGAAGCTATTTAAACACAAAAGGAATTGTTAGCAGGAGATATGCGGGATAGCAGTTCGCCATTGTCACCGCGTACGCAGATCGTTGTCTTTAACAGTCCTCGGTTGTTGTTTTTTGTCTGCAAGCCACTCAAATTGCGATTGAAACATGAGTATTTAACGGCGATTCATGAAACTAAAATTTGATGTCATGAAGCATAGGCTCTGAGCTTCAACTATTTATACAGCCTTGCTTTCTGCCCCCAGTTAAGTGTTACCTGAAGTGGTCATGTGATTGGTTACATTTGTGTCTTTCAGCTGTGTGTTTCCAATTTATTACCTCTAATCCTTTCACAAAGTTGCAATGAGAATATGTTCGACTCTGTATTCAACTGAAGTTTGTTAGTCATTGTGAATATGTCAAGTTAGATATTCTTTGGAGTACACAGGAATCTTAAGTTAGAAACTTCTTAGCTAAACTGTGTAAGTTACCAGTTTCAAGTTAGAATTCATGAGTCACATGCAGCATCAGAGAGTAATGTGAGAACAAAACAATGATGTCACGTATTGTCCTCCAACACATCTATAATTATAACTGAGGGGAGAGAGGAGAGGTGCATATGCGCGTGTGTGTTGGGGGTGGGGGGTGCTTAGCCTGCAGCTGCCCAAAAATGAAGGAAGAATCAGAAGACAAAAATAGTCGGACATGAAAGAGGATAGGCGAGAAGGAAGACTAAAGAGTTGAGGACTGTGGAACAGGGAAAGAACTCAGAGGAAACACGCTTGAATTTTAACTTGCTGTACTTTGTACAATGTCAGTCGACTACATAATTAAAAGTTAAGCCTGCTGACGACTGGGGAGATGATCCATTTAAGCCCTAGTTAACCAAAGACTGAAAGTTTGTCTCCGTTTACTGACCTTTATGTCAGTTGTAGTACAGTTGTACCAAGGTTATACATACAGCCTTGGTTAGCTGGTTAACTTTTATTTCAGCCCTCTCTGAAGCATGAAACTTGTACTGCCCAATCCAAAGTTCAGTTGTCCTCCATTGACCTCATTAACTCCTACATTTTCCAGACATCTTTTAGAATAGCAGAGGAAGCGGCCTCAAAGTGTAGTCAGTTGTAAAACAAATACATATAATTGTTTATAACTCGCTACTCAGAAATTAAACACCATACATCAAGTCCCTTAATTGCATTCACGTTTCTCTCACCATGGATGTATGGAGGGAGCGAGGAAACCATGTGAGGTGAGAAGAAACAAGGAAATATGTCTTTCAGAAAAATGAGACGTCCTTTTCTCTGAAGCTTCTGTGGCTGATGGCTATGACAGCTGATCACAGCTGGATCAGCTGTCAGTCGGCTTCACCAGCTGTAGAGACTTTTGATGGAGTTTGTGTCTGCACACATACTGTGCTAATATTAATACGATACATTATGTAAAAAGTGTTTCTTCCTGGCAGACTCAAACTCTGACTTTAATTGTATCCATAATAAAAAGTTAATGGGGGAAATAACCGCTAGTTGTTGTTCAGAACTAACTAGATGGTGAATCAGAAAACAAACATATATAAAACTTGGGAGTGATACACTTGAGTTTAAACTATTATCTTCTTCACTCTGGTATGAAACTCCTGTTATCTTGGGATCTATCGGATCAGTCCGTTCAGCTGCAGTGTTCAATCAATAACCGATATCCAGTAAAGGGAGTGTGTTGGCCGGTAAAAGACTTCTGTGAAGTCTGCTCTTGTGTATTCTTGCTCATGTCTCCTCAGAACAGAAATGGTAGCTTTGAGACAGCCTTCAAGATGCTGGACCAGAAAAGACTTCTGGTTCGTGCAAGTACAGCTCAAATAAGAGACTTGAGGTGCACCCACAGTGTGAATGTCTCCTGCTGCCATCTTGGTTGCACATAAAAGTTGACATTCTTATCACTGTGTATCACTTATTAGGGCATTGGCACGCTCATAGTTACAGACTTAGGAAGAAAACCAGTGTCTGTTTTGTTACTGTATTAACATTTTGATCTAGGTGAATGAATACCTATTGCAGCATCAGATATTGTACCACTGTGTTGCTGTGCTATAATACCTCTCTGCGGTTTTGTTGTGCTTTGTTTTAGTTATGTGTGATTTAGTATGTTTTGTTATTTAGTTATTTAGCTATAAATGCCCCCTTTCACATTTTGTCCTTTTTTAAAAAAAAAGTTGCGATGAGTTTTTATTTATAGTTTTTAAACAGATACACTGGTGTGGAAAGTTCCAGTTGGCAGTTACTCCAACACTTTACCCTTCATTGGTGATGCATTTGTTGAGGAGCCTTGATTAGTTCATTCATTCATTACACCTGTGTGGTTTGAAGGTTTTGTTGTGAGAGTGAGAGGCTGCTTGAGAAATCCTTTGAGTACTGACAGGTTATCTCTCTGACTCAAATATATGTATCAAGATGTGTCTTTATTATGTAATCTTGTCAATATCAGCACAGCTTTAGATTTTAAAGGCATTACATTAATGCTGTCTTAAGACTGTGTTGCCTCTTGTCGGCACACTAAAAACCAGTTTACTGGTTAACAGGTTATGCAGGAAACACCTTCGCAGGAGTTGTAGAAGCCTTTCAGCACGAGTGTACATTTTTCAAACAGTCAATTGTCCAGCTGTAGAAACATACTTAGACTTTGAGGGGCTATTTTGTGTCTGCTATTTTATACACAAGCTCTGCCATTTTCCTTCAGACTTTCCCTGTCTTTTTGTCATGTGTGATTACAATTCTGTTTGGCTGTATACATGGCCATCACATCAATGTTCTCCAGAAGAAATCTAATTAGGTAGATCAGTTTTCTCTAATCCCCTACTGCGATTATGGAAACTTTACAAACTTTACTAATTTCCAGTAATAGTAAAGACTATACCTAAGCATCTTCAGAGTCGGTTCTGTATGAAATAGTGTAAATTTTAAAAATACAAAATTCCATTTACATGCTGTGTCTGTGTGCATAAAAAGGACATTTTTACTTTTATACTTAAAAGGCTTATAACTTTATTACTTGCATGTCTTCTCTCATACCTTTTCAATTGCATCAATACAGACAAAATAGGATTCCATATCACTTTTGGGAGACAAATGTTTTGTTGGGGCACAATTTGACCCCCAGGCCAATTTTGGACGGCAGCACTCCAGCGAGATCAATGCAAAGCTGAAGGAGTGACAGAGGGAGTTAGATCAGATAACCTTGGTGAGGACAGCCCAGCTGATCTAAAAATCAGCTTTGTGTGGTCGGATTGGGTCTCATTGTCTCGAATAGTGTCCACATATGACACATTGTCTGTCTCCCTCTCCCCCTCTCCCGCATGATCCAAAAATAAAAATCATTTGCTTCCCTCTCACACAAGGCCACATAAGGTCCTTCCCCTCTCCTCTGGGTTTAATGTAACTGTCATTTGTTTTTAATCCCAGTTCCCCCGCTTGCGCTAAAGCTTAATCTGGCCTATTACAGTTTATGCAGGTCTGCACTGTCAGCATGAGGATGTGGGGGGGTTGGGGGGATGGTTGGGATGCAGACATTAGATCATACCATCTGGAGCAAGAAACACACAAACACAATGAAGTAATCCTTGTTTCCCATGGCCCAAGATATGGTAATGAAGGGAGGAAGATGTTGATAGAAATGTGGTCTGTGGGTAATTTGTGACATAGAGCAAGCCTCTAATTTGTTCAAGCTAGAAAGAGATAATTAGGTGAATAAAATGACTAGTCGGCGTTGGAGGGAGAGAACAAGAGAAAGAGATGATTTGTGCGAACCTCTTCACTCCACACCAACAGTGTGAATTTCACTGGACCATCTCTCTCATTGGTGTCAAATCTCAGAGAGGTGTGTGTGATTTATGCCGCTGCTCATACATGTCTGTGTACTCGCACCAGTGTGTATTCTTGTATCTGCGTGTGGGTGTTTGTGTCACAGTCCGTGTGTGTTTGCGTCTCGTCACCCTGGAGCCGGTCGTCCTCTCCCTCTGACCCTGATCCCCGTCACCTGTCCGCTCACACACACACACACACACACACACACAATTGCTGTGACCCTTTCCTGGAGTTGAAACCCAATCGCAGTTGCCAACCATGTGAAACTTGCCAGCACAGCAAGGTTTTGTTTTCTTTTTGTGGGTGTGCGTATGACTCGAAAGACCTACTGTCTGCTGCTAAGATGAACTGAAGCAATTTTACTCCATGCTACCATACAAAGAGACTATTAAAATAACTTTATACACTACTGGCCTTGTGGGTTCAAATTAAAGTCACACAGATAAAGTCAAGGAAGCAGGGGTAAACTATTGTTTCATATTCTTCTGAAGATGAATATAAGTATCTTACCGAAGGATGAATATTGTGTGTGGGCCGTGACTGGCTACAGTGTGAAACATTAACCATAGTAAAACGGTGACAATAGGAAAATCAAGACACACTGTCCCAGGGCCTTTACTTTGACCATACAAAAGAGGACCAGTGTTATCACACTGTGTGCATAGTTTCAATGTTTGGCAGTGGCTCTTACTGCCATGTGCTCATATCCAAATATTAAGCGATATTATGTTACGTCAAATACTACAAGGAAAAGTATCAATTTGAATGGTAAAAGGAAATGCATAAGTGGCAGTCAGAGGTTTAACGAGTTTAATAAGACAGAACATGGAAGAAAATTGCAGTTCTTCATGCAGCTTTGCTAAAATTCTACATCACTTATTTGTAATCAGTGCTTTTGCTCTCGAGTTTTTCACAGCTTTTTGTGTATAGAGCAGTGGACCGGTTTGTTTTCCCCCAAATTGTGTTCATGGCTGTCAAATGAGCTTAGAGTGCTGCTTCATATAACAGCTTTAGATTTATTTAAAAAACCTTCAGTTTTGTCAAGTTCTTTTTTTGATAAAGTTTGAATGATAAAATATTCTTCACCTTTCTATTCTTTAACAAAAGTCCAACTTGTTTGTGTTTTATTTAGCTGTCTCTCCAGAAGCCAGGGAGCTCTTGATCAATATTGGCTGTCTAAGTTTCTATCTTAATCTTGCTACCAGATTATAATGCAGATTTTGTAACTCCCTACTGGCTGTGTGGAAGTGCAGCATTAGCTCTATAGACAATTCTTTGCTGACTGTTTCTAATCCATAGTCAAATCTAAAGGCATTTGGGCCAGTATAATTTGGACTAGCCTACCTGCATACAGCATACTAGAAAATGTGTTTTATAAACCTACATTTAATAATTTTTTATTGACTTTATTTTAACTGTGTCAACAGTGAGTTAGTCAGTTTTATATCGGGGTTATATGCATTTTAAATGTACATACATTTGTCAGAAAGTGTTGTTTGTAAGGAAGTACCTTTCCACTAATGTATTGGATAGGTGATGGTTAGGACTGACTTGAATGCTTTTAGGATTCATTGATTTGAGCGTTTCATGTTAAAACCAGAATTTGAAGAGATTGTGTCTGTACTTAATTTTTTTTAAAGCATTGTCTCTCTAAAAAGCAATCATGTTGATGAGGTGTGTACAGCGTTACCAAACCTCAATTTATTTTACTTGTATCACTTATCTGGATGAATGAAACTCAACTATTCTATGAGATACATGTCTCTCTCCCCCTGAAATGTAGAAATGGGCCAGTAAGTGAAACCGAAAATGGAAATAAAACTCTTTGTTGAGACCTTATCTGTCTTTATAAGCTTTGAATATCCTGTGATTATATGTCCCATAGATACAAAGTGTTCAGTACAGCTGGAATGTAAAACCTTTCCTTTCTGGCACATTTTTGCTGTCTCTTATGCTTACATATTGCCTTTTCTCTTCTCAGGAGTCAAAGTCATCTGGCCGCTCCAGCATGCCGCGATGTCGGAACTCCGTCGCCACGACCACATCAGATGACCAGCCGCACATTGGTAACTATCGGTTGCTAAAAACCATCGGCAAAGGCAACTTCGCCAAGGTCAAACTGGCACGACACGTCCTCACCGGAAAAGAGGTATGCATGTGCACACACGCTAGATTGGACTGAAAGCTTTAATCTTTCCTTTGGTTCCACTTCCAGAGTGACTGACTTTCACCCTGACTTTCTGAACTTAAAACTTTTATTGTTAGCCACTTTAGTCACATTCTGGAGAAATGCTTTACTATTGACTCTTTATTTAACCAGAAACTGGCTTGTCAGTGTTTCAATAACAAACACCAGCAATGAGCAAGAAATAGAAACCTAGAAAAGTAAATCTAACACCAATCTACTTTGACTGTTCTTAAAACAGAGTGAGACTGTCATGAGAAATTGTTAGCAGGTGAGGAAACCTGACCCCTTTTGTACGCTGGTATAGGTGACAAATTGACTCCAAATTTATTTTAGCTGGTGACTATTTTATCACCAGTAGAGTAGAAAATAGGCTTCATGTGTTTATAATTAGGCAAGTTAAAAGTAGCAAAACAGTACAAATGTCTAGCTGTTGTCTAAATGTTAATCTTCCTTCCTGGTTGCTGAGGATAGGGGAGGGTTCACGCTGTGATACACAGTGGGTCTGGTCTGATCCTGGTCTCGCATGGCTTTGGAGTCGGTACATCTGCTGCAGGAGATTAGATCACCATTGTCAGCTTGAATAGAGAAGCCTAAATGTCTCCGGCTTACTGTGAATTCCAGATGTGATGTAACGTGGTGGCCTGTCCCTTTAAGGGAAAAGCTTCGTCTGCAGTGTCTGAGGCCCAGTCAAGTCAACTCTCGGTCTGTGTTAGAGAGAGCTAGAGAGGGGTGGGCGGGCTCTGTCAATGTGTGACAGCTCTGTGCCTGACACCCTGATAACACTCCATGTGACTCGCTGGCGCACACACACACACACACACACACACACACACACACACACACACACACACACACACACACACACACACACACACACAAAGAAAACAAGGGAGAGTCAGAGGGCATGAAAGAGTCAGACAGCACAACCAGAAAGAGGAGTGGAAAAAAGGATTTAGTTGACAGTGAAATACAGAAATGGGAGAAAGAAGTAGACCTCCCTTTTCTGTGTCCTTGTTAAGAGATAAATCTTTGTTTCTGTCACCTTTCTTTGTGTCCTCTTTTCTCTTCTTTCGTCCTCTTTTTTTTCTACATCTCTCACTTTGAATCTCTCCCATCTGTCTGTTTCTCTATTTTTATTTTTCTCTCCTCATTTCTCTCTCTCTTTCCCTTTCTGTGTTTTATCTCTCCCTCGTCGGTGCCCACTGTTGGATTATGAACTATAGACCTCATTATGGCATGGGTATAACCATGCTTCAGTTCTGTGTGTTTGTGTGTCCCCCTGTCTGTATACTTGGCCTATTATGCAACTGTCGCCTGCTGTGATTGTGTGTTTATCACTTAATACTGTGAGATTGTATCGTTCTGTTTGTGTGTGTGTGTGTGTCTGTGTGTGTGTGTGTGTGTGTGTGTGTGTGTGTGTGTGTGTGTGTCTGTGTGTCTGTGTGTCTGTGTGTCTGTGTGTCTGTGATGTCTCCAAAAAGATAGCAGTATGTGTGTTTGTGCTGTGGTCACAGGCTGTAGCTGTGCAGGTTTGTGTGAGCGAGATGCGTCAAACCTACTGCAGCAAGTGTTATTAATGAATAAAAGTGTAATAATACAATAACACCTTCTTGTTTTGCTTTTAGGTGGCTGTAAAGATCATTGATAAGACACAGCTCAACTCCTCCAGTTTGCAGAAGGTGGGTCTTTCTATCTCTCTCTCTCTCTCTCTCTCTCTCTCACACACACACACACACACACACACACACACACACACACACACACACACACACACACATATATACATATATACATACATACAGGCTCAAAATTCAAACTTCAGTCCCTTTCTCAGAAGTCATTTTTAAGTCTTCCTTCCCCATGTGTCTTTCTCTTTTGCTCCTTTGCACTCTCTCTATCCATCTCTCTTTCCCTTCCTCTCTCCCTGTCTTTCTGAAGTGGTCTAGTTTTCAGAGAGCGTTTTAATTACAGGAAACAAGCTGCAATTACTTCTTTTGATCGTGGCAGGGTGGGGTCTGTCCACTTACACGCACACTCTCTAACCATGTATGGTTGCACACTCAACACACACACACCAAACACTCATAAGGCACAAGATATACTCATGTGCAAACGCAGACACACAGAGCACATGAAGAAAACGTTAAGACATAACAAAGACACTAACGGGCCAATACATAAATCCATTGATAAATGCTGATACTTAATATATAATAACACCCTTACGTCGAATGTAAAGACGCATGCAAATGCAAATCCATTCACATTTGGACCAGAATTGACAGAACTCCTGATATTACACTCTTATCAGGTCTTAAAAGATTATATTTTTCTTATTGTCCACTAATTCAATGCAAAGACCAAAGCCAACAATGCGTTTGTCCGTCTAAATACTTTCTTATTTTCATACCGCGTTGTTGCTACTCAGCCCCAACTCCATTCAATTCTACTAAAGATCTAAGTCTTTAAAAATGTTGCTAAATGTTACTAAAATATGTGAAAACATTGTATCTGATGGGGACTATTTTCAGCCACAGATTGATACACATTTAGTGCTCTTCTGAGTATTTAAAGCAGCAGGACGATGTATGTGGGACTGAAACAATATAAAGCAAGTTCAAGTGTCAAGATAAGAGTTAAAATAATAAGTCCAGTTTTAAGGTTCTGATTTAATATACTATGTTGGTCTTAAATATAACATGATGTTCAAGTTATGTTTGAAAAAGTGGTTTGCTTTATTTTCAAGAGCAGCAGATATCTATCAAACGGGGAAAATGCTTGTAACAGAGTAAATATTACTGACTGAACTGTTGCAGTTTTGTGTGTTTGTAACTTTAATAGTAACAGGTTAACTTCTGTCTGTCTACACTGAGTTTTCTGGATCCATTTATCTTTGAAAGAGTCTGGATGGCGTCAAGCTAGACTTGGTTGAAATAGTACTTTGTACAGTATTTTAACTTATGTTAGTATTTACTCTGCTTTGTTTGTTTGTTTTTATTCTAAAATCCAAAATTGTGCCAGGTCTTGGATATTAACTGTATTTCTTGAACCTCTGCCTGTGTGTCATAACTAACCATGTGTGTTTTTGTTTTCCTTCTCATAATTTGACCCACATGCTCATTAACAGGAAGTGAACGTTCATGTTTTCAGTGTCCTGTTACCCACTGACACAATGACAAAGAAACTGTAATTCTGAAGGGCACATACATGCAAAATCAGTTGATATAAATGAGTAGACCTGTAGAATATAAATTAAACTCACAACAACAACAAACACACATTCACACTGACATCGACCTAAATTTTGATGAGCGTATTTGTGGCCTGTTTCTTGCAGCTCTTCCGGGAGGTGAGGATCATGAAGATGTTGAATCACCCCAACATAGGTGAGTCACACTGAAACATGAGTTTCTCACAGAGGACCAGATTTAATTGGTGTGTCAAGGTTAGGTGTTCAATCCAAATCATACTAAACTTTTCTCTCTTATCTCTTTATTTTTGCTTTCACTCTTGCTGCCTTTTCTTTCCAAACTCTTATTTCCACTGGTGCTCCCTTTTTTCTGTCTCCCTCTTTTTTTGCCCCATCTCCCTTAACTTAACTCCCCCTCACCCCCCCTCCAATCCACTGTCTGTGCCTTTCCCTGTCCACCTCCAGTCAAGCTCTTTGAGGTGATAGAGACAGAGAAGACTTTGTACCTGGTAATGGAGTACGCTAGTGGAGGTAAGTGCGTGTCACTCATTCCCCCCGAGGCTCAGCACTCTGTATCTTAGAATCAAATGGTTCCCAAGTAAAAATGCTACCTCACCTGTTAGTGTACAGAAACATCCTGTTTTTATTTCATTTTAGTTTGTTTCATCTCTACCCTTTTGGCATTAAAAATGACATTTTAAATTTACAAATATTTCTGTTTTTATTTAAGTAAAAATTATTACAGCTTAAACTGTCTGTGCCCATATGTTATTTTTAAATGACAATACTTAGTTCAATGTCCCATTGACCCAATACTCTGGTTTTAAGGCGACAACTATCAGGTTCCAATGCTAAATCTGTTCTCCTCTTCTTTCTCTTGTCTCCCAGGAGAAGTCTTTGATTACTTGGTGGCCCATGGCAGGATGAAGGAGAAAGAAGCCCGTGCCAAATTCAGACAGGTGTGTGTTTGAGCGACAGGCTTATATTGATTCAATCTGGGAATAAAATGTAGTTATTTAATTGATCAATAAATGGCTATTTTTTTGTGGCTGAAATTTGAAAATAAACTGTATAAAGCAAAAAGACCCATTTTGTATTTTAGTGTCTTAATTGATTGATCCCTAGTACTTGATGATTGCTTCCTGATGAAACCCTAATTAAGAGCTCTCTGTCTTTAACTTCATTGTCTAACCATTTCTTCTCTCGCTTCATCCCTCTCTCTCCCTCCCGCTCTTTCTTTCTCTCTCTCACTTTGTCACTCTCCAGATTGTGTCAGCGGTGCAGTATTGCCATCAGAAGTGTATAGTACACAGAGACCTCAAGGTGAGAACACACACAAACATTATTGAATTACATTGCATTGAGTGGCACAAGCGCTCTCTCTCTCTCTCTCTCTCTCTCTCTCTCTCTCTCTCTCTCTCTCTCTCTCTCTCTCTCTCTCTCTCTCTCTCTCTCTCTCTCTCTCTCTCTCTCTCTCTCTCTCTCTCTCTCTACATTAATCTTGAAGTCAGGATTTGACTTTTTGAGATGAAATCCCGTCCCCATGAATAAGCGACCCAGATGTTAATCACAAAGATTATATAATGTCCCTCTTTGAGTGCTAGGGCACACATACACACAGATGTGTACACACACACTTCCTATGCAGTTCTCCTATCGTGTTCCCTACTGGGTCCCTCTCTCTTTCTGTCTCTTCATTTATGTATTCCTTCTGTTTTTGATTGACTTTAGTTGGTGCCAAAAATGAAACAACACGCAGACAGACAGGTCTAAAGCTCCCAGGTCATTTTGGTTCATAGTATTATGCAGAGTTGTAAATCCTCTTAGTGTGCCAGCAGACAGACCTGTGGACAAGACATTATCATGATTACTTTTACAGTAACCATACAGGAACCTCTAATCTCAAAGTACTTTTTTCCACTCATGGTTATTTTTGGCTTTTTAATAAACATTTTCAGCACTTTGATCAAGGTCATAAACATTTTCTCTCGTTTTAGCAGGTAACGATGGTTGGCATTTACAAAGAAAGCAGCATGGGTAATAAGAGTTTTCTTGAGGACAGACAGTTTTCATTACTGTAATGCGTACCATCCTGCACATTATCCTAATCACTCTCGATCTATGGGTTGTAATACAGCAATAGCAAATTTTGATGAGTGTGTTGGACAGTGAGACTAAAATCAATCACTGTTTGTATCCTAAGATGAAAAATCCAGTAGTCTACATATGGTTTATATGGCTGTATCTACTCTACTTTTTTTTAAGGCAACATCAAAGAGTTATATTTTGTTGTTTGGTAATCTTAGTGTTCATTTGCTATATATTTTTAATTCTGTTGGCAAAAGAAATGACAAGCCGTTGTTCATTTATTTCTTAGGTCAGAGCCTAGAGATGATGTCAGTGTTGTATTTAATGTGCACGCACACCCTCTCACACACTCAAACACACAGAAGTGGCAGAGTATTCAGAGCAAGTGAAAAGGAGAGCGCACCTGTTGCTAGGCAACCCCAGCCTCCTTGCTCACTGGCTCACTTTAGACTTAGGGATACCACACACACACACACACACACACACACACACACACACACACACACACACACACACACACACACACACACACACACACACACACACAGAGGAATAAACTGTGTCACTTTGCCCATTGTATGCTACTTGTAGGCTCCACGCCATTACCCTGAAAACTCCCTCTCTCACCCAGCAGAGGTTTTTTCCCAGAGAAAGGTGTTTTAGACAACTGTCTGTGAAATATATTATTTTCAAACTCACTTGCATGTCAGAGAAAATCTTTGTTACGCTGGCACTGGATGACAGGGTGGCCAATTGTTAAACTCTATTTTTTGGCTGTACAAGCTAGCTTTATACTTTATGTAGCTCTTACCTTCCTCTAGAAAAAGTAAAATAAAATATCACATTACCATTTCACATTAAGCAAATGTATGCAAAGTATTTGTGTTTCATGTTTTCAGCCCAAGTAGTATTCAGAAAAAAAATCCCAGGATTAATAATCTTTTTATTTCTCCATCCTTTTCTTCTTGTTTGCCTCCACATCCTTCTGCTGTCTACATCATAATTATGTTTTCCTTTCCTCTCTCTCCCCCACACGCTTGTATGTCTGCAGGCAGAGAACCTGCTGCTGGACGCAGACATGAACATCAAGATAGCAGATTTTGGCTTTAGTAATGAGTTCACTCTGGGGAACAAGCTTGACACGTTCTGCGGCTCTCCACCCTACGCTGCCCCAGAGCTCTTCCAGGGCAAGAAGTACGACGGGCCCGAGGTGGACGTCTGGAGCCTGGGGGTGATCCTCTACACGCTGGTCAGCGGCTCGCTGCCCTTCGATGGACAGAACCTCAAGGTCAGGATGAAGAGAGTGTGTGTTTGTGTGCCTTATATAAGCCGAGGTCTGTATTCTGTGGGTGGTTGTAGTATTTGTCATGCTGGTTTGGGTTCCCTCTGCCGTACAGAATGCAAAAACCAAACCTGAGAGAGAGAGAGAGAGAGAGAGAGAGAGAGAATGTGTAAAAGTGATTAAATGCCAACCCCCAAGTACTTAGTAAATGGGGTTCGGTGTTGTGCTGCACCAAACAGGAACTAAAACCTTTAGGATTTAATGCTTTCTGTGAACTATAGTTATTCACAATTATTCATACCACCTATCACACCGTGAATTCAGTCAGTACCCACATGACTCACTCTGGAAGTGCAGACACATTTTGGGTGGGCGATATGACATTGAATGTGATGATATTGATATTAACATGCCTGCGAACTGCCATCCAGCTTTTTCTAGTATGCCTTTGCGCTACCTCCTGTTGTGTGGAGTTTAGTTTAACACCTACATTACTGGTCTTACTATTTATTTAACAGATAGGAGCCTCACTGCTTTCTGATTTCACTCGCTGTAATAAAATGTGTTTGTTCTTTTAAATGTGTCTAACTGATGCACTGACAAAAAGAGCGCAACATTTATGACTAAGATAGTTTTATGTGAACATTTCAGCACTTCAAAAGATACATTTACAATTTTAAAACCCTAACACTCAATTTGATAGATTTGTATGCAAATTCAATGCTTCACGATGTAAGCTCCTTAACAGCTTGTTACATATACATCACAGCTGTGTTAAAACCAGTCACTACATGCATTTACCCTTCAGAGCCTCAGTAAATGATAATTATTAGGACCCTTCTACTGGGGGAAGTACCATTGAATAGGTTAATGAGTTTTGTCGTAGACCATTCAAATGTAATGTGTTGATGAAGGCCACTGAAGTAGGTTATAAATATTGAATTATTCATGTTTATTGATTGTATAACAGTTGAACAAAATCTAATATCAGCATTATCAAAATACATGTATATATGTATGCAGTGTTTCCTCTATGTTGATTGCCCCCACTGCTAAAAAAAATCCTAGAGGAAACACTATGGATAATACGTTTTAGTAATATATCACCCATATACGTAGCCAATTCAAGCCATATCACACACATTCTGAGTCAAGTCCTTTATTGTTCAAAAACTGTTTCATAGACCCTCATTTTCATTAAATCGCTTTGGATAGTCTGGGGTGCCGTTTACACAATCCTGGAAGGACGCTGCCCTTTGACATTCAGACGTGAGAGAAAAGGATTGTGTGCATGTTTTGAAGGTGGATTTTCAGAATCTGTTGTTGACTCTCCATGCCCTGGTCCTTCTGCAGGAACTGAGGGAGCGCGTGCTGCGTGGTAAATACAGGATTCCTTTCTACATGTCTACGGACTGTGAGAACTTGCTCAAAAAGTTTCTCATCCTGAACCCCTCCAAAAGAGGCAGCCTCGAGGTACACTGCATTCACACACAGACACACAGACACACAAAAGTGCAATTTTCAAACTGAACCAGATTTAAAATTCCTTTTATTTAACTTGATAAAACTGACTGAAAACAACCAAAATTGTCCATCTCCTAATAGCTTGAGCAGTGATTGTTAATTTGCAAATCTTATGGTGTATGTAGCACACACAGTACTAGACTGTATACCTAGACTCGCTTCACCAGCTACATGTGAGTTTGTTGCTAATGTGTAAAGTGCTTTTTAAAGGCATAGTAAATGCTTGTTATATTGGGATTTATGAGTTACCATATTTGGTTGCACTAAAGGCAAATGAACAGCACCTGGAAGTTACTGCTCATGATTGCAAGAAGAATAAAAGGTATATAACTCTTTTGCTGAGTAGCAGGTGTCACTTGCCCTTTGAGTTAACCAGATTCCCAGTAACGTTTTAGGTTAAACACATACTTTTAATTTAGATTTTTGCCTTGACCTGCTGAATGTTATGGCAGCCCTGTAAAAATACAGAAAGAAGACTCAAGCTTTAGTGTGAGAATTCAGTCCTGTGACTGTTTCATTTACACCTACCTTAAAGTTTGTGTAGAATGCGTCTTCATTTCTAAGCAGCCAAAAGATTGATATGAGTCAGTTTTGCTCCTTTGATCACTCCCAACCTTTGAATCTTTATAGCCTGTTTGTTAAAGGTCAAACCCCTCATTTCCTAGTTAGCTCTGGCTACGCTTATTAGAAAAAACTAATTAATTGTCAAGATTAGTTGATCAAACAGATGAATAGTGTATAATTCATTTGTCATGTTCAGCTGAATTCTGCATCCTTTTCCATTGTGTTGCCAACTTGTTGTGTCTCTTTATCTCTTTACCCTCTCCTCTCCCCTCCTTTCTCATTCCTTAACCTTTCCTTCCTCCTCTGCTTTTTGCCTCTTTATCGCCTTTGACATCTCATGTCTCCCTTTATCTGTCTGTTTGGCTTGCTCCCAGCAGCAGATAATGAGGGACCGGTGGATGAATGTGGGCTACGAGGAGGAAGAACTCAAACCCTACATCGAACCACAGCCAGATTATAAGGACCCCAGGAGGACAGGTAGGCACAGAAACACACTCAAAAAATGATAAATATATTCCTTTCTTTAGCCATGCAAAGACACATTTGAGCACAGATGTTCTTTTCCTCCACTCACACGTACAAGGATAATTTATCTTAAGGAGAATTATGGACCTGCAGGAAGCTCTCCATTCTAATTATAAACTGGTTTTGTGTGTGCAGACATCATGCTGCAGATGGGATTCTCTCAGGAGGAGATCCAGGACTCGCTGGTGAACCAGAAGTACAATGATGTGATGGCTGCATATCTGCTACTGGACTATAGGAACTCTGAGGTATACTGTTTCTTTCTCACACCTACACGCTTTTCATTTTACCATGCCAGTCCTTGGTTTGTCAGAGCTCCTTTAGCTGTAGTTACACTGATGTTGTACAGAAAACTGTCAAACTAACAAGCTTAAGTGAGTTCATCATTATATACAAGAAAATGTAGGGCTTCACTTTTAGTTTGCCTTCAAGCCATCAGAACATACAATTTGCTGTCATCTCGCATATATTTATGCTCAAAACACTTCAGTATTCTCATAACAATACCATGTAAAAAAGCTCTATTTTTAGTCCTTTGTGTTTGTTGTAGCCACACCACTGTCTCTCTGCATCTCCTCCACAGATATTCATATTTGTGTTGTTTTTTCCACTCCTCAGCTGGACGAAGGTTGCATCAAGCCCCGGCCAGGAAGTGATGTAAGCAACATAAACGCCCCCTCCCCGCCTCACAAGGTATAATGAGAACACATAATGTCCTCTGCTAACACATAATGAGGTCTTCCAACTCCAGCCAGTGACACAAGTATGCTGACTTGACCACATATATTTCACCAATAACACTCTGGGAAACAACTATGGTGTTGTAGGTAATTTTCATGTTTTAGATTGTGGACCTACACACATGTGAACTACAGCAACCAATGCTTTTCCCGGATGCTTTAATTCACCAGTGTTGTAGGTTTCATGTGTGAATGGCTCTATAGACTAACAGCAGCTGTAAATCCAGCTATTCTGCTAGCATACTTACGTGTGTGTGTGTGTGTGTGTGTGTGTGTGTGTGTGTGTGTGTGTGTGTGTGTGTGTGTGTGTGTGTGTGTGTGTGTGTGTGTGTGTGTGTGTGTGTGTGTGTGTGTGTGTGTGTGTGTGTGTGTGTGTCTGTGTCCGTGTCCTTTAACATAACGAATACCATGCTGACGTGTTTGTCCTTCTTACTTCTTTAAGGTACAGCGCAGTGTGTCATCCAACCAGAAGCCTCAGAACCGCAGAGCCACCGACCAGGGTGAGATTGGTGTGTGTTGGAGGGGAAGCTGGTGGAAGGCATATCAGGGATCAGATTGAGGTGGTCAACTGTCAGTAGCTCAGGGATGGGATCAAGTGGTGGCTTTTCTGATGCACTCCCTTTGATTTTCTTTCTCTAGGCTCCTCCTACTCTAAGAGGGGAGGTCAAGCAGACAACCGGACTGCAACGGAGGATTCTGGGAGGAAAGGTTCATCAGGCAGCTCCACTACCAAGGTGCCGGCCAGCCCTCTGGTCTCCTCTGACCGCAAGAAGAGCGCCACGCCCTCCACCGTGAGACCAAACACTCAAACTGCTTACATGTCATTTGCAACACCACTTTGAATTGTCATAGTCAGAAAAGGACATGTGTTACTAGCAACATAAACGATGACTCCAGTCTGTTTAAGTGTCCCAGTAAGCAATGACAGTGTGAGAATGAGCCAGCATGCACAATACCAGGTCCCTGACACTGAAGCGTGTTCACATAGATTGCTGTTTTTATTTAAGTCACCTGATATGGCTTCATCTCAAAGCTACGTGGGTGACTTTTATCATTTTTATTAGCATGTGGCATGGAGTAATTCCCAGTCTATAGTATAGCCCCACCCAACCTCAGCTTAAGCGGATAGTTAATGTGTCAGGGTAACGGAAAGCACCTGTGTGGGAGTGCAGGGCCTTTAAATGACAGTTCAAGAACACTGAGGTGAAACTGAAACAGTTTTTGAATTGTATAGCAAAAAATAAAAATACTCAGCAAATACTCTGAAGACATGATATACTAAAGAATTAATACATTTTAGGCAATTGAAGTCACTCACCGTTACTGATTAGGAAGCTTGCTCAAGGCTGTTCAGCAGTTATTTGTCATTTCTAACATTCTTCTTATTCTCTCCCTTCAGAATAGCATCCTGTCCACCGGTACCGGTCGCAGTCGGAACTCTCCTCTGACTGAGAGAGCCACGCTGGGCCAGGGCGTCCAGAACGGCAAGGACAGGTACATACACACAATTTAAAAGTGAGATTTAAAAAAAAAAAAAAAAAAACAACAACATACAGTCGTTCTCTCGCACACACTCTCGTCACTGGCAACTCAAGAAACTGCTGTGAGGTAGTGTTGCTTCCTCACTAACGCACACATAATACAAACACACTCACCATGGTTTGTGAATGAAGCAGTCCCACAGCTGTCTCAGTGACTGGATCCCAGACCTTGGCTGGTACTCTCCAGAGCTCTGCCAGCTGGCTCAGGGAGGCCCACAGCTTTCCCCCAGGGCGGGGTAAGCCCTCCTGGACAAGGAAATTAGGCTCCCTTGGGAATTTAGGCCAAACCTCCAGTAGATTACAGATTACCTGTGATGGTCTGATTTGCGGACTGCCACTCAGAGCAGAGGCAGGGTTCGATGGACACACACTAGCATTCACATATGCAGGTTGACATATACTGACACACAGAGACCTTATTTTGTAAACTCTTATCCTTCTTTCTGTTCTTTTCCCTTGATCCAATTAATTTTGACTTCACCAAACATGTAGCTGAATCAGACATCAGACCAGGGATAGGCGGGTAGAGATGATAATAAAAAGCAAAAATCAATATTTCTGGGTATTTTGGTTAAAAGTAGGATAAATGACATTAAATGACTAACCAGTGGGACATTACGAAGTGTGACATTCCCCTCCCCTTTCCCCTTTTTCATTTCATCATGCCAAAATGTAATTCATCCTTCCAGCTCCCCTTTCGTCCTGTAAACAACTTCTATATGGACAAAGCTACTTTTTGTCCATATAGGAGTTGCTTGATTTTTGGATTTGTCGCCCCGGGAGCTTAAGCCCTCTGGTGCTGTATGCACCTCATACGCGTCCACACATACAACTGCGCGCACATCACTCATGCTTAACCAGCCATACGCTTTGTGTGCTTTTTCATAAGCATTAAACATTAAGCCAAGCCATAATCCCTACTATGATGCTGTGTTCATTGTCATTACTGCTTTATTACTTGTACATCAGTCTCAAATGGCCCCTTTCGTTTCCTACATGGTGCCCTACATGGTGCCCTACATACAACATGATAAAAATTATTGAATTGAATCCATGTTCAGGCTGTAAAGTCTGATAAATCTTGAGAAATTTCTGTCATTTTGTTCTTACTTGGCGACGACGTGGTCATTTGAGACAGCATTGTTTTTTTTGTTTTTTTTTAGCACTGTGGGTCTATTAGCCATGGTAGGCTCTGCTAACTTAGTGGTTGTCATCTGCTTTGATTTTAAAGTTACTTTATTTGATCATCATTAATGCTTTGAAGTTTGGGCTTTTATACTTGTTACACCCCTCCCCCCATCCCCAATTCTCCCTTTTCCCTTTCTGTCCTTTTCTAATTTTCTTCACTTGGTGTGCTTTTATCTGCGTCTGAGCTCTTGTCCCTCTGGATCTTAAGTCACTCACATTTCCTTGGCACCTCCTTTCTTTTCCTTTATCCAGCTTCCAGTTTTTCCTTCTCGTCTTTATATTAATCTTTCTTCTCTTTATTTTTCTCCCCTCTCTCTCTAAGGAGATTAGGAAGACTTGTGATGGAATATTAACTCTTAGTGGCACTATATGGTGCCTGTACTTGCCTCTTAATAGGCTTACATACACAAAAAAATCTGCACACACACAAGCTTAAACATACATGTCACACATCTTGCCACACACTGGGTTGTCCAGCGAATGCTGTTATTCTTCCATCACAAGCCGGACTAATTCCTGACAGAAAGAGTGTGTTTGTTTTCTGTGTAATTAGCAGCTGTTGGTCGACTTCTATAAATGTCCATCTCTATCTCTCTCTTTATGTCTTTATGTCTTTTTATCTCTCTCTTTCTCTCTCTCTCTCTCTCTCTCTCTCTCTCTCTCTCTCCCATTCCTCTGCTCTCTCTTCAGCCATCTCTGTCTCTCTCAGTGGTACCACTCTGCCCTGTCTCTTACTGTGTTTGTTTCTGTGTGTGGATAAAGTCAAGTTAGAGCTGTCAGTAATGCGCAGAGCTTTGTAGCCCGTAGCAACCTTGCTGATTAGGAGAGGGTTCAGGAAATAACCAGTGTTGTTTTGCTTAAGTAATTCAATAAAATGTTCTTTGTTACAGATACACAATCTACACTAGATTGTTTACAGTAGTAAAGGAAAGGAAGGAACGTGACAGGCAGGTCAAATCTAAAAAACTGCAAGCTCAGAGGTCAGAGTGATTATTCCATAACAAGACAACAGCTTGATTTCCTGCCAGTGTCTAAATGACAGAAACCTATCTTTCCTGTCCGTTATTTCTTGGAAAAGAGAATACGCTAATTGGCTTTATTTGTTTTGTAGGGTTGCAACTAAGGATTATTTCTTGATTAATTTGACAAAGATCTGAAAATACTGAAAAATGCCTGTCTGATTTTTGGAAAGCCCAAGGTAACATCAAAATGCTTACTTTGTCCAACAGTCCAAATCTCAAAGGTCTACTCGTATCAAGGTAGACATAGAAAATAAGCAGATATTCACATTTGAGAAGCTTGGCAGATTTTTGGTATTTATGCATCAAAATTGATGATGATTAATTGTTTGTCCTCCAATTAATCAACTAATTGTTTTAGCTGTCATGTCTAGCCTCTTAGATCCCATTTAAATAATAATAAATAATAAAATTGGTTACTGTGGCAGTTTTATGACGGCATGAGCCATGAAGAATCATGAAATAGTGTTTTAGATACAATACAGATTTTAAAAAGTTTAAAAAGAATGTTAATGATAATAATTTATATTATACATGCAGTCTAATTTTATTTGTATAGCACACTTCTTACAAAACAGTGAATTAAAATAATAAGAGAGATTTACATACTGAGAGGGGATTTGTTATCTGGCCTCGTTTTATTTGTTCCCCAAGCTGTGTTGATGATGCCTTTTTCCAATATGTAGACCTGCTGGGGAGGCAAATGAGCTGACCAGTGAAATGTTGGGGTCGCTTCAGTTACTATGTGGTGGTTTGCTGAGTTTTGTTGCTTTGCACATTTGTGCAATATTGGTAACTTGACTCTTTCCTCATAATTTGTCTTGAGTGTGTTTTCAGTCTTCCTAGCCAAAAGAAAAATGTGTGTTTAAAGTTGGTCTTTTGTGCTCTGGCTTTTGTCGGGTAGATTTTACATGGAAAGATGAAGGCACACAAACACAGTCAGCCTTTGATTGTGGTTTGTGATTTCTTCTTGTTACACCACAATGAAGCAAATGCAGCAGCGAAAAGGACCAACTTTTTTTTCTTTGTTCAAGTCTTTTGCTCTGTGTTCTGTCTTTTTGTCTCTACTTCCTCTGTTCTTCCGCTTGTGTATCTGTTCTCTCTGCTCTTCTCTCCCCCCCCCAATCCCTCTTACTGTGTTTGATAAATGCTGCTTCTAACCATGCTCCACCTCACCTCCCTGCCCACCCACACACAAACCCCGCCCGGTGTGTGTGACTGTGTGTATGTGTCATGCTCGTATGTATGTTTGTTTGTGTGACGTTTTGGTGTGTTCGTCCTCTGTCGGTCGCGTTTGTGGGCGTGTCTGCATGTTTGTGTATATGTGTGCGTGTGTGCATTGGGCGGGGCACTCCTCCTGTTCCTCCCCCCTCCTCCCAGCCTAAACACTCCGGGCTCCCGCGCCTCCACTGCCTCGGCCGCTGCCGTCCTCTCCTCCTCCTCCTCCACCTCGCGTTCCCGCCACCACAAGTCCCTGTCCTCCTCCAATCATCCATGCCCCTCTGACCTGCACGCACCACGGCCCAGGCAAGTCTCAAACTCTCTCTCACACACACACACACACACACTCATAGCTCCCTCATAGCTCCCTCAGCATGTACCACAGATCATCCTTCCCGCAAGAACTTGGTGGGCAAAAACGAAAGATGAAGATAAAGTGATTTGTTGGTCCTGAAATCCTCCACCACTGCTGGATCAAAGGGACAGCACCACCTTTTTTTAAAACAACTCTTTCAATGCCCCCAAAAAAAAAAAAAGAAATTGATGAAAGAGGTGGATTTTCCTCCCCAAAGAGTGGGTGTTTTAGTTAACACAGACTGCTGTGTTTGCCAACAATCACCTCACATACATGTTCCCATGAGCAAAGATAAGTTGCTTCCTTAACTTGAACAGTTGGTGCCTTTATTTATTCTCAAATATTTTATACCTGTTTGGTATAATCAGCTAAAATCTCCCCCTACATTACGTAATATAAATATAAAGAAAATTGAAATGCAGTCAAATTGTTAAACCAAAGAGAAGTCAAGAAATCTGACCTTTAAAAGAATTATACACTTGTATTTGTTAATGTTTTGATGATGGGTAGCATGTGTACAGTTTTAGAAAAGTGTGCAGTTTAAATCTGCTGCAAAACTCCAAAGAAATTCCTTAATGTGATACAAATGTTTTCCCTCAGAACCAGGAAGTAAAGTTAGCATTAATGTAGCCACAAAGAGACTACATGACATTACCTCATCAGTTTCTTTCTTTCAAGAGGTGCTGTCCTGAATATATATCTGTATATCTACCTCCATCTATATATATTTACCACTATAACATCACCGTAGTGAGATGCCCAACATTTCTTACACCAGTAATCATAGACTCACCAGTTACTTAGCAACAGCCAGGAAGTAGATTGTGGTGCTCAGAAATCTGTACTATCTGAGCTAAAGTCAGTGTGGAGACATTGACATATCAGTCACTCTCAGACCTCACATTTACTCGGTGGACCTTAACTGAACAGTCAGAGCTTGAGAACAAGATGAGCAGGTTTTTCACTGTACTGACAGACCAGGTTTTTTTTTAACTTGTTTTGTTTCCTGGCAGCAAAATAAGCCAGACACATTGGGGGAAGAGACATTTATGGACCAGCAGGGATAAAGTTTCCACACACGCAGAGGCCTCGGTAGCTAATAAACAGGAGGCCAGCCCTTTTTATATACTTTAAGCTTGGCTTGATAATGAGGTGTACTGTACATCTGCCTTCTAAGACAAAGTCAATCAAGCTTAATAAGATGGCATCTTAAAGAAACCTTCTGTTGACATGACAGCATAAAAGTCTTACATACTATCATTTTAGGCATTTTATTTGATTTAAGAAATGGGCCAAAGGTTATGGAAAGTTAGCTTAGCTAACTTTCTAGCTTGCAAAATGGTATTAGCAAGTCTGTCGAAGGTTGCTGTCCTGATGTTGGACATCACCATGCTGATTTGAAGAAAAGTGGCAGTTACTACTTTATGTAAGTAAGAGCTTACAGTGAAATGTTTGCAATGATGGTCTTTATTTATGTAGATGATGTAGATGGACAGTCAACAGTAATAAATTACTATCAACAATACCACAGTCTTGCCAAAAAAGTTGTATTGAAGGGAAAGTGAGATCCACATTATTCAGCATCTAATATGAACAATGACAATGAACATTGAACACAACACAAAGTGCCTTAAATCGCCAAAACTACGGTTTTCATCACCAGATTGTGCGCGTTAATTGTCCCTTTAATAACTATTGATACATAAACTTTCCTCTCTGAGCCTCACTTACCTGCACAGTCTACCTGTGCTGGTAGGCTATGCAGGTAAGTGGTAAAACTCCTGTTTCATTTTCCATGCTTCATTTTCCTTTAGTTTGTGTCATTAAAAAAGATATTTTAAAAAACGTCCCCTGGGGAGAACCAGACAAAATGCAGATGCAATAGTTGTGTTGATGCATGTTTCTGTATACACTAATATTGTCCCCCATTTGGTTTTCTGACATGTTGTGTTAGTGGACAAAAGGATTTTCCCTGGCTTGCACAGGTGAATTTACAGTCCTGTGTAAAGAAGTGGAGTCCCTTTTAAGGTTCCCACAGCCTCTGTTTTTTTGTTCTCAAACGTTAAGTGCTCTCTCATACAGTCTGAATCTACTATGTAAACCCACCTCAGTTATGAAGTTGCCCGGGAAAACCCCATCTTTATCTGTCAACCATTAACTGTTCTGTGACGCTGAACGAACAAAATGAAATAATGACCTGACTGTAGCTTGTTGGCCATCTGTGTGAACTGTGTGTGTGTTTGCTGTCTGTGCTCGGTTTTTGTGGGCTGCTTTGTTGTTCAGCTCTTCTGCTTCACAGTGTCTGTTCAAGGGCTACTTTGATATTTTGAGTTTTAGTCTCTCTCCCCCCCCCGCCAGCCATGTGTCGGTGGAAGGTCTTTGTACATGTTCCCCAGCTAACTGAAATACTGTTTTAGTCTGAACTGATATGCCATTTGCACAGACAGAGACCCCCACCCTTTTTGTGACAGTTGTCTAGTGAAAAAAGCCCCCCACAAATGTCAGGCTAAAATTCCAGCAGGGCAAATGTCAAGGTGGCCCTCTGGCTGTATGTGGTTTTGTCTGCTCTATGTTGAAGTCTCGTTCTGTTGCATGCGTCGTTCATCAGTGAGCTTGGGCCGTTCAGAACCTGGTTGGGAACGCTGGAGAGAAGGTACCGCTCCAACACGTAGACTGTACCCTGAGTGAGGAATAGGCACCTTTTCTTAGAACATAATCTGTGCCCTAGAGTCCCATCCATTCCTGTTTTATCCAGCTATCCCCAAATACCCCTCTGAAAAACTTTAAAATACCATTCTCATGAATTTACATTACTTTTAACAACCTGTTTTACTGCATGAGTATTCATTTACTGTGAAGCAAGTGACGCTGCACATAGGCAGCTACACATTTGTTTAAAGTAGAGGTGCAGTCTACTATACGCAAATCAAGTATGCCTAGCATGGAAATCATTCAGCTGCGTCATCATCGTCCTCACCCACCTGCATCCACCTCATGCCACGTGCCTTCTTTAGATACTTACAGGCTGTCACTGCTCTTTTACTTAATTCTGTATGTGACGATGGAAATGCTTTCATATGCTGAAACAAATGGAAAACAGTAAAGCTATTTTACCTGTAGCCATATGTAGTCCTTCTCAATCAACAATCCTCTTCATAACTATAATGTGTAACACTGGTTTCCACTAATTTGCCTGATCCAGCCTTTCTTTCCTTGCATCTGTATTAATAGAACAGCTGTGTGTTTGTATATATTTCATCCCTGGTGCACAACTTGAACACATCCTCATCAAATTAAAGGATGTGTTTAAGCTGTTCATCACACAGGTAGACTGTAAACTTGGCTTTAAACCCTCTTTATTTTTCTTTGTGGAGTGTTGAGTGCATTAGAGGGTCTGCATGGGGCTGTTTCTTCAATCCCTCGACGACACATGCAGTCCTTAAAAACTGATAAATACAGTTACCCAGCTACTCATCTGTAAAAGATGAAAATCAGCCTTTTATAATAATAATTCAATATTAACAATACACAGGCTTTATCTTGAAGGAGGGGCAACTACAAGCTTACAGATTGTGCCCCTCTTTCTTGATGGGTAATGTTGTTTCCCATAGTAACAGAAACAAGCCAGATGCTGTAATGTTAGACTGCAGATTGGCATGTTCCTTTGCAGATCAGCATTTGTAAAATAAAAAAAAGAGAGCAAGGGTCTAGTCTAAAAAGAGAGAGCGTGACTTGTGCGTGTGAAAAGTAAAAGCAAATTTGGCCTGTGAGAGATAGAAAATAAACTGACTCTGACCTTTTATTGGTTACTGGTTTTATGGTGGGCGAAGCATGTACATAGACTAGTAAAGACTACAGCCTCTCCTATTTTCATATATGAAATTTTATCCCTGGGTGCACCTGCAACATTTGTGGTGTCCCAGTCCCATTGCAGCCCTCTACAGTGGATTGTCCATTTGTATTAACTTCTCTGCTTTCTATATTTCTTCTACTCAGTATTTGCCCGTCTCGTCTTTCAGTATGTGTGATTTGTGTTTGTGCTTTTGCTATTTCTGTTTGTTGTGTTTGCCATCTGCTGCAGGTATACTACTGCCGCATACTGGCATGGAAGATGTATGCGCACATGCTTACAAAGCAAGTGCAAGCTTTTAGCTCAGTGTTTGTGTGTCTTTGTCTATGTGAATGAGAGCTGGAGGATTGTGATGCTTTGCCTTACAACCAAGGCAAGGAGGATTACTGTGTGTATCTGCATGTGTGCGTGTCGCTGACCTGATGTGCCCCTAAAAACTGACATGGCGGACTTTAGGGATTATGTGAAACATTAGGCGAGCAGACATTTTTCAGACATAGATACTTGTATGACCTTAGACTGAGGTAAGTAGCGCATCAGAAGGAAGTGATTTTCCTCTATTAGTGTTTGTCTAACTGTGTTCCTCTCCCACACCCCTCCTCTTCACTCCCATCCCCTCTTTTTAATACCTTTCTGTCTACTCTTCTTCTGCTGCATCACCTCCTACACCTCACTGTTTATCTACCTCTTGTCTCCTTCCCTCTATCATACTTTCTTTATTTCCTTTTGTCCAATCTATGTCACCCTGAATTCTTCTTTTGCACCTCCTCTTTCTTGCCTCTTCTCATCACACCTTCCAACCTCTTATCCTTCAATATTTTTTCGCACTTCTTTCTCTTTCTCCACATCTGCCTCCCTGCTCGTCTACACCCTCCCCTCCTGTGTATCACCTTTTCTTTACCATCCCTCCCTCTGTGTCTCTCTTCTTTCTTCCCACCCTTCCTCTGCAGCGCCCCACCTCAGCGGGCGCCCGGTGCCTCCCCATCTGCCCACAACATCAGCAGCGCTGCCGTGTCAGACCGTCCCAACTTCTCCCGGGGGGTGGGCATCCGCAGCACATTCCACGCAGGCCAGCAGCGGGGTGCCAGGGATCAGCAGGGCTCCGCCTACCCCGGCGGGCCCGCGTCCCCATCTCTGTCACATGGCAACAGCCAGGCCCGGAGGACACACGGTGCCACAGGGATTTTCAGCAAGTTCACATCCAAGTTTGTACGCAGGTGAGTGACAAGAGAGGCAGGAGCATGGGAAAATGGGAAGGGTGAATAGTTATGATTGATACTTTAGGGTTGTGGTGTTCAAGAGCAAAGAAAGGAAGCAATGAGACAGGACAGGAGAGGATATGTGGCAGAAGAAGAAGAAACTTTGTAGAAGAAGTAGTTTAGAAATGCAGAGCAGTCGTGGTAGCAGCTGTTCTACTTAAGTACAGTTTAAAGCTTTTTCAGAGTATTGAGGTTTCAGCCTGAAACAGAAAATGACTAGGTTTACGTTACAAGTCATTTCATGTGCTCATTTCCTCTCAGGAACAACATACTGTACGTCCATGTCATCACTGGTTTTCAGAGTATTTCTTTAAAGGGCCTGGTCTAATCTCATCCCTATCACTAGACTTGTGCTGATCTGTAAGTCTGCTGAGAGTAGAAAGGGAGAGGAAAGGGAACAGCTGTGCCTTCTCTATAATTTTGTTTGGAGCAGTGGTGACTGAGGAGTAATTTTGGTTTTGGTTCCACGTCTGGCCCAGTTTTCATCTCAGTGCTCTAGTGCAGGTTGCAAGGACTAAAACTGCTCTCATGGGTACCTGGTTGTAATGAAAACTAAACTTGTTTATTTATATATTTTTTAATTTTCTCTGGAAGTGGAAGCCCAGCTTTGATCCAACTCGGCTGTGTAAACAGTGAGGTGAAGACAGTACTTTGTGGTTATAAGAGTGGAAGGAAAGGATTGGAGGGAAAAGCCTGACTAATACAGTATCTACCAACTCCTTAACTACACAGTCCTGTGACAACTAAACGGATATTTCTACTCGCTGATTTCGGCTTTTGGCAGATAAATATTGGCATTAGTTGTAATTGAATTTGATATACCTGAGACATTATGCCATTTCTTTCCACAATAAGATTTACAATGATAGCTTGTTATGTTATTGGAAAACTCTGAATGTGGGTTTTAATTATAAAGGAAAGACTAATTTAACTTATTCTGTATTCTTCTTACATTCTATAAAAGACCAAACTCTACTTCTCATCTCTCAGTACTTGTTGACTTCCCCACCATGTCTGTTGCTCTCAGTCCCAAGCCCATTGGTCTCTACTGAATCTTTATAATCTATATATAATATATAGTTTAATTTCATTTATTGTTTTATAGAAAAAAGACCACATAATTTCCTTAAACCGCTGGACCCTGTAACATTATTTTAACAGTGGTAGATAATGCACTGGTGAGTATTCACAGCAGCAGGACAGTGTAACCGAGACTGAACCAAAATAAACTACATTGTTCATCATAATGAAGGATAATTTACCCATTGCAAGTGTGGCTCCCTAATTTGTTTGTTCATAGTTTTTTGACAACAATGGAGCTCTATGGCACAGAGAGATAAGCTATACCAGGCTTTGACTGGCACTGCACAGACAATACTTGTTAGGATGGATTTAATGTTGGCTTTGGTCTTTTTGTGGAATTTGATGACAATATGAAAAATAGAAATATACTTTAAAGTTTTAATTACATTTCTCTACCACTAAAACATAATGTATTCCAGATAGAGCAGTTGTAGGCAGATTCTTACTAAGCAAAATTATGAATTGTGTCAAGCAACAAAGCAAGAGAGAAATAAATTCATAGGCAGATACTTAAAATATCATAAACCAAATTGTCAGTGTTTTTATCGAAATCATGCATGAAGGGCAATGAAGGCTATGTACACAGCTGAGTCAGAATTACGGAAAAGTAAAGAACACAGAGGAGACATGAAAAAAAACATCAGAGGCTGCCGCCAGAATGGAAGATGTGGAGGAGAGGAGGCGACAGGAAGTGAGGGTTTAAAGGTGGCAGAGACTGAAAGAGGAAGGTCCAAGTGAGCAATGAAAGAATGAAAAGCTGTGAGAGCAGGTAAGGTTGAGATTTTCGTCATCGCTGCTGTGTCACCAACCAGACCTTGAGGGTCCGCACTGAACACATGTGTTGAAATGTGTGCTAGGAAGGGAGGAAGGGAAGAGGGAATGAATGTACGGTTGTATTTTTGGTGATTGTGTTAGCCTTAAAAAGACAGAAATTGAGAATGATAAACCTGCATATGTGGGGGTGCGTGTGTGTGTGTGCGCGTGTGGTTGTGTGTAAGAGGCGGAGGTACAGGCACAGCCACACTCTAGGCCTCCCACTCAGAGATACTGTAGCTCCGTGGCGACAGTATCCATGGTTACACCGGAGATATCACTTTTCCCTCAACTATAAATACCGCTAGTGGGGACACCTTGACACACATGCATGTGCGCGCGCACACACACACACACACACACACACACACACACACACACACACACACACACACCTTGGCGTGTTGGTAGGAAGTAGAGGTGGTAGAGATAGAGATTGTGTTGCATTTGTACAGTTTGACCACACACTCAAACACACAGACACACACATACACATATATACGCTTAAGCTGTGTGTTTTATTAACGTATCATATAACCTCACCTCTGCACTTTCCTGCTTGGGCTGGTGAGTGATATTTCTCTGTCCTTCAAACACATCAGTGTGTGTGTGTGTGTGTGTGAAGGAGATCAAGTTTCTCAATGTGTGTTAAAGATTAAGTTGTTGCTTAACCTGTGCTTTTTCATTTGAAATGTGTCTTTGTGTGTGTATATGAGGTGGTTTTCTCTCTGTTTTTAATTTTTTTTTCTATCACGTTTGAAATTTTCCCCTCACAAACACTTCTTTTCAGGATCACCCAGGACTGCTCTGTATGTGGAGGAGCACTTCATTTCATGTTAGGTTGAGGTGGGGGGCGGGTTGACTATGTTCAAACAGGGTCTCTTAATGGAATTTTTCCCACTGAGCTCATTAAAATCCCTCTGAGGTGCTCTGGTGTGCATTAAATAATGTCTGTTCACACATTCACACCAATACTTCCCACATTTAAACACATTCAAATTGAAAGTCAACGTCAGTAACACTGATTCTCTGCTTTTGTTGTTTATTTTTGGTTATTTAATGTTGGTTGTGCTTGCTGCTTCAATCCCAAGTGAGCCTAGTTCACGTTGGACTTTTGTTTGCTACTCAGAGGGCAGCTTGTTTTTTACAGGAAAGTCATGAATCTATACGTTTTTATACATACGTTTGTTTCTCTTTCTTTCTTTATCCCTCTTTTGTTTTTGTAGAAATCTCTCGTTCAGGTTTCCGAGAAGGTAGGCAACATCCCCAACGTTAAATATATAACCCCTTGATATATATACGTATATTCTCTTCTTCATATATATTTTACATATATATATATTTCCTCCCCTTTTGGTGTTTCGTGCAGCTTTTTGTTGAAATCTTCCTTTTGTGCCTTGAGCCTTATCTTTTCTCCTCCTTTTTTTTTCTGTGGTTGGCCCCTTTTTTGAGCCTTCTGGTTTTGAGTGCCGTGTTTTGGCCCATTTGTATTCATTCATTTATTTATTTTATTTATTTACTTACTAACTTCCCCCCTCACCCAGTCACCCACTCACTTAACTCACTCCATCATCATGCGGCACAATAACACTTCACCCCTCTTCCTCTTCGTCCCTCCATCGTCCCTCCAAGCCACCTCATTCTCACCCCCCTCTTTCCATTTATTTACCAGGTAGAGTGTATGTGAGCTTGTATCCCCATGTAGCATCCAAGATTTAGGTCAAGTCTTAATGGTGCCATAGATCAAACTACTCCCTTACTACTCTTAACCCTTTCCAAGCTTCAGATGCAGGTAATGTTGTCCTCCTTTTGAGCTTAATGGAAATCTTCCTCCAAATCTTAAACGGTGAGGTAATGGTATCAAAAGTCTTACAATGCATCATTTCCATAAGAAGATGAGAGAAAAAGCACAGGGATGAGAGATTTAGAGTGATATGAGCAGGGGGTTTTATTTTAGTCTTGCTTTGTCACTTTGCCCAGGATCGTGTAATGTTGCTAACCATTATCCAAGCTAACGCCACTTACCAAACCCTCCGAACCATCACCCATCTCACCTCTCTGCTTTCATCGGTTTGGTCACAAAAATCAAGTTTTCATCAGCCCATAGAGTGGAGTTGTGTTTCTAGTTTTTGGTGCAAGTTCATGATGATCCCACTGGGGAAGTACTTTATTTTAAAGTCCCTGGCTGTAGTTGGTAGTTATGGAAGGAGGTAGAGAGGAGAGGACCCAGGAGGGACGGGGCTGCAGTGTTTCTCAGGCTGCACTCTTTTCTGGAGGCTGCACTCTTCCTTTCTTTCATCGCTCTGTTCTCACTCTGGCACTGGCTCTCTAACAGCAGCAGCAACAGAACTGGATGGCTTTGACCTACTATGGCTGGAAAACCCCTTATACTGTGGACACACAAACAAACACACACAGATGACACTTAATGCACATTTATGTAATATTCATACTGACCCACCCAAACATTTACATAAAAACTTCTGTCCACATTCATGTAGATATTTGCAGTATGCAGATGCTATAAAAAAACAGTGACACATTTTACATTTATATATGCTGAACACGCAGTTCCCAACCACATTTGTCACACACACTTGCTTTTAGGTGTGTTGGTTGCTTTTTACCAGCAGGTAGAGCAATTTTCCTTTTACTCTGGACCATTGCTCCACCTGGTGGTTAGAAGTTATAATACAAATGTATTGTCACAGTGTTATGATGAACTACCTCTCAGTTTTTCTATATAAGTAGCAATGCCTTTGGGCTATTTAAGGATACTCATAAATCATTACATTTGAAATATGAGATGGAGAAATGGTTAACTTGCCTTAAAAATATCTGTATGTATATGTGGCAAATGGGTTTTTAGGTTCTTGAGTATAGGAATAGATTCTAGTTGTTGTCTAGTGTTTACAGTGCACTATATGTGGTGGACAGTGAAAGTTCTTAATAACCTGACAAGTGAGATATTTGGGTTCAAGTAATCACCTTATCGGCCCTCTGTTTTCCCTTGATGTCACAGTGCCCCTCCTCTGGGAGCCATTTTGCATCCCTTCATACTTAGCTAAAATCATACAGGGCATGCAAAACAGCATAACTTAATTTACATTGTTCACCAGTTTACCGCTATTATTTAAGTAATCTTTGTGCAACTTTTTTCCACTGCCCCACTTGTCATTTCCCTTGTGTTATCTTTTAATCATGTTTCTGTTGCAGGAGGTATTTTACATGTTTTTGGTTATTATTTTAATGGGGCAAAACAGGAATGCTGTCTTTTCCCACAACAGAATGAATTTAAGACCATAATCTGAATTGGTCGTGTGTGTCACTTTCCTTCCATTGTCTGCATGTGTTTTTGCTGTTGTCTGTCTTTGTGTTTCTTTGTTATAGTGTGCTTTTCTCCATTGTTTGTCTGCTGGTACGAGAGAGAATGTGAGAGACATATGTGTTATATAGGCTGCAGTTACATTGTTGTTTCAGGGAGTGTGTGTGAGTGTGTGTGTGTGTGTGTGTGTGTGTGTGTGTGTGTGTGTGTGTGTGTGTGTGTGTGTGAGTGTGTGAGTGTGTGTGAGTGTGAGTGTGTTAAACAGCCTATATGTAGGTCCAATGTTACTAATACAGGTTTTAATGCAGTGCTGGGATCAGTAATGCTCCTAACCTCCTTTAGCCGCACGATTCGCCCTCACCATGCCGACCATTCTGTTCCAAACCATTCCATCCTTGACCATAATAGTTCAGTTTCATATTTTGTTGGAACCCATTCCATTCCATTCTGTTCCAAACCATTCCTTTTCACATTTGATTTGCTGGGATCCATTCCATTCTGTTCTACTTGGTTAGAAATAAATTTCTGATCTGAATTGAGCCATGACATTTTGAGCTCTCAACTTATTGTCCAAACTTTCCATTTCATTTGAACCAGTTGTTGTTTTCCATCCATCACCTTTTTCTGATCCATCCTGCAACTAGTTGCACCAGCTTCTTGTAAGATCCAATTAAATCTAGTTATAACGCGTTCAAGTGTTTACTAAATTAAAAATGGTTGTACCAGACAAACTATATTAGTTGTTACAAAATATTTATACCTGTTAACTGACAACTGGTGTTTGAATAAACTGACAAAGCTAATGTTAGCTCGTAATATATGACCCATTTAGGTCATATTTTTAAATTATATCTATTTCAAATGATCAAACATTGTGCTAATAACACACACGGAATGATCAAATAACGTCAGATTTGACCCTTGGGAAGGTTATTAGGAAGCTTCTGATTTGGCAGCACTAGAGATGTTTCCTAGCAACCAATTTACTCCTAATTAAAATCTTTACTCTTTAAGTTTCAGTGTTGCAACCTAATTTATTAAATCACTTGTTTGATACTACTAGTTACTAAGAATGTAGGAGGGACTTTACACTTGAACTTTAAATGACTCCTCCTTAGAGATGAGTTGTGATAAAGTGGTTATAAAAAGTGTACTGGCATTGAGACCTGCATTGTGGGATGTGAAGTTCTCAGGTGGTTCTGGACTTAAATTTGAGCACCTGGAGTGGAAATCAGACATTTGGCATCAGTGGTGGATGTGGTTGGATTGGAACATTCAGGCACGCGTGGCGGGCAGAGCGACTGTGTTCAGCCAGCTGATTTTACTATCTGTTTAAGAGTCCATTTGTTGCCCCTAGCCCTCAAAAAGACTAAACTTGTGTTGATTTTTCTCGAGGAGTCCGTATGAGGGAGAGGGTCGGGATGAGGGGAGCAGGTGAGATACAGAACAGCCTGAAAAACCGAAAACCCTACAAACCCCCAGACTCTACCATAAAACCGCCTGCCAATCAGTAGACTGGAGCCAATCAGTAGATGATCTCTGAGCTTGTTGTGAATGGCTGGGAGAGGGGGGCCGAGCTGGGTTATAATTGGTTGGTGATGGTGATAACAGCTTAACCAATCAGGGGACGGGAGATTAGCAGTGAATGGTAGCATCCCAGAGAGTGCGAGTGCTGGTGTGGAGGTTGACCTGCATGGTGGTGTGTGTATGTGTGATGGGAATCAGAATCAAAGTACCCAAATGTGTGTTTGTGTGTAAGCAGACTTGAAGTTCACTGCACAGATCTAAATCTTAGACACATTTTGGTAACCTCAGAGACGTGCACACACAAACACACACAGGGGTACTTAAGAGAAATTTTTTTGCTTTTTGTCTTCATTCATTTCCACGACCTCATCATCTCCCTCTTCCTCTCAATCATTCCTCCATTTCTCCCTCCTCCTTCCCTCCTTTTTTGTCTCCACTTTTTAAATAATTCCCTCAATCTCACGCTTTTCTTCTTTTTCTCTCTTTGCTTATCTTGTCCTCCTATTTCCTGTCTTCTTCCGCCCTACTCCCTTCCTTTCCTGTCCCTTCACTATCTCTTCCTACCCTCTCCTCTCCTGTCTTCATCTGTCTTTTCTCTCTCCTCCACCCTCCCATTCCTCACCCAGGTCTATGCTGAGCAGTACAGTGGACAAGTCCGAGAAGACGTCTGGTGGTGTTCTCTCCTCCTCTTCCAACAACGATGAGAACAACTCCTCTCCAGGATCTGGTAACACTGGTATGTTGGTTTTTATCACTGTTTTCTAATTTTATCC